>NW_006159765.1:1144071-1203395 GCF_000334495.1 Tupaia belangeri chinensis
CGCCGCAATCCCTTCTCCTCCATTCTCCTCTTGGGATCTTGGGCATGCATGCACATGCGCCCGGCAGAGATCACGAGATTTGTGACAGACACAAAAATGCATGTAGGGACGAGCAGATGGCGTAATGGCTATGTCACTGAACTCCCATGTACTCCACAGCAGTTCAAGTCCCAGACCCAGTGGCTTAAACTCACGCCGGGCATGTGTGTGTGCGTGCCAAGATCCTGAGAGGAGAATGGAGGAAAAGGGATTGTGGCACGGCCATGGCCCTGGTTAGTAATTTCTCACTTTCTGTCTCTCTGTCTCTCTCGCAAGGGCACGCTCCCTATAGCAAAAAAAAACCTCTCCCCTCCCCCAAAAAAATAATACATGTAGATAAAGGGAAGATGCTATTAAATCGTGAATCACAACAGAATAAGAAATATGGATAATTTAGTACATATTTTTTTAAAAAATAGAACTATTATCAGCTGTGCACATACAACATAACCTTAAATATTGAATATTAAAATCTGTATAGCCATGATTTAATTATGCACCACATGTATACCTTTAAAAATCATATTGTAACCCACAAAAATATACATGGATTATATGTAAACCAGAAATCATAAATTTAAAAAATTAATTCATGAACTTACAGAAAAAGTAGCCCTGTTTAATGGATGTTTCCTTTAAATTGTTCCTGGACATGTTGCATGCTCTCTGATAAAAACAAATGACTCCTTAGTGAACTGTATTTGAGTTTCAAATGACAGAAACCCAACACAAACAAACATGGGAATATACTGAATCATGAAGTTTGAAAATTCGAGATACAGCTCAACTCAGGGAACCAGAGGATGTCAGGAAATTTATAGTGCTCCTTTCTTCTGATCCTCATTTTTTTTGTGTCATAATATAGCTTCAGGAGATAATTCTGTATCTTAAAACTCCCACTACCCTAATTTATATGACGCTTATGATGCAAAACCTCGATGAAGATTATACCCCCTCATTGCCCTCATCCCAAGGTCCACTGTAATTTCTGGGGAAAGGAAAAAAACATATAATCATCCTCTTTGTAGTTACACATCACTGACCAACTTTTGTTTGGTGGTGCACTCGCAATGGGAGAATTTGATCCACGTATTTGGTAACTACCATAGAAATTGAAAGACATTAAGCACAAGACTTAAAAAGGGAAGTGTTTTTTTCCCCCCTTGATACCTTTTCTCTCAACTTCCCCCATCTCCTATTGTCTTCCCACACTGTTATTAGTATTTGCAATAATTCTTCATGTTTTCATAGCTTCCAATCTTTCAGTTTCTGCCATAGAGTATGGACACTTGGTATAAATTGGGGACATACAATGTCTTTCTTTTATAGTCTGGCTTGCTTCAATTAGCAGTCAATCTTAGAACACAAAAATGGGCAAATATCTGTAATAATGTGTATGATAATATCTCTAACTGTATAGATATGCAGTGTACTTATGCTGGGAAAAATTCTTTTTATAAGCTGTAATGATATATAATGATAGGATGTATAAAGATAATACAAATAAATAAATAAATAAATAAATAAATAAATAAATGCAAATAATAAAATACCTTCCACACTACTCCTAACTCTACAAAAGTTTTTCCATTCAACATATCTCTTTGAGATTTGCTTTGTCTTTGAGTATTGTTTTCCTGTGACTATGAACTATGAAATAATTTCACATACTTATTACAATAGTATGAATCATTTTCCATTGGTAAATGGTTTATATTTCTTTTGCTGTTGTTATTGTCCCTTGTTTGTTTTTAATTCTCTGGTCTTTATATGTCTAGCTAATCTTTTTCACTGTACCTTCTCTATTTCAACTCCTTATTTTTAAATTTTTTGTGTGTGCTAACCTCAGTGACCGAAATTCAAATATAAACATATTTAAAAGAAAACAGTTTTACTTAGCAAAACATAGCAAAATTCAAAAGGTCATTATGTTGAATAAAAAATGTAAGCTCCTTAAAAGAATGTGCTGTTTATTTTATTTTTTTCTTTTTTTTAGAGGTTTTTGCTGCAGGGTACGTACGCTCACCAGAGAGACAGAAAGAAACAGCGAGACAGAAGCTCCCCCCCCAAGGGAGGATGACCATGCAGCAATCCCTTCTCCTCCATTCTCCTCTCAGAATCTTGGGCACTCATGCACATGCACCTGGCATGAGTTTAAGACACTGGGTCTGAGACTCGAACCACGGTTCGAGTTCAGTGACAGCCATTACGCTAACCGCTGGTCTCCTATTTATTGTTTCTAACATCAGATTCTAGCATAGTGACAAGCACTTGTTAGATAAAGAGTAGGTACCCTGATGTTTTGGTCAATATTCTTTTATCTAGGGCTAGTTTAAATAAAAGAAAAAGCACAAAATGACGAAGAATCAATGGATTCACATAATTAAAAGATGCAAAAGGGTAACAGCTTTAGGCACTGCTAAGTCAAGAGTGTAGAAACATTTTTAGTAAGCTTTCTTTTTGTTCTTCAACTCTGTGTGGAGATCTTATTTTCTTAACAGAGAGGAAGGCAATAAGCACCTCTAGTTTATATTGCACATACAGGTTTTGATTACAAAAGCAGGCCAATTGCGTTCCACATTCTTACATAAGTTTTAGAAAAATAAAATATGATGGCTGGTCACAGTGGTGCAGCTTAATACAGCACTCAACAATGCTGAAGCCATACAAGAACATTTGAGTTTGCAACCCGAGGTCTCTCTGTGTACACTAGGCACATCTAACCATGCCTGTGATCCTGGTTGGCTGAGGCTAGGAGTAGATGCGAGTGTCAGGACCTTAATGGTGGTGCCTCCCATTGTGGAAGAAATAAACTTAAAAAAAAAAAAAAAAAACTTGGGGCCAGCAGGTGGTTTGGTGATTAAAGTGTTGTATTCTCACTTGATCCACCATGGTTTGAGTTCCAGACCTGGATACTGGAAAATCATGCCAGGCACATGTGTGTGCATGGCCAAAATCCCAAGGGAGAATCCAGGAAAGAGTCTGTGGTGTAACCATCCCCTCTGGGTGTGGGGAGGGTGTGATTTCTCATTTTCCCTCTCTCTCTCTGGTGAGCATTCACACACTGTGGCAAAAACCTAGAAAAACAAAGAAAAAAATAAAGACAAACTTCTGTTTTGGCTAATGTAGAATTTGAGGGTCTTACGTTTTCTAATATTTCATGTAAATCAGCAACACAAAATGAGATCAATATTTATAAGAGCATTCACAGCAAAGATTCAAAATTCTGAGTTGAAGGTTTCCACACAATGCAGTGTTCATAAGGCTCAGCCCTGAAACAGAACTACAAGTCACCTAAGAAATACTAAGGCATCTTTTCCTGCCAACCCATACTTCCTGTGCTTAATTCAGGGTTGCAGGAACAGTGCCAATGTGAAATTCTGCAGGATTCTTCTTACTATTATGTATTGGTCCCCACTCATGGGTTCCAATTTTTAATGTAATATGAGGGATTGAGAGAGGTACACTATTTTCTGGAATAGATATTGCCCTCTGGAAAAGAACTGACTGAAGAAACAATAGAAGCTGATTATGTTGACTCTCTATCTTGTGCTATCCAGAGGGTTAAGCGTTATTTCACTTAAATCTTACAGCAATCTGTAGAAAGTATTAGCCTTATGTTATTGGGGAAAAAAAATAAACACTGGGGAGAATATAAATTTGTTAAAATCAAAGAGTAGATTTAAATTTGGATTTAGTTCTGTTTGACTATAAAAGACAATGTTCATAATCAATATCTGATCGAGCTTATATGTAACAAAATGATTATATCTCAACTTCATTTCATAAAGGCTAAGAACTAAATATAGAAAGACACCGATTTTCTACAGCAGAATTTCTTGTTTTTATCATTGGAAAACAAAACAGTCACAAAGTCACATTGATCAATAGAACCTACAAAGGAAAGAGCTTGTAGAGCTAGGGAATTCATTTATGGACTGTGCTCAGCAATGCTTTCTCTTGTTCTTTGACTGAGAGAAGAACTGCTCAGGAATCTACATAAAAGGTAAGTGAGCTACAATTATATCATTAACCATAGTACTTAAAAGAACACATGCTTGGATCCTAGATCTTGATTTAAGAAGTAGGACAATTTTTACAAAGAATTCTGTTGCAAATAAATTCTTCAGCAAAGCTTAAAATAAATGACATGCTGAAGAATAGTAAGAAAGATTACTTCTATAAATTTGTTCTAGAAAATTGAAAAAAATTAAAAATATATTCATTTAAAACACTAGGTATAAAGCAAACACATGGTACATTTTTCACCAAATACATGAAGTAAATACTTCTGAAAAGGGTACTGACTGTGGAGGTTTCCTTTTCTTTTTAGACTTCTGAAAAGGGTTCTCACTGTGGAGGTTTCTTTTTCTTTTTCTTTTTTTTTTTGCTATAGGGCACATGTGCTTTCTGGAGAGACAGAGTGAAAAAGAGAGACAGAAAGTGAGAAATCACAGTCCCCCCACCCCCCCGGAGGATGGCTAAACCTCAATCCTTTCTCCTCCATTCTCCTCTCGGGATTCTGGGCACACACTCACAGATGCCTAGTGTGAGATTGAAGTGCCAGGTCTGGGACTAGAACTGCTGTCAACTATGTGGGAGTCCAGCAATGTAACCATTATACTATCTGCTGGTCCCTGAGAAGGTTTACTTTCACATTAACATTTTCTACAGTAGATAGCTATTGCTATCACTTTTATAATTCAAGCTATGTCACAGGTGTTTGTGTATATGCAAACTTAACAGAAAGTATACATCAAACATGCAGGTTTTATTATGTCAACTAGACCTCAATAAATTACTTTTTTTTTTCTAAATAGCTAAGCTTGTAAGTTGTGATGTGCCATATTAGCAATGCTTTAAAAATAAAATATTTAGAATCTATTTTAAAAATGTAGTATGAGGATCAGTGGATGGTGTTTTGGTTAAGGGAGCTGGATCTCACATGGCTGACTCTGCAGTTTGAGTCCCAGACTCAGCAAAGTGAAAAACATGCTGTGTATGTGCTTGCATGCCAAAAATCCAAAAAGGAGAAATGGAGGGGAAGGGATTCTGGTGTGGCCATCTCCCATGGGCGTACTTTCTAATTTTTCTTTTCTTTTCTTCTCTCTAGTGAGGACCTCTAACGATCAAAAAAAAAAGAGAGAGAGAGAGAGAGAAAGAGAAAGAAAAGAAAGAATGAAAGAAGGAAATTTAAAAAAAGAAAGAAAGAAAAAATAGAAAGCAAGAAAACCAGTTTGGGATAGATTCAAATACCTTTTCCTCCCTAACAGAACAAAAGTCAAGAGAAGAGATAAAACAGAAAATTATGACATATTATCAAATTCAATGATTATAAAATCCTTTCCCAAGAAGGCAATTAAATTTGAACAAAACTGCAACTCTAATAACACTACAAAAATAAAGAGGGCCAGCCCATGGCACAGGGGTTAAGATGACAAGATCCCACACAGTCAACTGCATGTTTGAAGTCCCACACTCAATGGCTTGAAAAACATGCTGGGTGTGTGTCAGTGCATGACAAAAATCCAGAAAGGAGGGAGAAATAGAGGAGAAAGGATTACTGCCTAACCATTCCTCATGGCAGGGGCAGGGAGGGGGTGCTTTCTCACTTTACCTCTCATCTGTCTCTATTTCTCTCCAGTAACAGCATGTGCCATTGGAGAAATTAAAACATCATAAGAATGATAAGGAACAATAAACAACCATAATTAAAAGAATGCTCTGAAAAGTAGACAAAGACACAACAATGAAAAAATTTTACCTGTACTTACCATGGTACCCAGTTGTATTGACATGGAGATCGTTTCAGGTAAGGGTAGGTGGGCCTAACAGCCTGTAGCTTCTTTTGCCAGGGTAGAAGGATGTTCTCTCTACTTGGGGAATTGGTCAAGGTCCATGCCCCAAACCCTTAACTGTGCAAGTGAGAAAGATTTTAGAAATGGGGGGGAGCCAGAGAAAGTCTATGAGCTTGGGCCTACTGGTCTGATATCACAGTTGTAACTGGAATAAGCATATTCCTCTCTGAAGCTGTCAAAACACAGAGGTAGAGGTTGGAGAAGATAAAGCCCTGAGTAATTCTGAATTCTGAATCTGTTCTTCCACCTTCACTCAAATCCATTGGCAGAAGACAATTGACTTTACTGGCTCTTGGTATTCCAGTACAGTTTCTATCCAGGATCATTAACCTATGTAGATACAGGTACAAATACCATGAAGAAAGTCAGGTTAAAAAACTTTTTAGAAAAATGTACACAAACACACAAAAGCTGAGGCATAAGTGGTTGTGTATTACAATCATAACCCATAGTTATTAAAATATAGGGATAGACACATTGGTCAAAGACACAGAACGGGAGACTTAGATATTGGTACGCGAATGTGACACATTAATATATCATAAATGAGGCAATGAAATTCACTGGGAGAGGACCATGGGACTGGCCCATGTGGCACAACAGTTAAGGAACCAGGTCCCATTTAACCAACTGAGTTTCAAATCCTGGCCCTGAGGGCTGGAAAAACAACCTGGGTATGTTTGCGTGTACGACCAAAATCCTGCACTCTCTGGCAATTAAAAAAGGAGTCATTTTTATTTTAAGAGCCATACAGTAAAATGTGTGAGGACAACTCCAAATTTATAGGGAAAAATAATAAGATTTGATCTCCTGTCCACAATCAGTTCTAGATAGTCAAAGAGTTTAAAACTGAAATACCAACTTTGATAGAAAAAAAAAAAGAATGTTTTTTTAACTTTGTGATAGGAAATAAAAAAGTGTATTAAACAAAAAATAAGTTATATTTATAACTACCATACTAAATTAATTTACCTCTTAGGAAGGAAATGTGATACATATAAACAAATAGCTGTCATATATGTAGATATATATATATAGAGAGATAGATAGATAGATACAACCACATATATGCATAAATATATATACAAACACATGAATGTTCCTTTAAACTCAATGCAATGCAGGGAAGATGTCAAATGGTACAAGCAAAATGAAGTGAAAAAGAAAAGGAAATAAAAGTTCATATGCCCAATTAACACGTAAAAGGTATTCTATTTGGACCAGCAGATGTTGTAATGGTTACACTGGACTCCTATGTTTTTTTATTTTGGAGAGGTTTTTGCTACAGGGCGCGTGCGCTCACCAGACAGACAGGGAGAGACAGACAGAAAGCAAGAAATCACCCCGCAGGGGGGATGGCCACGTCGCAATCCCTTCTCCTCCATTCTCCTCTCGGGATCTTGGGCATGCACGCACACATGCCCGGAGTGAGTTTAAGCTGCCGGTTCCGGGACACAAACCGTGGTCAACTACGTGGGAGTCCAGCAACATAGCCATTATGCTAACTGCTGGCCCCATGGACTCCTATGTAATTGATAGAAGTTTGAGTCCTGGACCGACCTGGTGGCTTAAAACTCATGCCGGGTGAATGTATGTACATGCCCAAAATCCCTGAGGGGTGCTTTCTCGCTTTCTATCTCTGTCTCTCTGTCTCTCCAGCAAGCACACATGTCCTATAGCAATAATTTCTATGTAATTTTTTTTATAAAATGGTATTCTCTTTCAATGATGATAGCTGAAATGCAAACCAAAGTCAAATAATATCTCGTATCCCATTATATTAAAGAAATATAAAATTTAACACTACCCAAAATTGATGAAGACATGGATCAATAGAAATCTTATATACTGTTTTTTGAAATGTAAATTGCTGTAACAAGCTCTGAAATTAACGTGATATTATTTCTTAAATTTGAAAATGCACACACTGCTTGTTCTAGTAAATTCATCCACTGGCATTTTTATAATATAACCAACCTAAAAACTGTTCAACAAATAGATAAATATGCTCCGTGCAAACAACGGACGGCTTTATCAGACAATAACGGCATCTACATACATGAATGTGGGTTTGGGAAAAATTTCTCCATGGTATTTCTGCACTTTTATAAGCTTTTGCTCTGAGCTATATATTCAAGTATGTTTATAGGGCAAACAACCTTGGGAGATAAAATAAATGTCTCTTGAATGCAGGTATGATAAAGGCTTAGTGGAAGTAATTATGGGAAAAGATTAAAAATCTACTTTTGTCAAAAAGTATAAGATTCCATTAATACTTGTTAGGTTGAATAGTGTCTGAGTTACAATTTCAAATATGTATGTATAAATGCAAGTCACTTAAGTTGAAGGGCAGAAAAGGTCACTAGGATTAAGAAAATAAAATTGCCATATTGGAATAATTATTTTATGGGTATTGAATTTATACAAAATAATGGATGCATTTGTACTGGAAAAGGTTATAACAAAATGAGGTTCCAAAATTACCAATATTTGTTCAAAGTGATTTATAGATGAGTAAATCAAAATGATAAAGGTATTAAAACACTGTCATTCTTGAAAACTTGAATACTTACTGATTACATATGAATAATCACAAATAAATCTGTAATAATAATGTAATTAAAATATATTTTTATAACATTTCAGAGGAAATTAACATATTCAGAAGCATCATAGTAAGTATCAAAGAGTCATTTTGGGAAGTCAGAAGTGTTTTTTGGTTTTGTTTTGTTCTTTGTTTTGCCAAAGGGTGTGTGCATTCACCAGAATGTGACAAAAAGAGGGAAAATAAGAAAGAAATCCTTATGGGGAAGGGTTATGCTTCAATCCCTTCTCCTCCATTTTTCCCTCCTTCCAGGATTCACGCATGTGCCTGGCATGCTTCCTAAACTACCGGGTCTGGAACTCAAACCACAGAGACGACTATGTTAGATACAATCACCTTAATCACCACACCATAGGCTAGCCCTAAATGTGTTGTTTACAATAATGATCAATCAAAATAGTTCTGATTTGGGGAACCAGCAGTTAGTGTAATGGCTATGTCGCTGGACTCCCACGTAGTTTACCGTGGTTCGCGTCTGGACCCGGTGGCTTAAAACTCACATCAGGCACGTGTGCGTGCATGCCCAAGATCCTGAGAGGAGAATGGAGGAGAAGGGATTGCAGCGTGACCATCCTCTCTGGGGGGTGATTTCTCGCTTTCTGTCTCTATGTTTCTCTCTGTCTGGCGAGCGCAGGCACCCTATACCAAAAACCTCTCAAAAAAAAAAAGTTATGATTTTATAGAACTTGTACATTTGTTTACCAGTTCGATTTTAATTCTTACTAAAACCTTGAACTTCACTTTGTACAGCAATGGACATACTGTGAAAACATGTAAATATTTCCAAACATACTAGTAAGAAGTTATCTTGTTCCTTATCTTCAAAATATTGCTTCAGCACAGCATATAAAGGGTAGTACAGCACGTGGGCTACGAAGATCCAGTTCTGCTCTATGTGGGACTGGCTTTTGAAATATTCATCATTTACATATAAAAGGTCAGGCACATATATTTTAATATCAAACACAGAACTCTGGCTACAACCTAATTCTCAGACTGCTTTCATCATGACCATTCCTCAAGATTATTGGGAATGTCAATTGTTTTAGCCTTCAAATGTGTACATGTATGACCATTCCCACTTTACTCAAAGTGGACAGCCAAAAGGTTAGCGCCTCTGTTATCAATACTTTTAATCTTTTGACCACCACTTGTGCCTATTATATTTTGCTCTTATTGTAGTGTAATTTTTTTCTTATACATGCTCATAATGCCCATATTTCCTAATTTCATGTATAAGTTGATGAAATCCAAATATCTATCTCCTACTGATGCTGCTCCACTGAATTTCACATATCTCTCTAGGTAACTACCTACACAGAATCCCCACTCAGAAGTCATTAGTTCTTAACTCTTAAAATTTAAAAATAAAAAGGAACCAGCAGTTAGTGTAATGGCTATGTCGCTGAACTCCCATGTGGTCATTTGAGGTTTGAGTCCCGGACTCGGTGGCTTAAGCTCACGCCGGGCACATGTGCATGTGTGCCCAAGATCCTGAGAGGAGAATGAAGGAGAGGGATTGTTGTGGGGCCATCCCCCCGGGGATTGATTTCTCACTTTCTATCTCTCAGCCTCTCTCCGTCTTTCTGGCAAGTGCACATGCCCTATAGCAAAAACCTCTCCGAAAACGAAACAGAAAAAAAAATTAAAATAAAGTCTGTGATCCCTTATCCTATGATGTTGTATTCTTATGGACCTTTTTATTTTCTTTTTAAAATTTATCTTAGATATATTAAGGCATACTTTAATATATCATTGATATGTGCAATTTTTATTAATCTTTTAATTAGAAGAAAATTGAAATATAATCTAGTTTATCTCATTCAGCTCAATATCTCCCAAAGTTTGTACATGGTAGGAAATAACAGGATTTCTTCCTCCACCTCTTTTTTATTTTATTTATATTTTATCTTATGATTTCTTATTTACATCTAATCATACATCACTATGGAGCATATTATGGCTTCTCAAAGTATTCATATGGTGTGTGATGATCAAATCAATAATGCTACCATATATTTCATTTTCAGCAAGAGCTTTATTTTTTCGTGTGTCTCAAATGCTTTTTCTTGAGCCCCTCCTACCCACTAGCCACTATCCACCTCCCTCAATATAGTCTCTCTTGTCTCTACTTGCCCTCCCTAATATTAAATCTTTCAATCTTTCAGTTTCTATCAAGGGGGCAGACATCCAGTATATATTGAGTGGGAAGACACAATCTTTGTATTTCATAGTTTGATTTATTTTACTCAGCATTTAATTTTCCATATTTATCCACTTTGCATAAATAGGGAGTCTTATCATTCTTTATAACTATGTAGTATTTCATAGAGTATATGTGCCATATATATTTCTAAATCAGTCATAAGTTTATGGGCACTTTGTTTGGTTGCATGTCTTAGCAATTGTGATTGGTGCTGCAAAAACATAGATATGCAAGTGCTTTTTTCAACCAAATGTTTTCCTGTCCTTTCGTTAAATACCAAGGAATTGAAGTACTGGATTATTTATTTGGTGGTTCTAGTTGTAGATTTTTGAGGAATCTCCATATTGTTTTTCACAGTAGCTGCATTAATTGACATACCCACCATCAGTACAGAAGAGTTCTCTTTTCATCCTTTAGCAGAACTTGTTATTCTTTGGGTTTTTTTTTGTTTGTTTGTTTTTGCTTTGTTTTTTGATCATAACCATTCTGACTGTTCTCATTTTTAATGGTCATTTTTTTTCATTCTTTTAGGGTCTTAGACAAAATCAGAGATTTTGTTTTAAAGGTCAAAGATTCTTGCTTCTGCATGGTCTAATATAGTGATAATAGCTTTGAGAGAATTTCTTGTATTCTTCATCTCTGTAATTTCTGTTTGATTGTTTTTTAAGGTATTTTTCTTTATGGAAGCCCTCCTTTGTGTCATGAAATAATTTTCTCATTTGGAACCAATCATCTATTTTCTTTTGTATCTCAGTAAATTTTATTACAATGAATATTCTGGATTTATTTTGTGTCATGTTTGTGGTTTCCTGTGGGTTTTATCTATTGTTGGTGAGGAGTTACTATATTACTTTTGGGAACATATATTGCCTTGTTTTTCACATTTCTTTTGTCTCTGCACTGATTTCTATGCATCTTGTACAGTGTTTGTTTCTTCCTAATTTTTGGAGTAGATTAGTTCAGGGAGTCCTACGTGAGCTGCACTGTGGGCATCAGTTGGAGATGGTAGCCCATGCCCTGAATTTGAATCTAAAGAGAGGAAGAGTGTATGCCTTCTCTACCTGCAAGACAGGTGTTAGTGACCACATTTCTGTCTTTCTTGGGTTCAGGCTGTAGTCTCTTGCATCCTCTGTTTCCCTCAATTGTAAATTGAATTTCACCTGATGGTCCCCTTGTAGGATGGTGCAGCTCTCCTATTAGTTTGCAGTGATGGTGAGGTGGAGAGTCAAGTGTTTGTTTGTTTGTTTGTTTGTTTTTTCCTGAAGCTGTATGCTTGTGCTACCACCCTGTGATATGTATTAGCTCTGTGTAGTCTTGTTGTTCCTTTCTGTGTACGGAGTGTTTTAATCCATGGTCTGAGGTGTGAGGTTTGGATTTTCTTTTCTTTATTTCTGAGAGATTTTTGCTATAGGGCACATGCACTTGCTAGAGAGACAAAGAAGCAGAAAGTGAGAAATCAAATTCTACTCTTGATATTTGGGACACGTGTGCATACACAGCCAACATAAGTTTTAAGCCATCATATCTGGGACTTGAACTGCGGTCGACTATATGGAATCCAGTGACATAACCATTACGCCATCTGCTGTTCCCAAAGTCCTCTTATTATATATACTTAGAGCACCCTGTATTTTTCCTCAAAGATTTTATGACAGTTGTTTATATATTTAGCCAACTGTTAGATCACCATCTATAATATTTATTAGTATGTAAGTTTCACATAGTTAAAAATAATGTTGTTGTCTTACTTATTGAATTTTCAATGCTTTCATTATATATGAACTGCATATAGAGATTTGAAGATGATATTCATGAGCAAAAAAAAAAAAGTTCATGGTTCAAAAAGATGCATGGATTCCTTATACAGGTTTTCCTGGGTCTTAGAGACAAAGTTACCCTCCTTTCCTGTGCATAGCCTTTACCATACTTTCCTGTGAATAGAATTATTTTATTATTAATTAAAATAGAAAGGTTGGTGAGAAATGTTTACTAGGATGATTTATGGCTGTCTCTTCTTGGTTCACCAAGACACTGTAATATGACTAGGTACTTTTCTAATGTGATTAATTTAGTTAAACAAAGTATTTTTAAAGGCCATCATCAGTGTACCAATATCAAAGCATCAGTGATATATTGTATTTCTGGATTTAACATTTGGAATATGTGTCATTTAGACAGAAAATATGCAAGATATTTCTTTCTTTTTTTATTTTTCAACACTGGTAAAATTCAGAAAGTATGTTCTCGAGTTTCATTTTTACCTTACATATTTAGTAACATTTATAGTACTGATTCTCTAATTTTAGATTAAGAACTACTTCGAGATGGTAATAGAGATTTTAGACTCAGATAATTGAAGATATATGGACATAGATTTTTTTGGAGAGCTTTTTTAAAATGTATTTATATACATTCATTCACTATACATCATTACAGCAAACAAAATGCCATTTCCCATCCAGAATACACGGTATATTGGCTCAATCAAGCACATCAACATACGTGTTATCATCAACAAATAATTTTCCATTTCTTGTTTCTTGTACATTTTGTTATTTTTGCCATCCTTGATTCCTATCTCTCCCCCTCTGCTGTGTCTCACTCTCCTCCCACACTGTCTCTGGTATCCATGGTCGCTTTTCCCCCCATTTTATTTGTTCACTAATAGCTTAATTAATCTAAATACTTCCAATAGCAAGTGCAGCTGATATATACATATCCATGAACAGGAGTCTGACTTTAGGCATAAACCTCAGTGAGTAGAATGAACGTACTATAACGTACCACCTAGCTGGGACTGTATAGCTTACTGCAGTCATCAAATATGTGTATTTTTAATTTCAAGAAAAATAGTTTTCATGCATTTTTTTCCTCCTGAAACTTTCTTTTAATAAATTAATTTACATTCATCCCTTAATCATCATCACAGCAGCATACAAAAAGTGCTTTCCCAACCGGAATATACTGCATAGTGGCTTAATCATGTATGTTATCATCAACACTTTTCCATTTCTAATTTATTTATTTGTTTGTTTGTTTATTTATTTATTTATTTATTTATATTTACCCCTATGTCTGACCTTCTGTCCTTCCCCACTCTCTTCTCACACTATCTCTTGTGTCTACAGTTGTTATAGGGTGTATATGCTCACCAGAGAGACAGAAAGTGAGAAATACCACCCCTCCCCTGATGGGGCTGGCCAGATGCAATCCCTTCTCCTCCATTCTCTTAGTATTTTAGGCATGCACACACATGAATCCAGCATGAGTTTCAAGCCATGTGGTCTGGGACTCAAACCATGATTGGCAATGTGGGAGAACAAGATGTTCTACACCACTCTACCTGCTGGTCCCAAGAACATGTAACCTTATATACAATTTCAGAGTGTTTGCAGATATGATAACTTCAAATGGAAATTTAGAGGATAAAGTATGATATTTGAAAAATGATGAGATATAGATATATGTATAAACATATGCATAAATAATACATGAATAAAATATATGTATAAGTATATATACATATGTATATGCATATATCTGCAAGTTAATTAAGAAGACAGAATGTTTCAACTGCAATTTACTTTGAATTTTGAATTATTAATTTAACTGTGAAAGGCACTCATGTGAAAAACCTGTATAGCATTTGAAGCTGATTAAAGATTGTCATCACACTCGATAAAATGTGCTAAAAAAACCTGTGCACGTAGTCTTATATGCTTCAATCTTAATACTGCTCTTTTTACATAAAAGGATTCTAGTGGGACCAAAAATCACTGGTCTCTAGGGCTTACACATAATATTCAGCATCAGAAACAAGTTTTATGCAGGTTCTGCTACTACCATAAATTCTTATGTTATAATTTATTGTGTTAGACATTAACCCAGTAAATACTAACTTTTAATGGCATATAAAGAGAAAAGAAAAAAGTGCTTATAATAATCTGCCTAATGATAACATCACACGAGGAACTTTTTATGTTATGAAAGTGCTTATTTGTGTTTATCTCCCCATCATCCCCTACACAGGAGGTTTCTTTGACATTGAACATGATCTATAACTTCCCATACAAAGCACATATTTTTCATTAAAAATATTTTGTAATTGTGTATTATAACATACTCTAATTCTTTCTGATGTCATGTTTCAAAGGGAAAAATATGTAAATATGTATAAGTAGAATATGTATCTTTTAATTTTTTTAAATTAACATATAGTAATTATACAGACACACACACACACACACACACACACACTCACACACACATATATATATATTTGAGAGTTTTTAGCTTTCGGTCACATGTGCACCTTGGAGAGAAAGAGAAAGATATAGAGAGAGACAGTGAGAGGGGAAAGTGAGAAATCATTCTCCTCCCGGGATCTTGGGCACACATGCACACATGTCAAGAGTGAGTTTTAAGTCACTGACCCAGGGCTCGAACTGCAGTTGGCTTTGTGAGAGTCCAGAGACATAACCACTAGACCATCTGCTGGTCCCAGTAATTATATATTTTGTAATACAAGTGTTCAGTGAGTAATGATAATTTCAAGATAACTAGCATACTCAACATTTCATCCATTCGTCATTACTTGTACTGGGAATATTTGAAATCCTCTCTTTTTGTTACTTTAAGATACACAGCAAATTTTTTGCCATATACATTCTTCCCACTGTATTTTTTTTTCTTTTTTCTTCTTCTTTTTTTTTTATTTCTGTCTTAGGGTACATGTGCTTCCCGGGGAGAGAGAGACAGAGTCAGTGAGAAGGAAAATGAGAAATTACACCCCAGGGAGGCTGGCCAGGCCACAGTCTCTTCTCCATTTTCTTCCTGGGCAAACACAACCAGTGTGAGTTTCAAGCTGCCAGGTCCAGGACTTGAACCATGTTCAGCTAAGTGAGAGTCCCGCACTGTAACCACTATGCCAACAGCTGGCCCCACAAATCACTGATTTAAAGTATGCAAAACAATGTTTCGTATTATGCTCATGGAGTTGTGAAATCATGGTCACATCTGATTTTGAATAGTATTGCACCCCTGAAGAAATCCAATGCTACAGTTTGGCAGTTACTCAAGAAATTTAAACAGAGAGGTACTGTATATTTTCAAATTTTATCTGTGTTTGGCATGTATTAGTACTTTGTTTCTTTTTATTGCTGAATTATATTCTATCATATGAATGTACGAGATTTTATTCATTAGCCAATGGGTATTGTGTTATTTCTTTTTTGGGGGGCTAATATGAATTATACAGTTCTAGTCCATTCTGTACAAGGTTTTTGGTGAATGTATGTTTTTATTTTTGGAAGGTATATAGTTACATGTTGAATTTCTGAGTCATATGGTTACTCTGTGTTCTTGAGGAACTGCTAAATTATTTTCTGAAACAATTGAATCATTTTACATTGCCACTAGCAATTTATGATGGTTACAATTTCTCTACATTATCACCAACACTTGTTACTGTCTACAATAGTTCAATGATTTCTTATTGAGTATTTTCCTTATTACCATCCTAGTGGGTGTGAAGTGATATTTCACTGTGATTTTGATTTACACGTCATTCTAATTAATGGTATTCAGCTGCATTCATTTATTTATTTCTGTTGTTTTAAATTTTATTAGTAGTAGCACTGGTTGACACATAATAATTATACATATGGGTTAAATATTATTTTCAGTATATTAATAAAATGTGTAATAAATTGAAGTAATTCACATATTCATTGTCTCAAACATTTATCATTATTTGGTATTGAAACTCTCTTTTAGCTATTTTGATATATAATGTAGCTGCTTTTGACTGTCACTATCTGTGCTGTCACACTGCACTCTGATATTTTCATATAGCTGTAGTTTTGTTATCTCTTGAACAACACCTTCATATCTCTGCCTTCTCCTGTGCCTTCCAAGCCACCATTTATTGCATTAAACATTAGTTTTGCTTCTTCTCATATATATAACCCTGGCAATTTACTCACCGTTTGTTTTGTTTGTTTGTTTTTAATTTTGCAGTAGTAAATGTGCACTTTGGAGAGAAACAGAGTCAGAGAAAGAGAGAGAGAGAAAGAAATCAAGAAAACACTCTTTATAAAGCATGGCTATTCTGCCTTCCCTTCTCCTCCGTTTTGGGCATCCATATACACATGCCTGGTGTGTTTCTCAAGCTTCTGGGTCTGGGACCCAATCTTGTAGCTGATCATTTGGGATTCAGCTGCCTTAACCACCAGACCGTGAGCTGGTCCTACTTATCATTTCTTATACCTATTAGATAGGTAAAATAAAATTATCTTTGAAAATCCTTGTTATAAAAAACAATATAGAAATGATCTAAAATCAAATTGCCCTTTGAAGTTCTTTACGATGTTGCCACATTGAAGATCTGCATTCATTCTGTTTCAGTGAAACTCGAGTTTTTCTCTGTTATTGAAAAGGAGAGTTTCTTGTGTGCTTCTTTTCAGCAGTTGAAGCAGTTGGTTTAGATTGGGCAGCTCTATGTTGTATCAAAGACTACAATGCTCTTAAATGCTATAATCACATCAAGTACCTGGAAACGCCTATCAATTCTGGGCCCAGGTGTTCTAAACTTAAAGGTATAGCAAATCTAATTTCAAGCTCACTTGTGGGTAAAAGTTCAATGAGATGATTGATTTCAAGAATTGCCCAGACATTTGTCATATTCTTTTTGTTTTCAAGGTAACCCCCACCTTATTTTTATTTTTAAGTTACTACATATGTAGCAAAAATATTAAATACATCATAATAGAGGAATGCATTTAGGTCAGTATTTGCCTTCTTTTCTGACTGTCCCATGGTGGATACTATGTAACACAATTGTATAGCCTTCCAGATTCCCAAAATTGATTGTTATCCCAGGATGGTTCATCTTGGCTATCTCCTCTTAGTTCTTTCCATTAAACTTCTATCTACTTTATCATTTTGTTTATATGAGGTAATCACCAACTTCTCTTAATTGTTCCCCAATGCCCTCCATTGTTTTAGATAACACCCTAAGTATAGAGCTCCCAATACTTTCTTCCAAATTGGCAGAACAGAACAACTTTGCACACTCATTGCACACTCATAGCGACTTCCTTCTGTACATTACTCATGTGCCACTTTATTGAAACAGGAGGTGGGTACCTCCTTTTCCTTTAGTTATTAACCTGTTCTCTAAGTGGACACTCAAAAGGACATGGTAAACCATCATCTTCTTGGCTTGCCCCACCTAGCCTGGAACCTCTGCTCTATTTTCCTAGGGCAGGAAAACCAGGCCTCAATATTCATGATCTATCATGCCTGATATAAAGTCGCTGCTGTAAATGGAGCTAAGTGTCAGGAGAGAGGCGTGACTCTTTTGGCCATGCCTAGCTTGAATAGATTCTATGTATGAAGTGGAGAGAATAAGAAACACCAGATATCAAACCCTCCTAGGTTGACATGATAGCCCCAGACATCAGGTGGAGGGGGGAGGGGGTGGTGAGAGCCTTTATTTTTACGGCACGTGCCTGGAGTAGACCTCCACAGCATGGAACTTAAGAAGGCTGGTATGAAATAGATTGTGGCTTAGTTGTTCTTTCTATGATTTAATAGCTGTTCTTAAGCGAATTCTTCACAATTGTCTGTATGCACGCAGAACAATTTCCGAAAATTTTAAATTATTACTATTATTATTATTTTGGAGAGATTTTTTGCTCTACAGTGCATGCACTTGCCAGAAAGACAGAGAGAGACAGAGAGATAGAAAGTAAGAAATACCCCTCCAGGGGGGATGGCCACACAGCAATCCCTTCTCCTCCATTCTCCTCTTGGGATCTTGGACACACACGCACATGCGCCCGGTGTGAGTTTAAGTCACCAGGTCCAGGACTTGAACCGTGGTCGACCACACGGGAGTTCAGCAACATAGCCGTTACGCTAACTGCTGGCCAATTATTATTATTTTCATAATTTTTACCAGTTAAACTGTTGTTTCACTAGAAAGAAAATGTTTCAAACTTCTACCTCCAGAAATGTCTCCTTTTTTAAGTTTTTCCCGGGTTTTTGGTTTTTTAGTTATTTTCTTAGCATTCAACTGCATATGTGTGTGGTTTTATTTTAAAATCATTTTTGTTTTAGTAAATATTTGGAAGAAAAAGTGGGTATTTGGATATACTAAAACTAAACTTATTTTTGCCGAAGACATCAATTCTCATTCTTTACATTTAATAATATCCTTTAATGACTAGTCAGAAGTATAATACTCACAATAATCATTTTTACATTTCCTGATACCCAGAATAAGTAAAATACATTTTTAAATGACCAATAAGTTTCTTAGTTATGTTTTATTTTTAATTAAACTATAAAATAAAATGACAGACCATATTCAAGGTATGTCTTAATATGCTTTGAGTTAGCACTATTTTTGTGTGTTGTTTTCATAATTTTACTAAAGAGGATGATTTGGAGTGAAGAAGTATTTAACTAGAAGGCAATACATGCTTATGGCTTTGCTATAGCTTGTGCAGCTGAGTTAAACATTTATTATAAAAAGAACATATTTTATTTAGTCAAACATTGATTTTATAAACCTGATCTTTCAAATAGTCTTGCTTTTGAAGAATCTTTCTGTGTCCAAAAGTTTATTTTTAATTTTTTTATAGAATCTTCACCATTACAATAGTTTAAAAGTATGTAATATCTTATGGTCTATACATAAACATAATATATCTAATTGAAATTATTTTTTTGAGAGATTTTTGCTATAGGGCGCATGCACTTGCCAGAAAGACAGAAAGAGACAGAGAGATAGAAAGCGAGAAATTACTCCCCGAGGAGGGAATGGCCACTCCGCAATCCATTCTCCTCCATTCTCCTCTCAGGGTCCAGGACGCGAACCACTGTCGGCTACATGGGAGTTCAGTGACATAGCCATTACGCTAACTTCCAGTCCCTATAATTGAAATATTATAAACTAAAATAAAGTGGATTAAGGTCTTTACCTAAAAGTCAGGAATATGAAATATATTCAGGAACTAGTTTGCCTAAAATTATTTAATGAGAAATGGCCAAAATTTTAAAAATGAGATTTTGTATAGTCAGGGCCTGTTTTTTTCCCACTTACTACAATTTTATTTACCAAGGGAAATTATAAATAAGATGTTGAATGATATTGTTCAATAAAATAATGAATAATTAATTAATAAAAGTTATGAGATATTGTCATCGATTGATCAATAATGATTTTACATTGGTCTCCTAATTTCTAATATGTCTGACCTTAACCAAGTTAGGCAGTCATTTTTTTATGGTTGTGTGCACTTCTATTTAATATCGAATTCAAATAAAATAAGAAACTTACAGCATGAAATCAGTTGCTAGTTTCAAGGAAGACCTCTTTCACCTTTGAAAATGTTATTATATTTAAAGAGGGAGATGAGATTTAATACTTGAAAGTTGCATTTTTTTCTTGACTCTGTGGATAATGTCATGGAGAAATGCCTGAATGCTGATAGATTAAACACAACAGTAACTGAAGTATGACGTTATTCTTTTACAGATCATTTTAGATGCAAAGACCAAAAATGAGAGGAGAAGAGTGAAAGATTGGGGAATTTTAGAACTCTGATTTTACAAGAATGTAATTTTATAGTGTAAGGTTAGAAGGATAAGTCAAGAAAAGAATATAAAGTCTGCTCTCATATACTGATGCAGAACTTTCATTTTGAGGTCTAATACTTCTGATGGTAAATGTCTTTCATGAAGGTATTCCCAGTTTTATGTATTTGGTTTTTACTGTATTGCTCCTCAGCTTCTATGTACCTTTTGCCAAGGTAAAGAAAAATGTAGCGTCACACATTCCAGAATGCTTTCTTCTTCCACAAATGATTTGAAAATCAGCATGGTTTTAAATCCATATTTGCATATGAGTACAAAATACCTTGTTACAATGTTCTTTGATATATTGGGTCATCAGGAAAGTCCTGATGAATTTTTCTGTTTTTTTTTTTTTTTCTATGCAATAATGCATAACTAAATTACTCTTTAGGTAATTTTTATTCTTTATGTCCGTTATAAATACATCTTAGTCTTTGTTTAAGATGATGAAACAGTTCATACTCACAGAATCCATGTCTTTATTTTTTTAAGAAAAAGAAAATCACTGGCCAACACTTTGCACATTATTCCACATCAGCAAAGAAGAACTTATGCACACTTTTAAGAGACCTTATTTGTTTAGAATTAGTTTAACTTTACCAAAAAATTAATAGAGATATCCCATTTTCCCCGTGTGAGCATAACTTTCTCCCTTATCAATAGCCCCCATAAAAGTGACACATTCGTTGCAACTGATAAATCCGAACTGACACGTTGTAAGAATCTAAAGTTCATAGTTTGGACATATATGCATAAAGCAACCTACCCACTCAGATGTTATTGTAGAGAGTATATTTACTGCCCTAAAATTTCTAGGTGTGCCACGTTTTCATCCCTTCCTCCCCAACCCTGGACAATCATTAATCATTTTACTGTCTTCACCGTTTTGCTTTTTACAATGCTATGTACAGACGGTCACCACATAAGAACATTGAGGTCAACAGTGGACTACATATATGGTGGCAGAGTAACAGGTCATCCTATGCAGTGTAGCAGGCTACAACATCGAGGCCTGTATAAGTATCCTCTATGATGGTTGCACAATGTGACCTAAGGATGCATTTCTCAGAAAGTACTGCTATTAATAAATGACACACAACTGTTTTGGGAATCATAGTATTTAGTCCTTTCAGATTGGCTTCTTTTATTTGTTTTTTTTTTGAAGAGATTTTTTGCTATAGGACACGTGCGCTCGCCAGACAGAGAGAGACAGAGAGACAGAAAGCAGGAAATCACGCCCCAGGGGAGATGGCCATGCCGCAATCCCCTCTCCTTCATTCTCCTCTCGCGATCCTGGGCACGCACGCACACGTGCCTGGCGTGAGTTTAAGCCACTGGGTCTGGGACTTGAACCGCCATCAACTACATGGGAGTCCAGCGACATAGCCATTACACCATCTGCTGGTCCCATTCTTTTATTTATTAATATGAAGTTTCTTTCATGTCTTTCTGTGATTTGATAGCTCATTAATTTTTATTCTGCCCTAAATAATATTCCATTGTCTGAATGTACCATTTTTTATTGATTTGACTACTGGAGAACATATTGATCGCTTTTATGATTTGATGGTTTTAAATAAAGCTTCTATAAACATCCATATGCAGGTTTTCATGTGAAATAAGTTTTTAACACCTCTGGGTACAAAGTAAGGTACATGATTTTTGGATTATATAGAAAGAAATTGCAAAACTTTCTTCCAAAGTGGCTGCGCCATTTTGCATTTAGTTATGGTGAATGAATTCTTTAATTCATAATTTAGATTGATTTGTTAATTTTTTTTTTGAGAAAGATTTTTGCTATAGGGTACATGTGCTTGCCAGAGAGACAGAGTCAGGAAGTGAGAAATCACCCCTTGGGGAGGGAGTTTGGGGGGGTGGCCATGCCGCAATCCTTTCTCCTCCTTCCCTCCTTTCAGGATTTTGGCAATGCAAGCACATGTAAGTGACATGAGGTTCAAGTCACTGGGTCCTGGACTCGAAATGTGGTCAACTATGTGGCATTTCAGTGACATAACCATTACTCCATCTGTTGGTCCCTACTTGCTAATATTTTGTTTAGATCTTTCACATTAATGTTCACGAAAGTTATTGGTCTGCAGCTTGCTGCTCTTGTAATGTCATTGCCTGGTTTGGATATTAAAATGAGACTGGCCTCATAGGATGAATTAGATAGTATTCCTCTGTTTACATATTCTGAAAAAGCTGTAGAATTCAGCACAATTTTATTATTTTTTAGAGATTTATTTTTGCTATAGGGTGTGTGTACTCACCAGAGACAGAGAGATAGAAATTGATAAATCACTCACTGGAGGGGGAGGATGGCCATGCTTAAATCCTTTCTTCTCCACTCTACTCCCAGGATTTTGGGTACACACACACACATGTGCCTGGAATGAGTTTTAAGCCACCGGGTCCAAGACTCATACCATGGTCAATTATGTCGGAATCCAGTGATGTAACCATTACGTCAAATGCTGATCCCACCAATTTTATTCTTAAATGTTTAATAAAGTTCATCAGTGAACCCATCTGGATCTGGTGCTTTCCTTTTAGAAGGTTATTAATCATTCATTTTTTCTGTTTTTAATAGGTACATTCCTATTCAGAATGTCTATTTCTTTTTGTGCTAGTATTGACAGTTTATGTACCCCAAGGAATGATCTAAATTACCAATTCTCTGGCCATGTGGTTGTTCATAATATCCCTTTATTATCTTCTCAATGTCTATGGTATCTATAGCGAAGTCCCCTTTTTCATGTCTGATATTAGTAATTTGAGTGTTATCTTTTTCTTTTCTTTAAGATAGCCTGACTAGAGGCTTATAGATTTTCTTGATACTTTTCAATGAACTAGCTTTTATCTTCTTTGATTGTATTAATTTATTATTTTTAATTTAAATGATTTCTGCCTAAATTCTTATTTCTTCTATTTACTTTGAATTTAATTTGTTCTCCTTTTTTATAGTTTTTGAGGTGAAAATTTGGATGATTGATTTTAGATTTTTTTTTTCCTTTCCAGCATATGCAAGTGTTCACAGGTACTTCAAAAAGCTTCTAGAAAATAGAATTAAAGGGAACCAGCAGTTAGCGTAACGGCTATGTCGCTGGACTCCCATGTAGTTGACCGCAGTTCGCGTCCTGGACCCGGTGGCTTAAAACTCACGCTGGGCGCGTGTGCGTGCGTGCCCAAGATCCCAAGAGGAGAATGGAGGAGAAGGGATTGCTGTGTGGCCATCCCCCCTGGGGAGTGATTTCTCGCTTTCTGTCTCTCTGTCTCTCTCTGTCTGCTGAGCGCTCATGCCCTATAACAAAAACCTCTCCAAAAAAGAAAAAGTACAAAAAGAAAATAGAATTAAAGTATAAGTTTATTTGGGTGCAAATTTTATTTTTGTTTTTTATCTGTGCATAGTTTTTGCATAATGTGCTTTTTCCATGAGCTTTTTGAAGACTCTTGTACATTCAGTGTAATATATTTTGACCTAAGCACTATATTACTACATCCCCCAAATGTTAAAAGTTGTATTTTCAACTTCATTTAGTTTTTATTGCTACAATTTTTTTCCTTGAGATTATCTCTTTGTGTTATTTGGAGGTGTGTTATTTGACCTCTATGGATTTTTATTTTGTAGTTATTTTTCTGCTACTGACTTCTAGTTTAATTTCTAGTTTAATTGTGATTTGAATCAGACACCATATGATTTCTGTTCTTTTAATCTTGCTATGGTGTATTCTATGGCCCATAATGTGGTCCATCTTGGTGTATATTCCATGTGAGAATTAAAATAATAAATGTTCTTGAATGGAGTAGTTTTAGAGATGTCAATTATATCTAGTAAATTGATGAAATTATTGGCTTATATTATGTGTTTACTAATTTTCTGTATATTGTTGATAGAGAGTACTAAAGTCGCCCACTATAGTAGTGAATTCATTATTTTTTCTTTCAGGTCTATCGAATTTTGCCTCACATTTAAGGAGTCTACATAATTTTTATAAAAACTAGAATTAAATGACAAATTAATATGGAGGTAAAAATGGGTGATATCCATTTTTTAAAAAGGTTTTCAGCAGAGGGCATGTGTGCTCACCAGAGACAGTAAGAAGGAAGTGAGAAATTAGCCCCAGGGGGATGACCATGCTGCAATCCCTTTTCCTTTATTATCCTTCTGGGATTTTGGTAACACAGACGCAATTTTCAAGCTGCCGATTCTAGGACTCAGACCATGATTGGCCATATGGGAGTCTAGAATCTTAATCACTATTCCAGCTGCTGCTCTAAAACTTATTATTTTAAAAATTATATACATTTTTCATGATCTTTTGGCAGACATCTCATATTTGATGATCTGTTCTTAGGCACATGTCTTCATGAAAAATTGACCCCTCTGTCATTACACGATATCTTTCTTTCTCCCTGAAAATTTCCTTGCAATGTCTACTTTGAAATTAATATTCCTGCTTTGTTTTGATTAGTGTTAACATGGTATATCTTTTTTCATCTTATAATCTACAAGAGTGGAGAGTTTTCTCTAGACAACATGTAATTCGTTGTCTGATATTTTTGGTCCACTCTAGCAATCTCTTGTAATTAGTTCACTGACACCTTTGAAATTTGCAGCGATTATTGATATAAATGGTTTAATGTCTAGTAATCATTCTTGTTTTCTCCCTGTTGGCCTTATTCTTTGCTTCTATTTTTCTTTTCTAATTCTATTCTGATTTTGTGGTTTTAGTTGACCACTTTATGTTTTCATTTTCTCTCCCTTCTCAGAATATTAATTGTAAATTTTTTGAACTTCTTTTTTAGTGGTTGCATTAGTGTTTGCAATATACATTAATAATTAATGCAACCCCATTTTTCAATAGTGTCATATTGCTTCTAAGGTTCCATGAGTGACTTATAACATAATCCTTTTACCTTACTATTTTATTTTCATTGACAGAGGACACATTTGTTTAGTAGAAAGAGGTAGAGAGACAAAGAAAATGAAAGAGAGAAAGCAGCCCTACATGGGGCATGGTCATGCTGTAATCCCTTCTCCTCCAGTTCTCCATCCTGTCAGTGTTTCAGTCATGCAGCACACCTGGCACATTTTGCAAGTTTCTGTGGCTGGAATTGGAACTATAGTTAGGTAGACATGTGGGATCTGAGTCTGTTAACTACCAGGCTACGGGCTTGGCAAGTAATTTTTACACTTCCTTTCATCACTTGTGTTATTGCTGCCATGCATTTCACTTGCATATAAACATATGCATATGTGTATATTCATGTGTGAATAATTGAATACATCACTTGAACAAATAGTAGAATATCTAAGATCAATTAAGAATTAAAAGAGCCAGCTGATGGCATAGTGGTTACGTTGCTGGACATCCACATAGCCAAATGCATTCGAGTCCTAGATCCTGTGTTTTCACAATCATGCTAGATTAATGTGTGTGAGTGCCCAAGATCCTAGGAGGAGAATAGAGGAGAAGGGATTGTGGCATGGCAGACCCCAGGAGGGTGATTTCCTATGTTCTCTTTCACACTGTCTGACAAACTCAGTTGCCCTAAGGCTAAACCTATTTTAAAAAAAAAAAAAAGAATCAGATAATTAGAGATCAGTGGTGGCATGGTGGTTAAAGTGCTGGATTCTCACATGGCTGACCACAATTAGAGTCCCAGACTCAGTGACTTGAAGATCATGCCAGGCACGTGTGTGTGTGTGCATGCCCAAAATCCTGAGAGGAGAATGGAGAAGGGATTGTGGACTGGTCATCGTCCATGGAAGGTGATTTCTCTCTCTCCTTGTCTCTGTCTCTTGCTGTCTTTCTGTTGCAAGCATATGCACCCTATGGCAAAAAAACTAAAGAGAATAAATAAAATCATAATTATACTTTTTTAACTTTCATTTATTTCTTCTTTGATTTTTTAAATTTTATAATGTAGATTTAGTTTCTGACACATATTGTCTTCCTTCTCTCTTTTTAAAATTTTGCTACAGGATGTGTGTGCTTGACTGAATAAGAAAGACAGCAAGAGAGAGAGAGAGAGAGAGAGAGAGAGAGAGAGATCATCCCATCCCTCCAGGGAGAATGGCCACATAGCAAACCCTTCTTCATTCTCCTATAGGGATGTTGAGCATACACGCATATGCACCTGACATGATTTCCAAGCTGCCAAGTTTGCAGACTTGAACTGCTATAAGATCTAGCCACCTTAATCATTTGTTTGGGCCCTTCCTTCTCCCTTAAGAATCTTTTACATGTTTACTTGCAATAAATTCTCCCCCCATTTTTTTTTTCTTGAGAAAGTCTTTAATTTTTCTTCTCTACTTTTCTTTATTTAATTTATTTCTTCCATAAGCAAGAGAGACACAGAGAGAGAGCATCCCCAACAGGGTCTTGCTGTGATCCAAACCTAACTTTAGCCACACTCTTGGCAGTCTCTGGACATGAAACTTGAGCCTTCCCATTTGGCTTACCTGTTCAGAGCACTGTATTTTACTGTTGCAAACCCACTGGTCCCTTTCTTCACTTTTAAAGGGCAATTTCACACAGCATGAAACTTCAGTGTTTCTTTTTTCTTTTTCCTTTTTTTTTTTTTTTAATCTCAATACATTAAATTCATCACACTACTCTCATCTTACTTGCATGGCTTCTGCAGAGAAATAGGTTATCTTTTTTTCTTCGTCCCCTATAGGCATGGTGCTTTTGTGCTCTAGTCTTTTTTTTTAAAAAATTATCTTCTATTTTTTTATAGGATGAAAATAATATGCCTAGGTATAGCTTTAAAAATTGTTTCCTTATTTCCTTTTTTGCATTTATTCTTTTTGGTGTTCTCTTAGCTTCTTGGTTCTGTGGTTTAGTGTCTAACATTTATATGGGTAAATATCAGTCATTAATGTTTCAAATATCTCTTTATTCTTTTGTTCCTTTCTCCTTATGATATTTTTAATATTTCTCTTTTACATAGGTCACACGTTTTATAGTTGTCCCACAGAGCTTGGAGATATTTATGTCTTTTCCATTTTGAAGTTTTCTATTAAAAAATGTTTTAAGCTCAGAAAGTCTTCTCAGCAGTGTCTGAGTGCCAGTGCCAGCAGTGTCTACTAGGAAATCCATCAAAGCTCATCTTGTTTCTGCTGCAGGGTCTTTGTCACTTTTTTAAAATTATTATTCTTTTTTTTTTCCCTTAGAATTTCGATGTCTTCACTTATATTTTCTATATGTTCTTGCATCAATTAGAGCCCTTAGCAAACTAGTCATGATTGCTTTGTATTTTTTTTTGATAATTCAACATCCCTTCTATGTTGGTTTCTGATGCTTTCTTGCTGTGTCTTCCAAGTGCGCTTTTTTTGCCTTTCAATGCGTTTCAAAACATATTCTTGGTAGCCAGTTATTCTGTATTGGATAAACGTTACTGGTGTGAATAAGAATTTAGTAATGGGATAATAATGTGGGTAAGAGCAAACATTCTGTAGGTCTCAATCTTTTAGCAAGCCATTACCTTTGAACTGTGAACTTCACTGCTGTCATTATTTTTTCCTCCACCCTTAGGTATGGCTAGAGTGGACTACAGTTCATTGCTTCACTTTCCCCAAGTCAATTAGGCTCCGATAATATTCCAACAGACTAATTATTGGTTAACTAATTTATGTTGAGAGAAGACTTTGTTAAAAATAACAGAAGACATTAGTATATTTCAAAATAGTTCCTTTACCCATCCCCTGCTGGAAGCATGAGCATAATCTTTTCTCATATTACCTTGAGAACATGATAGACATCCTGGAGATAAAACTCAGAAATGTAAGAGCCCCCTATGACATGGTATCCTTGATTCCTAACTCCTCGTCCTGTACACACTTGACATCCAACAAATCAATATTATATAGGATTTCCTACTCCAGCACTGCTTCCTGTAGAGACTTCTGCTCTGATTAGTTGTCCTCTGTTTCTGCCTGTCCTCTGCAATTTGAGACAGGCATTTTCCTTGCACTCTCTCTTCTCTGAGGGATTTAAGAAGAGTGTAAATTTTCTGCTTGTGTAACTTTTTACTTATTATTAGGACAGTGGCAACTTTTGAGCACCTTATATGTTGAATTTGGTTATGCTCTTGTAAGTCTAATCCAGCTTTTTTGTTTGTTTGTTTGTTTTGTTTTGTTTTTGAGAGGTTTTCGCTATAGGGTGTGTGCGCTCGCCAGACAGACAGAAAGTGAGAAATCAACCCCTAGCGGGCATGACCACACCGCAATCCGTTCTCCTCCATTCTTCTCTCGGGATCTTGGTCACGCACGCACACGTGCCCGGCCTGAGTTTTAAGCCAACAGGTCTGGGATACAAACCGTGGTCGACTACGTGGGAGTCCAGCAACATAGCCATTATGCTAACTGCTGGTCCCCCAGCTTTGTTTTTAATATTATTGCAATTTAGTAATACATATATATATATATAACTAAAGGAAGATTTTTTGCTATAAGGTATGTGTGTTCACCAGAAAGACAGAGAGAGACAGTAAAAAAATCACCCTGTAAGAGGAACAATAGCTGCAATAGGTTTTCATTCTCCTGTTGAAATTTTGGGCATACTTACCCAAATACCCAGCATGAGTTTTAGGCCTCTGGGTCCAGAACTCAAACTATATGGGAATCCAGTGCCTTACCCATTACACCACCTACTGGCCCTAATAAATATCTTTAAAGTAAAACATATTATAAGAGTCTTGGAATAGTTCATGTAAAGCACATATTATGGAAAAAAAACTATATATGGATTTTAAAAATTATTTGGAAAAAATATTTTAATTGTTCTTTGCTGTGAACTTTTTAAAGTACTCTTATATTACCTCTATTATTTTATTTTAGTCAATATTTATGTTTTACTGAAGAAGTCAAGTCACTAAGACATTCCATCTTTATCTGATAATTGTTGACCAGTAAAGAGAGTAGAGAGAAGATTGATTAGCTTAACCTTAATTACCTAAATAGTGAGAAGAGTGTTAGAATAAATAGCACATTAGACTCTGAATGACCTAATTATTATACCTTCCAATCAAGTTTCCACTATAGACTGCAGAGATTTGGTATATATTGAGCAGGGTCTTTCTTTCATAGTCTGACTTGCTTCGCTTAATATTAAATCTTCCATATTCATCCACATTGCAACAAATGTCATGTCTCATTCTTTTTTAGCTGAATAGTATTATATGAAGTACACATGCCACAATTTTTTCAATCCAGTCTTGTATTAGACATTCAGGTTGATTCCAGGATTTAGCAATTATAAATAATTGCTGAAATAAATATGGATATGCAAGCAGTTTTCCATCTGTGGGTTTTCTTTCTTTGTTTTTAAGAGAGATGTTTGCTATAGGGCACATATGCTCACTTGAGACATAGAGAGAGACACAGAGAGAGAGAGAGAGAGAGAGAGAGAGACAGAGAGATCATTCCCCAGAAGGGATAGTCATACCACAATCTCCTCTTTTCCATTATCCTCTTGCGATTCTGGGCACACACGCACACATGCCTGACATGAGTTTTAAGCCATGGGTCCAGTACTCAAACTGTAGTTGACTATGTGGGAATCCAGCAAATAATTACACCATCTTTTGGTCACTCCATCTGAGGGTTTTCTTATCCTTTGGATAGATTACAAAAAGTGAAATTACTGGGTTGTATGGTAGTTCTATTTGTAAGTTTCCAAGAAACCCCCTTATTATTCAAGATTTTTCTAATACTTAGTAAGACAAGTAGTTTTACATGATAATGCTCATCATTTGGGGTATATTATGTGAAGCTCTGGTAACTATTCAAATCTCTTTTTAAAGTTTATTTTATTTCTTGAGGGAGAATGAAATAGGCACCTTCAATAGGATATTGTCATGATAAAAGCCCTCCTTGCTAGCCGCTAGGTTGGAGGATCATGAATCACCCAGGATCATGGGTACTCACACATGCATGTTCCTAGCATATTCCAAGTCAACCAGAGATATGAACTATGGTTTCACGTGTCTCCAGCATTGCAGAGTGACACTCTGTTTACATATTTTATTTTAATAAGTCATCAACCTGCTTTGATTTTTCACATATTATCTAGCTTAATTTTTTATTTTTGAGAGGTTTTTGCTATAAGGCACATGTGCTCTCCAGAAAGACAGAGAGAGAGGAGAGAGACAGAAAGCAAAAAGTCAATGCCCAGGGAAGATCCCCACACTGCAATCCCTTCTCCTACATTCTCCTTTCAGGATCTTGGGCACGCAACTATACATGCCCTGTATGAGTTTAAGCCACCAGGTCTCAGACTCAAACCACAGTTGATTACATGGGAGTCCAGAGACATAGCCATTATGCCAATGCTAGTACCCATCTAGCTTAGTTTTATGGACCATGATTGAAATGCTAGTTTAGTTTTGAGGACTTCTGCAGTACTATTGTCTGCCTCATTTGTGTGCTACCCAGAGGTTTGTTCTAAATCTGGGTACTTTTCCACAATGCAGCTCTATTCCCAAAGCATTTCAGTATTAATTCTATTCTCTTTCTTGCATGGATTGGTAAAGAGTCTAGGACTTTATAAGCACTTGTAAGCAATTTATTTCTCCAACTTTATTCTTTTATTTCCTCAACTTTAAAAAAAATAATTAATTAATTTTATATTCATTCACTGAACATTATCGTTCCTCAGGCTTCTGACTAAGATCAAGTGTAGTATCTGTCCTCAACTTTTTAAATGACCATTTCTGGTTTACATATAATACTTATATATATCTATGGACTCCACATTGTTTTAGAAGAAAATGTACCCCTTGCATAATGATTAAGTCAGAGCAATAAACATATCCGCTATCTTCCCTCTTTATCATCTTCACATTCACTCCCTAGTTGGCAGAGAATGGCACTGTCACATTACCACAGGGATCACAGCCCTGTTACTGCAAAGTAGGGAAGAAAGTTTGCTCCACCAAGAGGAAAAGAGAAGGAAAAAAAGGGAGAGGGCATAGACGCATGCATTAAAAAGCTGCTCATTGTAGCTGCTTTAGAATACTGGGAGAACTTGAAATGGTAATTATTTTATTTATAAGATTTTATATTTTGGGTCCAGCGGGTGGTGTGGTAGACATGGATACTGGATTCTCACATGGCCAACTGCAGTTCGAGCTCCAGACAGCAGCTTTATTTTTCACATTCTCTCTCACCCTCTCTGGTCAAAATTCAATAAACAAATAAATAAATACATAAAGTTGAAGAAAATAATTAATTAAACTATTTTATATATTGAAAAAATTATCTATTTAAAAACTATAAAGATTTATTTAAAATACTTTGAAAAAGACAAAAACTTCTTTTCTTTTTTTTATTTTTGAGAGTTTTTTTTTTTTTTTTTCTATAGGGCCCATGTGCTCGCAGGAAGACAGAGAGAGAGACAGAGAGACAGAAAGTGAGAAATCATCCCCTAGGGGGGATGGTTATGCTGCAGTCCTTTCTCCTCCACTCTCCTCTTGGGATCCTGGGCATACATGCACATGCACCGGGAGTGCATTTAAGATACCGGGTCCGGGACTCAAACCATGGCCAACTACATGGGAGTCCAGCAACATGGCCATTACAGCAACTGCTGGTTCCTCCTTTATTTTCTTCTACAGTAAATTTGTATAGCCTTTAATGTGCTGATAATTATTAATACCTTCAATTAGACTTAGAGAAAAATAAGATGTGTAATATTTCTAAAATTTAATTGACATGAAACAGTTTCATGAGACATAATTTACAGAATTGGTGTGTACCATCATTTATGAATTTTTGTACATGAGAATATATGTTTAAAATGGTTAATATAGTTAAAGTTATATCTGGCCTTAATGCTTTGAGATCATTAAAAAGAAAATGATCTAGGAGTTCCTCTCACTGCAGCTTTTGTCTCCAGCATTCCATCAAACAAGAGTGATCAGAACCAGCCATTGATCCCTGGATTGGCTATAGGTTCCTGGATTGGCCAGCCCCTACTCTACCTCTCAGGTGCGAACAAAGAAAACCTGCTTGCAAGCCCCAACTGACAAGTGTGCCTCAAGTGACTTCTCTTTCCTCGTTTTAGCCTAGTCTGCTCAGTCCTACAGCTTTGAGAGAGGATACACTCAAGATAGTGAGACTCTTGGGGCCATTAGGTAGCAATATGGTTAAAAAGCTGGACTCCCATATGGCTGACCTGGCAGTTTGAAAATCACACCAGGCTTGTGTGAGTGTGCCCAAAATTTTGAGAGGAGAATGGAAGAGAAGAGATTGAAGAGTGGCCATCCCTCCAGATGTGATTTCTTGATTTCTCTTTCACTATCTCTCTCTCTAGCGAATACACATGCCCTATTGGAGGGAACACCTTATTATTCACCATTGCTAAGATATGGAACCAATCCAAATGTCCATGAACAGAAGAATGGATTGAAAAAGTGTGGCACATATACACTATGGAGTCCTACTCAGTCATGAAGAAAATAAAAAAAAATTAAATTAAAATTAAAATAAATAGAATAAGATAAAATTTAAAAACTCTGGATTTTGATAGAAAGAGGATGAACATCAAAGATTTAGTGCTGGGTGAAGCAAGTTAGGCTTCTTTCTCAAGGAGAGACACTGTATATCTCTACTAAAGATATACCAACTGTTCACACTCTTTGGCTGAAACTGAAAGAGTAGAGGATATAGAATCATAGAAAATAGTTGTAGATAGCAGATACAGTGTGGTAAGAGGGTGGGTGAAGGAGGAGCATTTGAGGATAGACATTAAGGAGAAAAATAGAGAGTCAAGACATTTATAGGTCACAGAAATTGGTTACTATCTATTGATGATAATGTATATAGTATCCCCAACTGGACTGGTGAGGAATGTATTCATGTTGAAAGATTCTCTTTACAAGCTAAATGATGTATGTGATTGAATGTATCAAAGAAATTAAAATGAAATGAAATAAAATTTTAAAAATGACTCTGAAGAAACTATTTCTCATCCCTCTCCACCTCTTAGGAGCTAAAGGAGAGGATCTCTAGTCCTTAAAGCCAAAACCTGAAAATACCTACTGTGGATTCTGATACTTCCTCCCATAGAAGAATAGAGAAATTGTCAGAGAGCTAATACACATTGTAGGGAACAGCTACAGAAACTTATTTAAATAAAAATAATTGTAAAAAGAAGTACAGACTCACCAGATGCCTACAAATCAAAGTAAAATCTCAAGAACCATGAGAAAACTTGAAAATCTCTCTCCCTCAATAGAACAGAGTAATTCATTTGTGGCATCAATATAGAATGTCTTTATATATAATTTTGATTACTTAATTATTGGTTTGCTTACTTTTTATTGTTGTGAACAGGGACAGATTTTTGAAATTCATTGTGCCCAACCAAATCATTTATAAAGTTGATGATGATTCATTGATTTTTTAATCAGTTTCTTAATATCATCATCATATTTTTCATCTTTATCATTGTCAATATTGAACATCTGCCTAAGCAGTAGCAATTTTTATTATGATTAAGAAGTTTAGTAAAACAAACCATTAAAGTAGCCTTTCAGTATAATTATAATAATCTACATACTTATCAAACTAAGGAAAATTATTAAAATATAAATAATTCATTGAGCAACTAAACAAAGCAATTTTTTTCCATCATTGTACATCCCCTATTCTGTTCCACTTTTTATTCAAAGAATTGTTTAAAAGATGTTTAGCCCTTATTTCCATTATCTGTTTAGATTTTATGCTAACAAAGGGCTTCAACATTATCACTCTGTTATAATCTTTTCCCTCTTTCCATTTTAATATTTTCCTTTTTTTCCCCAAATAAAATGCTATTGGTTTTAAGTAACAAAAACTTAGAGTTATTCCAAGAACTCAACAATAAGCTCAGCTATTAATTCTGAAAAATGCCAAAATTTAAGATTTGTCCAATACACAATCAGAATACTTTTAAAAGTTATTATTTTTTACATTAAGTCACTGTTTATCATTATAGCATACCAAATGATTTTTTAATTATGGATATGTTGTATATTGGTTCAGTCAAAGATATTACCATAGCTTATCATCAACAGATAGTTTTCTATTTTTGTGTCCCTTAAATGTTTGGCTTCTTTCTTTTTCCCTTTGATTCCTTCCCTTTCACCTTACCCCTATTTTCTATCCTCCTCCCACACTGTATGTAGTATCCACAGCTACTCTCTATGCTTTTATATCTCCTATCAGTTTCTCCCATAAAGTGAAGACACTCAGTATATATTGAGTGGGGACGTACAATGCCTCTCTTTCATATTCTGCCTTGGTTTACTTAGCAGTAAATCCTCCATATTCATCCTTTCTAGCAAATGCCAGGGTTTCATTTTTCTGCTTTCTATAGTGTTGGTCCCTTCCTATTGCTGATTCCTCAATGAATATAACATTACTGCCAAAAGCAAGAGAAATGTGGAGACATAGCATTTATTTCTAGTAGAAGAAAGAAAAATAGAATAATTATTGTTTTTTTCTTTAAATAATAAATGTTTTCTTACCAGGGAAGCTGACTTGTTTGCAGCTAGCTTATGAACCAATCATGGTCAAGAAAATGGAAAAACGGTTGGTGTAGACTGTCCCTGTTCAAGATCTCTGGAATTTTAATTCCTACAGGTAAATTGGGAAGGAATTTGATTGAGGATTTACCATTAATAACTTTTTTTTATCTTTTATCCTTTATTTAAAACTCATGTTAGTTTGATTGCCTGCAATATTTCAGTACTCTTCAGAGTCCTCATATTAGTGGAATTAATTCCATTATTTTACATTGGTATCTTGAGTTGTGAATCAAAACTCTTCACTGTATTTTTATCATTTAACTATTGAAAATAATTTAAAAGAAAATTATCAAAATTTAAAAGGAAAGATAAAGAACTACATAATTTGTGATCTATCTATCTATATTTGTTTCATTATTTATAGTTTTATTTACTTTCTTCTTTTATTTGGGGGGGAGGTTTTTTGCTTTAGGGCATGTGCACTTGTCAGAAACACAGAGAGCGACAGAGAGAGAAAGAAAGCAAGAAATCACCCCCGGGGGGGATGGCCACACCGCAATCCCTTCTCATCCATTCTCCTCTTGGTATCTTGGGCACGCACGCACACGTGCCCAGTGTGAGTTTAAGTCGCCAGGTCCAGGACTTGAATTGCAGTCAACTACACGGGAGTCCAGTGACATAGCCATTACACTAACTGCTGGTACCTTATTTACTTTATTCTTAAATTTATGTCAATATTCTTAAATGTATGTCAAATATAGTTTTCTTAAATGTATACTTAAATAATATTGGAAAAACATTTTTTCCATAATTGTGCAGATACTTTAGAATCCCCCCCGGGGGGGATGGCCACACCGCAATCCCTTCTCATCCATTCTCCTCTTGGTATCTTGGGCACGCACGCACACGTGCCCAGTGTGAGTTTAAGTCGCCAGGTCCAGGACTTGAATTGCAGTCAACTACACGGGAGTCCAGTGACATAGCCATTACACTAACTGCTGGTACCTTATTTACTTTATTCTTAAATTTATGTCAATATTCTTAAATGTATGTCAAATATAGTTTTCTTAAATGTATACTTAAATAATATTGGAAAAACATTTTTTCCATAATTGTGCAGATACTTTAGAACTGCCTACCTGTGATTATAAATTACTATTTTTTTTTCTAGGAGTAGTGTACCCAATAGCTTTATTGAAAAAAAAATTCAGATTAATACTAAAAAGAAACTGCTGTATGAGGAGAGGAAATTAGAAAAAAAGATCTTATTAAAAATAAAATAAATTTAATTATCCTGGTCTTGTAGAGGAGCAAATATTGGAAGAAAGTGTCTTTTTAGTTGAACTCTTGTTCTGCCCAAACTCTCCAAGGTTACCTTAACCTAGAACTGTCAAGAAGTACTACTCTAAAGCTTAAACAGGCTTAAATAAATTATTTTTAAGGAATAGACATTTTATAGCAAACCAGAGCATTTCAGAGATAGCTCTTCTACTCCTTTCTCTGAGGGGAGATAATAGAGAATAAAGTAAAATACATTGAACTAATAAAAATAAAGTCATGTGGATGAGAAAATTCAGTATTATTTCATCACTGAACTAATGAACCTGATATCAAATATCATGGCTACATAAATGAAAGTAAATATGTAGATAGAATCCTATATAATAAAGATATTTTATGTAAGATATTGAGTCAATGAAACTATAAGACTAATAAATGTGTTAAATTTTAAATTTCACATAGGAAATCTGGCTATATTTTTTCAAAACGAAATTTAATTGCATGAAATATACACATACTAATATGAGTATAGATAATTTGGGGAGCTTAACAATTAGTACACTTTTTTTTTTTTTTTTTTTTAAGAAATTTTTGCTATAGGGTCAATAAGCTCACTGGAGATACAAAGAGAGACAGACAGAACCAAGTGGGTAATCATGCCACAATACCTTGTTCTCAATTCTACGCTTAGAATTTGGGGCATGCACACACACACACACACACACACACACACACACACACACACGTGCCTCATGTGTTTCAAGCCTCCAGGTCTGGGACTTGTACTCTGGTCTGACTTGTGGGAGTCCAGATCCTTTACCACTACACCACCTGCTTGCACCAAACAGGTAATTTTTACATCTATCTTATTTAGACATAATCATTCCATGTATATTTGTCATAATTCTAGGAAACTCATAGAATTCAATACAAAAATTACTTTTTATACTACATATAGTTTTGTAGCTTGCAGCAGTTTCTTTGCATAATACATATTTATAAATATATTAATATAATTTTATACAAGATCCTTTAACTGTGCTCTAAACATAATGTAAGAAGATACAAATTTCTATGATCTGAAAACATAAACTGATAAAATTAAATTTGCCTTTTAACTGTCTGGGAAGACTTTATTCTTCATGTCTTTTTGCATTTTCAAGATTTTTCTTGCTTTTCTATTTTTAATATAATATAAATGACTTTTTAAAATTTTTAAATTGCTAGAGGGCATGTACACTCACTTATGAAACAGAGAGAGAGAGAAAAAAAGAAAGAGGGAGAAGGAGAAAGCACCACCCATGGGGGATGGTCATGTAGCAGTTCCGTCTCCATTTCCCCTTTTGGAATCTGAGGTGCCTGTGCACACACACCTGGCATGGTTTTCAAGACACTAGGTCCAGGACTTCAACTGCAAAGTTGGTCATGTAAGACCCAGTCACCTTAACCAACATGCCACCTGTAGACCAAGATTAATATTATTTTTTACAAGTTTATTTATTTTTCTTTTTTTTCCCAGGTTTTTGCCATAGAGTGTGTGTGCTTCCAGAGAAAGAAAGAGAGAGAGAGAGAGAGAGAGAGAGAAGAAAATGAGAGATCATCCCCACTGGGGAGATGGCCATGCTGAAATTCATTCTTCTCGGAGGATTTTGGGCATGCATACACATTCACCCAGAATGAATTTTAAGCCTCCTGGTCTGGAATTCAAACCACCTAGTCGGGTGGGAGTTTAGCACCATAACCATCACATCACCTACTGGCCTAAACGTTTATTTCTACATGAGTGAAAGAGGTGAGGTGGGGTGTAAAAAGACAGAGAAATAGCACTCCAATAAGGTCTACTTTTCACCTCCTGACCCAGCCAATCCCATTTCATAGACACACGGGTTACCCAAGTATTCAGAGAGGTCTCCAAGTTTGAACCAGAACTTTCTCTTGTGGTTTCATGAAATGTTACATAATATGAAAAATTCATTTAAGGATATGGCTCAGAGGAACAAAAGAAAGGATTGATAATTCAGCATCTTTTTTTACCAAAAGGTAATTACTTGCTTTTTCTCCATGAAGAGTTGTTGCTATAAAGGGACGTATCTCTGTCAAGAAAAAAAAAAAAATAGGAGGAATATTTAGATTGTCAGACTATCAAAGTAGTGATTAGAAGTACTGTCAGCTTCAGTCTGAAATAAAAAAAACAATATGAACTTTTGTCACACAATTATTCTTACTGCTTTCTTTCTTAACAGATAACAATTTGTCTCCTAACTATGGAAAAGGAAAACAAATGGTTAAAAAATGAAGCACCAAGTTTTTGTTCTTAGTGAAGAATTTTGACCATAAGTATACCATCTAGTTAGAAAAAGATCAAATACATATTTGATATTGTCTGAGTAAAATTTTGAATATGTGAATATTTTATTGAGTTTGCATTTTAACTAAATTTCCATTTGTATGAGTTTTATGCATAAATGTTTCAAATAAAGAAAACTAATACAAATGTTTTGATCCAATCTTTTGTGGATTATTTTGTTAACTTCTTAGTGTAAAAATAACTTAAAAAGAATACATTTTGAGTAAGCTTATGCCTTAAAGTACTTGTTTTGATAAATGCATGTACACATTAAAACAAAATCAATATTGGTATTAAATAAAGATAAAACTAGATACATTTGACTGATGTGAATACTCAAATATTGAACAAACCCAATGTCCACATTAGCAAAATTGTGAGAAATTGAGCATTCTCATGCATTGTCATTTGGTTTTAAAATTTTTATTATACATGTTTTTCAATTTGATTAAATTTATGAATGAAATTCCTTAAATGTGTATAACTTTAGTTAATAAGTAAAACTCTTAAGAATTTATGTTGAAGGACCAGCAGTTAACATAATGGCTATATTGCTGAACTCCCATGTTGTCGACTGCGGTTCGAGTCCCAGACCCAGTGGCTTAAACTTACGCAGGTCACGTGTGCATGTGTGCCCAGGATCCCAAGAGGAGATTGGAGGAGAAGGGATTGCAGTGTGACCATCTCCCCTGGGGGGTGATTTCTTGCTTTCTGTCTCTCTGTCTCTCTCTGTCTTTCTGGTGAGCACACGCACCCTATAGCAAAAACCTCTCCAAAAAAAAAATTTATATTGATTGAGTTATAAAAAATGTATGCTAACTTTACATGCATGTTGTTTTAAACACAGTGTATAATAGATGGAAGCAATATAAATACCAAGATTTTAGAGCTAATTAAAAAAAACAAGCATATTATTGCAACTTAGAAAATGATTTTTTAGAATAATAGGCAATAGAGGTAATTAAATGATCATTTCCTGAAAAACTGTTAAGAAAACTTTTCTTGGAAGTTTGGAAAAATAAGACTGAAAATACATAGACTGTCATGTATTATAATTTGTTTTGCATAGCTTAACTGCTGATTTTAAATTTTATTCTCCTGTTTTCATATGGACTATGTGTGCATGTGTGTGTATGTGTATGCATTTTAATTTGAAAACTGTAGCTCAATTATTGCACTTTTCTGTTCTTGAAGAGTATTTTTAAATTGAGAAAAGTAGCCCGGAAATATAATTGATGTATTTACACAGAAACCATTCGGCTAGGTCTTCCATAGCAAAATACAGGCTGAGTGACTTAAATAATGAAAAATTATTTTGCCAACGTTTTCTAGTTAAAAGCTCAAGGTGAAAGTACTGTAAGGTTTGATTTATTCTCAGCAGTCTCCTTGGATTGAAGATGGCCACTTTCATGTATCCTAATATGGTCCTTTTTCTATCTGCATACATGACGGGATGTCACTTTCTCTTCTTATAAGGACACCAGTTCTGTTGGAGTAGGGCTCCCTTCATTATGACTTCACGTTCGTTCCCTCTTTTAAGACCTTATATAGTAACATTGGGGTGAGGACTTCAATATATGACTTCAGCATATAAATTGGATGGGGACACTTCAGTTCATAAAATCAACTATTTTTAGAATAGAATATATGGATATTTTTAACTGTAACATATTTTTAATAAACTTTATTTGTTTAAATTGTCAGAGGGCATCTACCTCTTGCCAGAGAGAGACAGAGAGAAAGAGAAAGAAAGAGAAAGCACCCTCAGAAGGGTTTCTCCTCCATTTTTCTATCCTATTGGATTTTGGACCTGCACATTTCACATGCTTGGCATGTTATTCTAGTCACCCGGCAAAGATTCAAATTGTGATGGGCCATAGAAGATCAGCTCCTTTAACCATTAAGCGACAGAGCTGACCCAATAAACTTCATTTTTTAAGTTATTTTTTACTTACAAAAAATTGTAAAGATAGTATAGAAAGTTCCCCTATACTTCACACATAATTATCTCTTGATATCTTACATTGATATCTTACATTGTATGGTACAGTTGTTAAAATTATTGAATTGATATTAATACCTCATTATTGAATCCAGGATTAAAGATGCCACCCAGGATTCCATAATACCTTGACTCCTCCTATGAGGAGGTCTTCAAATGGAAACTGGATATTACTAAAAAACTAAGAATAGATATAGAAATGTTGTGGACCAAAATAAATTCAAACTTTGAATCCATTTCCCATGAACATTGTGAAATTCCCTCATATCTTCATGAGTTCCTCTTAGCTAAAACCACGTTACACATTTTCCTTGTTTGTGATGATTTTGACAGATTTGTGGTACTGTCGGTATTTGGTCTCAAAATAAGATTTGTCTGTATTTAATATTTTTTGAGAGGCTTTTGCTACAGGGCATATGTGCTAGCCAGAAGGACAGAGAGAAACAGAAACAGATGTGAGAAATCACCCCCTCCAGGAGAGATGGCCACATCACAACCCCTTCTCCTCTTGGGATCTTGGGCATGCACACACACACACCAGCATGAGTTTAAGCCACCGGGTCCAGGACTTGAAACACAGTGGACTACTTGGGAGTCCAGAAACATAGCCATTACACCAACTGCTGGTCCCGATATTTAATTTTAATAAGTATTTTTTCATAGTTCAAAACTTATAGACAAATAAAAATAAATATCTATCAGAATAATCTTTTCCAATATCTCTAACTCAAGACATTTTGAGCCTTATATGAGGGGTCTTCAAGAAGTACATGGGAAATGCACATTATGAGAAAACTGCATGGTTTTAGAAGTTTTTCGCAGCAAAATAAAATCGTAATTTGGGGCTGGCAGGTGGCGTGGTGGTTAAGGGCGCTGGACTCCCACATGGGCAACCACAGTTCGAGTCCCGGACCTGGTAGCGTGCTTTCTCACTTTCTCTGTCTCTCTCGCCAAATTAAAAAAATAAATAAGCAAATAAAATAAAGTTAAATAATTCTTTAAAAATAAATAAATAAATAAATAAAATAGTAATTTAATTGTATTTTTCCAAGAACTTTTAAGCTTTACTCATATATTACCATGGGTAGTATTTGTCTATTTATTTACCCCTGTATTTTATTCAAATAGAAAAAAAATCACAAGTATATATTCTAACTTAATCTCATTTCTTTTATTAGAGAAGACATATGCATTTTTTCACCTTTTTCTCTCTAGATATATGATTACATAGAAATGATTATTTTGTTATGATCCTGGTATGTGGATATTTCAACTAATATCCTTTTACATACGTTTTGGTTCTTTTTTATACTTTCCTATTATAAAAAATGCATCAGAGCTTCAGTAAATAATTGGATATATCCAAGCACGTTTTTATTTGCATTTGACTGAATTATAGCTATCCTTTTATTAATTAATTAATTAATTAATTAATTTTGAGAAACAGTTTTTACTATAAGGCACATGTACTTGCCAGAGAGACAGAGAAAGACAGAGACAGAAAGTGAGAAATCACCCCTGAGGGGGATAGCCACGCTACAGTCCTTTCTCTCTTATTCTCCTCTAGGGATCTCGGGCATGTGCACATATGCACCTAGCATGAATTTTAAGTTGCCAGGTCTGGAACTTGAACTCTGGTCAACTATGTGAGAGTTCAGTGATGTGACATGATATGATGAAACCCTTATGCCATCTCTCAGTTCTTATCTCTTTATTTTTTTAATCCTTAATTTAAGGTACGTTCTTATGTATGTCTCTTGCATGAAACTTTTGCTATTACATAGTTAAGCCTCTGCATTATTGATATGACAAGTATGTCTAATGTTAGTCTTGTGATAATATTTCATGGTATTTTAAGCATTTTTGTGTATTTTAAGTATGCTTTATTTTCTTAATCTTTTAATAGCAGTTCCCATGTTTAGGAAAGCCCATCAGATTACTTGGGTAGCCACCTCTACTTGTGTGTCATTTCATAATGTCTTTCTAACTTCTCTATCTTCCATCAATATTATAATATCCAATCTTTTCCTTGTTTTTTTTTCTTTTTTTTTTTTTTTTTTGAAGAGAGTTATTTTTGCTATAGGGCACGTGCACTCACCAGAGAAACAGAAATTGAGAAATTACCTCCCCTCCCCTCCTCCCCGGAGGATGACCATGCTACAATCCTTTCTTCTCTGTTCTCCTCTCATGATCTTCGGCATGCACACGTGCTGGTGGTGTGTTTTAAGCTATTCTCCTCCATTATTGTTATTATTTTTATTCATATATTTTCTACCAGTTACATCCAATACCATTAGATATCCCCTCCTTTGTTTCAATCTTGTTTCACAGTTAAATATGTTCTGTGTTTACTCCAGACATTAAGCTTTCAACCATCAATTGTTACTGAAATACGTTCTTTAGAACATTTGTCTGTGGTCTTCTAGAATTCTAAACTCTAGTGCTAATCCTCTAAACGCAAAGGTTCATCTTTGTCTTTATAGATGAAGTATTTCTTGGCTAGATATAACATTCTTGACTGACAATATTTTCTTCAGTGTTTTACAGATAATGCTCAACAAGTACTGCTCTTGAGAAGTAAGACACCAACCTAAATTTCTTTCCTTTATATGCAACTAATTTTTTGCTAGACAAAGTATTCCTTATCTTTGCTGTTGTTATTTTACCTTTATTACTATTATTTTTATACGTTCAATCAGTATACATCATTTAGCTTCTTTAGAGGATTCACCCAATATGAAATATACCTCAGACCAGTCCAGTCAAATACTACACATCATCATCAATAGTTTACCTTTTTAAAAATTTTGTTGTCTAAATTGTCAGTTTTCTCAAAAAATTCATTTCTATTTGTACTCTATGAATTTGGTTTTTGTTTTGTTTTGCTTTCATTTTTTGTTTGTTTTTTTATTTTTTTAGTTGTTGCTTTAGGATTCTTTCAAGGATACAGTTACTTCTTTCACATTTAATTAGTTTCTTCAAGAATACTATTTTTTTTTTACTTTTAACAATCTTTCATTTTCACATGGGTTTAGTAAAAAATATCCTTTGTATTATTGTTTAACATAAACGTGTCAATGCTTCATGTCATTGCTGCTTTAACAAAGGGCTTAAAAATAAAATTTTTTGTGTAGTATCTCCTCTTTGGATCTGAATTTCCTTGATGTTTTCTCAATTCCCCACTTTTCCCCACTTTAAGAAGTTGCCTTTTTTGGGTGATCTATAAGACCTGCAGCTTTGATATCACAGACTATGTGAAAACAACTTTCTCTGCTTCTGTCAGCAATGCCATTCTGGTCGCTCATTTTTGCATACCGCAGTTGCCTCTCAACAAATATATTCGAGATTGATGAGATTTTCCTGCTCCTGGTCACCTCAGAAGTTTCTCATCTTCCCTGTAGCACTTTCTTGGCTCCTAGAGATAGTTCTCACAACGAGTACAAGTGGTCAGATCCTAGAAGGAAGTGAGTGGCACACTCAATACGGGAGTTTCGCTGCCTATGGTTCACAATGAAAGCATTTACAAGACATGAGGCTGGTTAGAAGTACAAAGAATAATGCAGGAATATGCAAGTAGCAGCAAAACTCTAACTCTTTGGAGCATGAGGGTTGAGAGGAGGAAGTGGCTGGTAGAATCAGAAAAGGATGAGTAGAGAAAGTTACTGAAAGGGACTGTAACACCTATGCCAAGTGCACACATAACCCAAATACAAACTGACATCATAGGCCAGACAATGGCACAATGGGAAACACAGTGTTCTGACAGCCAGTTTAACAGGAGAGGGCTGCCAGTAAGCCTTGCTAAGAGCTTATTTGTTATTTCTGAAGAGACAACGTTAATTCATTTGGAAATAAAATATTTTCCCATTTTTATTCTTCAGTGACATTCAGTTAACTTCTTTATCAATTAGAAATCCTAGAAATAAAATTGGCTCACTCTTTTATTTTACCACCGTATTTTACCATGTCTTATCAGTAACCAAACTAAAATTTCTATTCAAAATTCCCCACAAGTCTTTTTTCTTTATTCTCTATATCACTGCCCATCCCAAGCTTCTTCTATTCTTGTACCACAGGAGGTAGTAGTCTTCTGTCTATCCATAATGACATGTCACTCATTCTAAAAATTAATCTAATCTTCCTTAGGACTACTTATGCCATATATATCGGCTGAAAACTATTCTGACCCTAATCAATTACAGCCCCTAGAGGTTTTACATTCTAATTATAATGTCTGATATCACTTAGTATTTTGAGAATAAACAAATAGTATATAAAAACTGCTTCTGGTAATATGTTCCACACTTTCTGATTTTTATGGCTTTAATTTGCCAGAGAGCAACTGTAGTAACAGAGACAGGCAGAGAAAGAGAAGCAGAAAATAAGATAGCACCCACATGGGGAATCATCATTCCACAAGCCTTTCTCCTCCGTTTCTTCCTCCTTTTGGGATTTTAGGCATGGATGCACAAGTTTCCTGGCATGTTTTCAAACTGCTAGGTCTGGGACTCAAACATGTAAGTCGGCCATGTGAGATCAGATGCCTTAAACACCCTGCTACCAGATGGTACATGCATTGTTGTTTTATTATACAAACAGAAGAAATGCCACTAGATGTATATAAACTAAAGAAGAAAAAGTGGAAACTAAAGTGGAAAAATTAGACTCAGGAATAATATCAAAATTTTGTTTAAAATGCAACATGCTCTAAGAATCAGTAAATTTTTATTAAAGAGTCCCAAGAGCATTTTCTGATCTGCCTTCAATTTGGACAAAAAATAAGTTGTATTAATCATTTTTATACTAGAATATTGATTTCTTCTCATTTAGTCAACTATTTTTTTTTTAATGCCTGAATTTCTGGATCCTCACAACTACAAAAGCAAATTCTATGAGCTGTATTAATGTCCACAAAAAATGTATGGATATGAATTTATTTTTAAGCAAACCATTTAATACAAAAACAGTTTTTATCCTCTTGGTACTACATATAAATCAATCCTTTGAAAAGCACATAAACATCACCCATTAACATGGTATGTATGTCCGCTACTTATTTTCACATATAGCATATACGACATGACATTTATTATTCAGTCACCTTGTATAACGGGTTTTGTTTTGCCTGGTCTTGCTTTGCTTCCTATTGATTAAAGGAGGATGGAAGCAGAACTTTGTCACTTCAATGGAAACTGTCTGGATAGCAATTGTGTGTATCATAAATCAATTCTACCAGGAGAGCTGCTCACAACCAAAGTCGGTATCACAGTATGAAGCTCCCATAATAGAAACCCAGACGAAATAAACCGAAGCACTTGCTTTACCCGTGAACTTCAGGTTTCCAAATGTGTACAGTAATACGATAATGCCATGCGTTTATCATTTTTCATCTGGATTTAGCAGAGTAGATAAGTTGTAAACAATCTTAGTAATGAAATAGTAAATAAAATAACTGAATCTTAAAATTTTGTTACAGCTCAAGATGTATAACATATGTAAACAGAATAATCTACTCAATGAAATCTGAATTATCATGTTCTACTAAGAGGTCCTACTGATTATTTAAAAATTCTACAAATTATTCCAAATTCTGTTCAATATATGTTGAACCTATTCTATGCATTAGCATATATATTACTTTCACTGTATATTCCTCATTTTATTTGTATACCTGAATTGTTTGACTTCTTTACAATATCTATAACTAAAAACGTTGCCATTCAACTTGTTTGCAATTATTTACATGTTAGCATCATATAAATCGAGAGAGAGAGAGAGAGAGAGAGAGAGATTGACCCCTAAGAGATATAAAGTTGAAATAATCGAGTAATATATTCTTTCTGAATTTTTTATTATTTATTTATTTACTTGCCATAGGCCATGGTCACTCAGTGGAGAGAGAATGAGAGAAAGAGAGGAAAAGTGAAAAGTAACCCCTAAGGGGGGATGGTCATGCCACAGTCCCTTCTCCTCCATTCTCACCTCTGGATTTTGGGCACCCATGCACATGCACCTGGTGCGATTTTCCAGCCTCTGGGTCTGGAACAACTTGAACTATGGTTGACCGTGCAAGTCAAGCACCTTAACCATCATGCCAGATGTTGGCCCAATATAGTCTCACTTTGCAAAACATACACTAAAATTGGAATGATACAGAAAAGATTAGCACAACTTAATATATTATTTTTAAATTTAATGTACTTTATTTTATTTGAATTTCTTTTATACATTTAATCAGTATACATCACTTAACATGTAAAGTAAATTTTCCAACATGAATACATTTGCCTTTAACTGGAAAGTAAGTTCTCCTTTGTAAAGGATTACTACTGGTATTTATTCAGTGAGTATAATATTTCAGATATATTGAAGAGAAAGGAAAAAATTCATCACCTTGAAGTGCAAAATTTTATTCATTTCAATGTTTGTAATGAGTAAGTAAAAAAAGTGTATGTATTTATAATAGACACATAAATGTGTGTGTATATGTATGTGTGTATGTGAGTGTGTATATATATATACATATATACATATGTATATATATTTAGAAAGAGAGTGATAGATAGAGACAAAGACAAAGAAGAATATAATCAAAAATTAAAAACTGAATATAGTAAAAAGTTAGTGGAAACACAGACTTTTCATTTTCGTTTGGCACACTTTTCTTTAAAAAAAAATAAACATTATTATTTGACTGCCTGTCTTTAAATATATATATTCAGCAACCCATATTAGTGCTCAATGATTTTCAATTCTAGGTCAGGATTTGTGAATATATAATTAACAGTGTTCTTATCAGCAATAGAATGGCACTGCTATTAGAGTCGCTAAGAGTGCAGTTTGAATTCAGAAGGATGTTTATATTACCAGTGCTAATTCTGTGCCTCCTGCTTCTGCTCCATGTATGCTACTGCTATTGTGTATATTATTATTATAATTATTAATATAATTGTTATTGTTTTGTCATAATTCTAAATATGTAGCTTTGAAATTTCATTGAGCAAAAAGGTCAAATTTCGAAAGTCATATGATACTAAGAGTATATAAAAATATTATTTCAAAATAAAATAAAATAGCAGCATAATGTAAGGCTCATAATTGTCATTAAATGGCATTTGCTATGGTCAATACCCTTTATATAATCCTAATGTAAAAGCAAGTTGACATCATTATGGCTAGTCTTTAGGTAATTTTTGCAATCTTACCAACCTCTGTGTGTGTCAAAGTTGAAAATACACTCTACACCTTACCCAACAATTCTTCTGATACATGTGTTTTAGAAAATTAATTAATAAATAATTAAGGTATATGTATAAAGTTGCCCATTGCAGTGCTGTTAATAGTATCTATAGATGGTAATTATCTATGTTCAGGGGGAAAAACCTGCTTAATAAAGTATGGTATGTATATTGAATGGAATATAATATGATTATTAAAATGATACACACTTTTTGAAAAAATTAGCCTGAGGGGATGTGTGATCACTGGGAAGAGATGGAGAGAAAGAGAGAGAGAGAAATAATGAGAAAGTTTCCCCAGGGATCATAACCATGCCTCAATCTTTTTTTAAATTTTGAGCACACACACATAGGCACCTGGCTTGTTCCTCAAGCCACTGGATCTGGGACTCCAATTGCACAGTTAGCTCAGTGGGATCCACTTAGCTTAACCATCACACGGGCAGGCCTCAGACATAATTTTAATATAAAAATATGTCTAAAAAGTTTTAAATTTAAGTCACAACAAACTTTTCTTGTTTTAAGTAAATGTATATTAAAAACAATACATAATAAAAATTTAAAATTAGTGAGGATGAAAGCATAAAATAAATTAAATCAAGTGCATTAATTATGACAGATAATAGCAGAGTACGGTTTTGTTTAGAGATTAGGAAAGTCATTAAAAGTTAAATCTGGACCAGCTGAGGGAATAGTGATTAAGGCAGCTGTATTCCATATCGCTGACTACCTGGCTGTAGTCCAGATGTGGAAACTTGAAAAATATGCTGAACATGTGTATGCTCAAAATCCAGAAAGAAGAAATGGAGAAACAATTGCAGAATGACCATCCTCCACGGGAGGTACCATTTCAGTTTCTCTCTCTCTTTCTCTCTACCTATCTCTGCCTCTCCCTGGCAAGTTCACATGCTCTCTAGCAAAATTTAAAGCAAAAGAAGTTAAAGCCAATATTATACCTACATGATGAGAAGAAATTAATAAAGACAGTAAAAATTGGCATATTGCAAGGAGAACATTTCAAGCAAATCTACTACCTGTGAATGCTTGGTTTGCTGTAACGAGCTTGCTGGGGTTGTTGTCCAGTTCAATAAAAGAAAAGTTATGGACAAGAGAAGCTAAAGGAGAAATTGGAGGCAAGCTGACTCTGTTATATTATGCTAAACTTTTAGACTTGGTTATAATTACAGATGTGAAAATTGAAAAATGTTAATGAAAAGAAAGACTTGATTTTCTTTTCTTTTTTTTGGAAAATATGTCTTGAGCATCAGAGACACAATGCATTAGAATGGGATGAAAGTAGATTCAGGGATCCCGGTTATGTAATGAGGAGATTCCTCAATGAGAGCTGGAGGTGAAGGGGGCTTATATTAGAAACCTCATGGAAAAGAATAAATGCAGTGCAATTTACTTAGAATAAAATTCCTTGTGTTTTAGTCCAATTACATGTATTAAGAGTTGGCGCCTTCTTTTGCAGCCTAGTGTCCGTGATCTTTGTTTGGTAACTGTATTTATTTTTATCCAAAATCGCTCATTCCTTTCGACTTGTCTCAAATATTTTCCAAGGCACTCACTCCACATCCACCAACTCTCACAAGATATTATGTTGTTCAGTAACTACAGTGGGTTTAGGATAGAATGACTTGCACTTAGTCTGTAGGCAATTTGTTTTGTATAAATGGCTGACTAAACCATTGCTTTTTCTGTTGTCAATTCTACCATTTTAATGTTTTTTCAACTTCTTATGCTAATTCTACTAGATTTGTAGTGGAATAACACTTTTGTGTCATTTCTTGGGACAGTTCTCATTAATGACGTTTGTGAACTGCTTCTATAATTCTGCCCATGACTCCTAGGAGCACAAGTATCCTTGATATTTCCAGACAACCTTGGAGTTCTCCTTCTTGCTAACTGACTCATAATTCTCTATCAGTTCACTTCACACCTGGGCCATGCACTACTTACTTCTCAGATGATAAATTGCATGCCATAAGCAATTGCCTGAGATTGACAAAAGCAAAAACAAAAACAAAAACACCTTTCCCAACCATAGAAATAGACGTAGTTCAAAGACTAATATATTTTTTAGATAAAAAAAATAGATTTCTTGAGTCTGTATCTCTAAAATAATACAGAATTTCGAAATTCTAGATATGTTTTTAAGTATATGGTGAAAAAATAAATATTATGGTAAAGGGAGCTCTCTGATAAATTAGAATAATCTCAGGCATATTTACCAGAGTGTTAAAAACTGGAGACTTCCACCTTTTTAACATGAAGCTGAAATAGTTGCTGTTACTTTTTGTTGTGATTAGAAATAAATTTGTATCACACTAATGAAATATGTTCACATAAAGTCATATGTAGATAATATTATTTTTCCTGAAGTGAAAAAATATTAAGACTCGGGACCAGCAGTTAGCATAATGGCTATGTTGCTGGACTCCCATGTAGTCGACCGCGGTTCAAGTCCCGGACCCGGTGGCGTAATCTCACGCCGTGCATGAGTGCAGCGTGCCCAAGATCCCGGAGAGGAGAATGGAGGAGAAGGGATTGTGGGATGGCCATCCCCCCTGGGGGGTGATTTCTCACTTTCTGTCTCTCTGTCTCTCTCTGTCTTTTGGGCGAGCGCATGCACCATATAGCAAAAACCTCTCCAAAAAAAAAAAGAAAAAAAAATTAAGACCCAAATTGTAGAAATGTGTCATAAATAGAACCAACAATGCAATCTTTAAGATATTTTAATTTAATTTTTAGGAAATATTTTAACAGCTATAATTATAGGAAAAAAATTTAAATAATGCATTCATAAAGAAGATATTAAAAATATTTGGTAAAACATAAACTCAAAGGCAGCCAGATTAATGAAAAGAACATTTTTTTATTAGTTCTGTGTCTTAAAGAAAAAATGTTTTCTATTTGACATTTAATAAGAAAATAGTTGCTAAGAGGCATGCCAAATGTCTAAAACAAAAACAACATACTCACACTTTAACTCTTACAATCACAAAACCACACATACATTATCACTCTCAATTAACTAAAGATTATACAGGGTCACATGAAACAATTTTCATTAATTAATGAAAATACCAGATTTGTTTACTTATTTTTAAGTGAAAGCAAACTTGCTGTTAAGACCTTAAATATTTTAGGGACCAGCAGTTAGTGTAATTGCTATGTCACTGAACTCCCATGTAGTCAACTGCGGTTTGAGTCCCTGCAGTGGCTTAAACTCACCCAGGCATATGTGCGTGTGTGCCTGAGATCCCGAGAGGAAAACGGAGGAAAGGGGATTGCAGCGTGGCCAACCCCCCTTGGGGGTGATTTCTTGCTTTCTATATCTCTGTCTTTCTGGTGAGCGCACACTCCCCATAGCAAACACCTCTCAAAAAAAAAAAAAAAAAAAAAAAAAAACTTAAATATTTTACAAATAGCTATAATGTTTTTTCAGCCAACAAAAAGTTATCTAATAATAGTTCAAAATATATTCAAAAGAGATTATCAATCATTTGTGGTTCTGTTGTATTACAAATTTACATTTACATTTATATTTACTATGTTTCAAAGAAGTGAAATGAGACAAAATAAAATCATTTTCAGAGTAAGAAATCAGAATGCCATACTTAAATGGATGAAGAAAAATAATTTTAAATATTATATGTAGGAAAATTTCAATTTAATGAGGTAAAATTGAGAGACTGTCAGGCCTACCTATAGATTTTATATAAAAATATTATGAGACTAAAAATTCAATTTAGAAAATAATGTAGTTGCATGCAAAGAAAGTCTACACCAGTAGTGAATCATATAATTATTAAAAATACTATTTTCTAGATAAATATTAATTGTTAAAATTATTCTTTTACAATTAATCTTTTAAAAAGTCACCTACTTTTAAAAAGCAAATGAAAAAGAAGTCAAAGATATGAATAGAAATTGGTATATTAACCCTAAATATTTAGAAAAAAATAATTGATAAATATAACAATATAAGCAACAAATTAAATAATTTATTTGAAGAAAAAAATGCAAATAGAAATTTATTAGTCAAATGAAAAAAGAGTTGGAGATATGAGAAAATAAAAGAATGTCTGAAAAATTGAAATCATAGAATAATGCAAAATTAAAAGTTTTATAGTAATTCTAAAAATGTGAAAGTTTTAAATTAAAAGAATAAAACACAAAGTTCTAAAACTAAATTAATAAAAAACCAATAATATTCTTCTTATAAGAAGCATTTCTTAAAAATGTTTAATTAGAAATATTGACAAACACATTCCGGAAGAGTTTGTGTGTGTGTGTGTGTGTGTGTGTGTGTGTTTAAATTTAAAACATAGAAAACCAAAAGTGAAGGGACCAGCAGTTGGTGTAATGGCTATGTTGCTAGACTCCCATGGAGTCGACTGCAGTTTGAGTCCCGGACCCACTGGCTTAAACCCATGCCAGGTGTGTATGCGTGTATTTCTAAGATCCCGAGAGGAGAATGGAGGAGAAAGGATTGAGGTGTGGCCATTGTCCTGGGGGAGAGGGCGAGATTTCTCACTTTCTGTCTCACTGTCTCTCTCTGTCTTTCTGGTGAGACCACGTGCCCTATATCAAAAACATCTCAAGAGGAAAAAAATAAAAATAAAAATAATAAGAAAACCAAAAGTGAGTTCTCTTTCTATCAGAATAGCAAATAAAATTGGAGGTCAAAAGCATTGTTACTCTTTCTTAGTCTATCAGAGACATCTGAGTTTGAAAAACAGTGAGAAGATTGACTCCAAAGGGTTTAATGTCCTGTACAAGGGTAGATAGTATACAACATTTTATATTAGGCAAAATGTATGAAAAAGAGGTAAGAGTCCTAAAAAAATTAAGAAAAAAAACCCTAAATTTTATAACCTTTTATTTTGGAGAGGTTTTTGCTATAGGGCATGTGCACTCGCCAGACAGAGAGAGACAGAGAGACAGAAAGCAAGAAATCATCCCCAAGGGGGGATGGCCACGCCACAATCCCTTCTCCTTCACTCTCCTCTCAGGATCCTGGGCACGCACACACACACACACCCGCATGAGTTTTAAGCCACCGGGTCCGGGACTCGAACCGTGGTCCACTACATGGGAGTCCAGTGACATCGACATTACACCAACTGCTGGCCTCATTATCTTTTTTATATTATTATTTGTTAACATACATACAAGGAACTCAAGTAGCTCACCCTGGGGAAAAAAAAATCAATCCAGTTATAAGATGGGCAAATGAGCTGAAAAGACAACTCTCTAAGGAAGACATACAAACAGCCAAGAAGCTTATGAAGAAATACTCAACATTCCTCATCATAAGAGAGATGCAAATCAAAACCACAATGAGAGCCCACCTAAACCCAGTCAGAATGGCTAAGATTTAAAAAATTAAAATTTGTTAAGTGCTGACAAGGCTGTGAGAAAAGGGAACTCTCCTACACTGTTGAGAATGTAAATTAGTACAGCCATTGTTAAGAACAAAATGGAGATCACTCAAAGACTTACAAACAGAACTAACATATGATCCAGCAATTCCATTCTTTGGTATATACTCAAAGGACAGGAATGTGCTCAGTCAGAAAAACACTTGCCCATACATGTTTATCATGGCATTATTCACAATTGCTAGAACATGGAACCAAACCAAATATCCACAAACAGATGAATGGACTTAAAATATGTGGCAAATATACACTACAGAATACTACTCAACCATAAAAAAAAAAAAAAACCTTCTTAAAATTGAAGTATAAAATAGATGACCACTTATAAGCACCAGACGCAGTGAGTATGCATGGGCCAACCAGCTGTTATTCAATAATTCAAGCCATTACATGACTCAGAGTCCTTCCTTAGGAATATAAATATACATAGCTTACACCAGATTTTGAGAATAGAGCATAGATACCCAGAAAACTCACCCATGGCTTTCCCTTAGCATGAACCCAAGATGTAGTTGACCACTCTTAAAATCAGATATTTCAGAAATTTCCTCTGACATAATGCCAAAGCTTTGACAATAAGGTAAAAGAAGAAACATTTCTGTACCACATTCCTGTGGTACAGGAAGCAGAATACATGTGGTATTGGGAGAGAGTCAGAAAACCCATTCCTGACATGTTCTCTGTAGCTGATTACCTTTGAGAGAGGGAGAGAAAACCACTCCTCAATCTGTATAATCAATAGAATCCATTTGCTATTGGCAGTAGGGCTGGACATGAGATTTTGCTCAAGACTCCAAAGTTCAACCATTAATCAAATTGACAAAATTTCCAACACTAATGACCAATAAAAATAAATAAATAAATAAAAGAAAGGAAATCTTTTTTGGTTAGAGAATTATTTTATTTAAATTTATTTATGTTGCATAAAATAACCTTCAGATTATGGGTATATGACTCATCAATAAATTCTGTTTAAATAAGGGTCCCATCCCAAGGTATCTCTTCATATACATGTAAATTTTACAAATATTAAAAAAAATCTGGAATTCAAAACATTTCTGGACCCAGCATTTTAAAGAAGGTATACTCAAACTGTAATCCAAACTAAAATGCAAAGATAAAAAAGGTGAAAAAACAAACCAAAACAACAGGATATCCAAAAGGTGTACTACAATATAAAGCTAGAGTCCCAGAAGAGGAGATGATAGAGGCTTGACAGAAGAAGCCTCTGGAAAGAGGTTTTTCCAAAATTAATGAAATACAATAAATAAGAAATCCATGAATTCAGAGACCCTCAAGTAAAATATTACAAATTAAAAAACAGTTAGGCACACCATAGCCAAACTATTGGAAAGTAAACATAAAGAAAAAGAGTGAAGATAAACAGAGAAAAAAAGACAGAAAGAAACAAAGACTGTATAAAATCTATTTTTTTCTCTTTTCCTCTGCTTATATTTGAAGAAGACATATGACTTCATAATATATAAATTGAAATGCAGTATTTTAGTGATTGTAGCAGTTATAGATTTTGTATATACATATATAAATTAATATTAGTAGCTCAAAGATGGGGGATTAAAAGGACATGTATAGGAAAACAGTTTCTTTATCGTATCTCCAACAATAGAAATAAGTAAAAAATAAAAGGAGGGTGTATGTGTGTGGATACACCATTACCATATAGACCTGGGTCCAAGAAATATTATCTAAAGTTCAGTTCATCAGAAAGTTTAAGCAATTATAAATATATACATACCTCACAACATATTCTCATTATCTGAGGTTCTTAAAAATTTCAAGTAAAATCTGTATTATTTTAAAAAATACTTGGGGCCGGCAAGTGGCCTGGTGGTTAATGGCACTGGACTCCCACATGGCCGACACGGTTCAAGTCTCGGACCTGGTGGCTCGCTTTCTCACTTCCTCTCTCTCTCTCTCTCTCTGTCTCTCTCTGATCACACTGAAAAATAATAATGATATAATAATAAATAAAGTTAAATAATAAAATAATTCTTTAAAAATCTATGTATCAAGTTTGAAAATTTCTTTACACAAAAATAAGCTCACATTTAATTTTATTTTGCCATAGACTTTTTATTTTAGATTTTTTTTTTTTTTTTAGCTATGCAGTGTTTTCACATTGAAAAGACAGAGAGTGAAAAAGTGAGAAATCACCCATGAGGGAGGATGGCCATGCCACAATCCCTTCTCCATTCTTCTCTTGAGATTTTGGGCATATACACATGTATCTACAGCCTGAGTTTCAAGCTGCCGGGTCTAAGACTTGAACCATGATCAAACATGTAGGAATGCAGTGCACTAACCATTATGCCACCAGCTGGTCCTTTCCATAAACTTTTTTTTTCTCTTTTGACAGATATTTTTGCTATAGGGCACATACACTAGCTACAAAGACAGAAAACAAGAAATCACCACCGCCTTTCCCCCCTCCCCAGGTGATGGCCACACCACGGTTCCTTCTCCTCCATTCTCTACCTGAGATCATGGGCATTCACACACATGTGCCCAGTGTGAGTTGGAAATCACCAGGTCTAGGACAGAGGTCAGCCATGTGGGAGTTCAGTGATGTAACCATTATGCCATTTGCTGGCTCTACTTTCCATAAACTTTTTAAAGTATCCTCATACATAAAGCAAAATAGATGAAACTGGAAGAAGTAGGAAATTCAATAATGTTTTATGGTTTTATTACTTTGTTCTCAGTAATTGACATAAACACTAGACAAAAAAATCATTTCTAATATAGACTTTGACAGTTTTTTCAAACTTTGTTTAAAGGTTTTGTCATAGGACACATGTATGTTCTCACCAGAGAGAGACAATGAGAAAGAAAGTGAGAAATCAACCCCAAAGGGGATGACACCATCACAGTCTCTTTTCCATTCTCCTCCTAGGATTTTGAGCACATGAGCACATGTGCCTGACATGAGCTTCAAGCCACCAGTCTTGGATTCAAAGTGTGGTTGGGCATGTGAGACTCCAGTGCCTTAACCATTATGTCGCCTGCTGGTCCCAAAACATTGTTCATTTTAATTTACTTAATTATTTTCAGAGATTTTTTGTTATAACATGCGTGCACACACCAGAGAGTCAGAGAAAGATGGAGAAAGTGAGAAATGATCCCTGTAGGGGGATGGTTATGCTGCAATTCCTTCTCCTCTGTTGTCCTCTTTCTGATTTGGGGCACTCATGCATACATACCCAGGGTGAGTTTGAAGCCTCCGAGTCAGAAATCAAACTGCTGTCATTTGTGTGGGAGTTCAATATCTTAACCGTTGCACCACCTCCTGGGCCCCAACCATTGTTTTAAAGAATACATAATGTATTCTTCAGCTATGTTGTATTTGGGGCCATAAAATAAATGTAAGCTGACTTTTTTTTTTTTTTTTTGAGAGATTTTCATTGTAGGGCGCGTGCGCTCGCCAGACAGACAGAGAGAGACGTAGAGACAGAAAGCGAGAAATCACCCCCCAGGGGGGATGGTCACGCCGCAATCCTTTCTCCTCCATTCTCCTCTCGGGATCTTGGGCACGCACGCACACGTGCCCAGCGTGAGATTTAAGCCACCGGGTCCGGGACACGAACCGCGGTCGACTATGTGGGAGTCCAGTGACATAGCCATTACGCTAACTGCTGGTTCCCAGCTGACTTTTATTAAAAGTGAGAGATAGGAGTCTAGTTTCATTATTCTGCAGGTAGATATCCAGTTCTTCTAGAACCATGTGCTGAAGAAATTTTGTTTCTCTTGTGGTTTTTCTTGCATTCTTTGTCAAAGATCAGTTGTTTTTTGTTTTGTTTTGTTTTGGGGTTTATTTCTGGGTTTTCTATTCTGTTTCATTGGTTTAGCAGAGACAGCATACATCTATACCAGATACTATACTGAATCGGGTGGACAGTTGAGGGTGGAAGGGAGGTACTCAGAAAAAAAAATGAAAAACAAAAAACATTCAACAGACAAGAATGAAAAGTTTTGTGTACAATAATATCTTTTACTTATTTGACATGCAATGCATTTATACTTTGAGAACCCCTATTATATGATATAAAAATGCACAATGATTAAATGTAAATTAAAAAAATAAATTTAAAATTTTAAAATCCTTGTTGATAAAAAAATTATATTCTCTGTCCACAACTAAAATAACTTTTAACTAACTGAATATAAGGAAATTAAATGACATGCTTATAAATAATTCATGGTTCCAAAAATAAACCACTAGGGAAATTAGAGAGCTTTGAACTAACTGAAATGAAAAATGTAGCATATCAAGATGTATGGGTTGCAGTTAGCAATGCTTAGGAGAAATTTTATAACTTTAAATGCCTGTAATAGAAAAAAAAAATCTCAAATCGATTACCTGTTTTTTCACCTTAAGACACTAGAAAAGAAAATCTAACTGAACTCAAGACAAGTAGAAAGGAAGAAATATTAGGTTGGTGCAAGAGCAGTTGTGCTTTAAGACTATGAATTTGAAATCATCATAGCTAGGCTCAGACACATCTTTATTAATCAAAAAAGGAACCATTACAAATCAACACTTTTCTTTTTCAATAAGAAATAATTCTGTTTATTTCTGTAGTATAAAAAGGCATGCTTTGGGTTTAAGGAATTCATGGAAAGTATTTTCTGCATCCTGGTGGTTGTGGAGGCATTTTCCCTGAAAACATTGTCAGGATGAGCAAAGAAGTGGTAGTATGTTGGTGAGAGGTCAGGTAAATACAGCAGATGAGGTAAAACTTTATAGCACAATTTATTCAGCCTTTGAAGTGTTCGTTGTCATGGAGAAGACATGGGCCCTCCCTTTTGACCAATGCCAGCTGCAGGCATTGCTGTTTTTAGTGCATCTTGTCAATTTGATGAGCTGACTTCTCAAATGTTTAATGGATTTACCAGCATTCAGAAAGCCATAGTGGATGAGATCCACCAGAAAGTGACCATGACCTTGTTTTTGGTGCAAATTTGACTTTGACAAGTGCTTTGGAGAGTCTTCTCAATCTAGCCACTGAGCCATTCATCTCTGGCTGTCATATAAAATCCACTTTTCATTGCACATCACAATTTGATCAAAACATGGTTCATTGTTACATAGACTGATAAGATGACACTTCAAAATGATGATATTTTTTGGCCAGGTTATGAGGGACCCACTTATCAAGTTTTTTTACCCTTTCAATTTGCTTCAAATGCCTAATAATCATAGAAAGGTCAATGTTGAATTCTTCTGCAGCTTCTTGTACAGTTGGAAGAGGATCAGCTTTGATGACTGTTCTCAATTGGTCATTGTCAACTCCTGGTGGATAGTCACTACACTCATCTTTTTTCTTTTGCAAAGGAAAAGGCTTTCACTTCCTTTGAAAAACTTCTTGAAGCACCACTGCACTATCTGTTCATTGGCCATTTCTGGGCCAATGCATTGTTGGTGTTGCATGTTGTCTCCACTGCTTTAGAACCCACTTTAAGCTCAAATAAGAAAATCACTTGAATTTGTTTTTTGTCTAACATTTTCATAGCCTAAAATACATATAAAATGAACAGCACATAATAAATCATTAACAAAAAAGTGAGAAGTGTGTGAATTGAAAGTATATATAACATAATCACATTTATTTAAGACTGTATCAAATACCAAATTTCAACAATGTAAAACCATAATTACATGTGCACCGACTTTAGTAAAAATTAAATGGAAATGGAGGATGTTAAAAGATAGCAAATGAGAAGTAGAGAAAAGTCAATAAAACCCTAAAGTGTTTTTTTTTTAAAGTCCAACATATTTGATAAAGATTGATCACTCTATTTTTTTTCTCTAAGTTAGCTAGACAACAGAGAAACCAAACAACTAATACATTTTTTTAAGAAAAAATCAATAAAACCCTAAAGTGTTTTTTTTTAAAGTACAACATATTTGATAAAGATTGATCACTATATTGTTTTTCTCTAAGTTAGCTAGACAACAGAGAAACCAAACAACTAATACATTTTTTTAAGAAAAAAAATAATTCTGCATTTATGTAAAGTGTAATGGTTACTAAAATTCAAAAAAAATAATCAATAATCTATAACTTCTCTTTTTTTTTTGAGAGTTTTTTTTTTTTTTTTTTTTTTTTTTGGTACGTGG
>NW_006159765.1:1203466-1226079 GCF_000334495.1 Tupaia belangeri chinensis
TCCCTTCTCCTCCATTCTCCTCTCAGGATCCTGGGCACGCACGCACACACGCCCGGTGTGAGTTTTAAGCCACCGGGTACAGGACGCGAACCACGGTCGACTACGTGGGAGTCCAGCGACATAGCCATTACACTAACTGCTGGTCCCTATAACTTCTAAACTGTCAGAAAAAGAAAAGGCTTTTAAAAATTTACTTAAGGAAAAACAAAATTATGCTCAACATAGCTGATTTCTAATTAAAAAAAAATTGATAAAAGTGGCACTCTACTACACTGTTAGTGGGAATGTAAATGGGTCCAGCCACTGTGGAAAACGGTATGGAGGTCCTCAAAAACCTACAAATAGAATTTCCATATGATCTAATAATCCTACTTCAGGGTATATACCCAAAAGACAGGAGAATGGTCAGTCAGAAAAGCACTTGCATATCAGTTTATTGTGGTAATATGTATGGTTGCTAAGACATGGAACCAACCCAAACATCCATGAACAGATGAAAGCATTGCAAAAGTGTGGCACATATACTCTATGGAATACTATTCAGTCATAAAAAAAAAGACCCTGGCATTTAGTAGAAAGTAGTCAAACATGAAATATTTATTGCTGAATGAAGCAAGCCAGGCTATGAAAAAAAAAAAACAAAACATTGTATATTTCCACTTAATATAAGCTGATTGTCCACACTCTATGGTAGAAACAGAAAGATTGGTGGACATAAAAGTAGTGAAAATAGTTATGGATGCTTGAGACAGTGTGAAAGGAAGGTGGAAGAAGGGAAAAGTGTAGGAAAGGAAATCAGGGAGAAATAGAGAGGCAAGACATTTGTAGGACACAGAAATGGTTTATTGCCTGTTGATGATAATGTGTATAGTATTCTCAACTGGACTGGTCTGAGGTGTATTTCATGTTGGGTCAATTCTCTTTACAAGCCAAATGATGTATAGCGATAGAATGTTTAAAAAAATATAAGAAGAATGAAAATAAAATAAATTTTAAAAAAAGTAGTCCACAAAATAATTGAATTAACTTTGCTACTAATATCAATATTGATTAAAAATACTATCAAAACATCAATCAAATCAATACTATCAAAAAATACTATCAAATACTATCATCAAAGCTTCCCTATAGTTTATGGGGTCTTTGTGCTGATAAAACAACCAATTCTACATAGAAAATAAAATAAAATAAATATTACCCAAAATAAAACTAGCAATGAACCCCAGAATTTTTTTTGACAGAATCAATATAACATATTATCAAATCAAATATAATGTGTTCTTATATATTATGAGCATATGGGCAAAGAGTGAGATAAATATAGAAAATGTGAACAAGCAGCTTTATTTAAAAGACTGTGGTAGGGCCACAGGTGCTGTGGTGGTTAGGGCATTGCACTCACTCATGACTGACTATAGTTTAAGTCCTGGTACTGATGGCTTGCTTTCTCTCTCTCTCTGTCTCTGGTGAATGCATGTGCCCTATACCAAATTAAAAAATAATAATGATAAAAGGCCAGCAGATGGTGTAGGTCACTGACTCCCACATTACCCACTGCAGTTTGAGTCCTGGACTTGGTGGCTTGAAAATTACACTGAGCACATGTGCCTGCATTCTCAAGATTCCATAAGGAAAATTGGAAGAAGAGATTGCAACATTATAATCCCCACTGGGTGGGGGGAGTGATTTCTACTTTCTCTCTCTATCTCTCTCTGTCACCAGCAAACACATGTGCCCTATGGCAAAAATCTCTGTAAAATAATAATAATAAACAAATAAAATTAAATGAATTATTATTTTAAAAGTAGAAAAAATATGTGGTAGATGATGGTCATTTTATCAATTATTCCACCTCCCCATTTACATCAGTCTTGGCTATGTATCTTGCTTTGATTAAAGAAGTGTGGGAATAAGTGTAGTTGGTAATATTCACCTACATATAAAATATCCAACACATAAAATTTAAGAGGTTTTGCACTATTTCAACATTACTGTATTTCCTGTGTCAAAAGATTGGCACTGGTGGGAACCAGCAGTTAGCGTAATGGCTATGTTGCTGGACTCCCACGTAGTCGACTGTGGTTCACGTCCCGGACACGGTGGCTTATAACTCATGCCTGGTGCATGTGCGTCTGAGAGGAGAATGGAGGAGAAGGGATTGCAGCGTGACCAGACCCCCTGGGGGGTGATTTCTCGCTTTCTGTCTCTATGTCTTTCTCTGTCTGTCTGGCGAGCGCACGCGCCCTATAGGGAAAATCTCTCCAAAAAAAAAAAAAAGATTGGCACTGGTATATCTCAGAAATCATTCAAACAACCTAGGTAATAAAATAAAGAAAACTTGGAGCAGATCAGCATTTGACCTGTATAGTTTGAATACTAATAAACATTTGTTATCATAAACCAAGATGGCATATTTGTAAACACTATTTAATGGATCATAGTTGATGTACAGAAATAGGTATATAGGTCACTCTTAGACAGGCAACAATATGTGTTATTTTTAAGCACTTGAAATTTCCGTGGTCACAGTATTACAGACCATATCATCAAGCCACAGTTCTATTAAACTAGAAAAAGAAAAATAATAAGGAGCTAGCAGGTGACTTGGTGGTTAAGGCCCTGGACTCCCACATGGCCAACCATGGCAGGTGCATGTGTGTTCATGGCTACAATTCCAGGAAGGTAATGGAGGATAATGAGGGAAAGGTATTCTTGATTTCATTTTCAGTTAGTTCATTATTGGTGCATAGAAATGCCTCTCAATTTTGTACGTTGATTTTATATACTACAACTTTACTAAATTCATTGATTAGTTCTAGATGTTTTTTGGTGGAATATTTAGTTTCTGTTTACAGTCATATGCCACATAGCAATGCTTCAATCAAAGATGGACTACATGTGGCTCCATAAGGACTTTTAAGGTCGTACCATCTAGTCTAGATTTGTAGTAAGATACACCACCCAAGGTTGTAAAGATATAATTTATGACATTTACACAATAATGAAATCACTTAATGATACATTTCTTAGAATGCATCCCTGTCATTAAGCAAACAGCTGACTATATAAGGTCATGTTGTCTACAAACGGGAACAATTTGATTTCCCTTTTGGGTAACTATTATTTTATTTAAATTTATATATTTATTTATTTATTTTAGTTTGACCAGAATGGGACAGAGTGAGAGAGAGAGAGAGAGAGAGAGAGAGAAAGCCGTTGGGTGCCCGGGATGCAAACCGCAGTAGGCCATGTGGGAGTCCAGCACCCTTACCTACCATGCCACCTGCCGGCCCTTCACATCCTTTTACTGATTTGGGTGGCATTAATTTATTTCTCTTGCCTAATTATTCTGCCCAGTTATTTCAGTACTATGTGGTGAGAGTAGATATTCTTGTCTTGTTGCAAATTTTACAGAAAAAGTTTTGTTTCTTTTTTTTTGTGGGGGGGGAGGTTTTTGCTATAGGGTGCGTGCGCTTGCACACAGACAGAGAGAGACAGAGAGACAGAAAGCGAGATATCACCCCCCAGGGGGGATGGCCACACCGCAATCCCTTCTCCTCTAGTCTCCTCTCGGGATCTTGGGAACGCATGCACATGCGCCCAGCGTGAGTTGTAAGCCACCGGATCCAGGAAGCGAACTGCGGTCAACTACATGGGAGTCCAGCAACATAGTCATTACACTAACTGCTGGTTCCAGGAAAAAGTTTTTAATGTTTTCACAATCAGTAATATTCTAGCTATGGGTTTGACATATAGGACCTTTATTGTCCTGAGGTATTTTTCTTTTCTATCTACTTTGTTGAAAGTTTTTATCTTAAAAGGATGTTGATTTGATCAAATGCTTTTTCTGCATCTATTGTGATGATCAAATAATCACAGGTATTGTCCTTTCTGTTAATGTGATATGTCACGTTCATTGATTTGTATACGTTGAATCATGCTTGCACTCTGGGATAAATCCCATTTACTCATGGGGAAGGATTTTCTTTTTAATTATTATCTTTTATTTCAGTTATTTTTTATCTTTTTAATTTTTACTTTATACATTCAATCAGTATACGTCACTTAACTTGTAAGGTGACTTTACTCAACCTGCGTATACTTCATGTGAGTCCAGTTCAAGATATTACATGCATTATCACCCACAGTTAATAATCCATTTCTGTGTCCCATAAATTTCTTTCCTATTTTTCTTCATAATTTCTTTCCTCATACTTTTTCCCTTCTCCCACCTCTTTCCACACTGTGTTCAGTATCCCTAACCATTTTCCAAGCTTTATATCCTCTAGTCTTTCAGTTTTTTTTATACTATCTATATTCAATCACTATATATCATTACACCTTGCAAGATAAATTTTCCCAGCACCCTTTCAAAGTACACCACAGTCCCAAGAGGACCAAAACATTCCTGGAAGCCAGAAAGTCTATGAGAACTGGAGATATGCCAGTTAAGGTCTAGGCTTTGGTCCTCATGGAAAAGTCAGAGCAGGAACAGTGAAGAATATTGGTCAGTAGGGCCGTTTGTAAAAAACTGGTCATTCCACTCTCCCTGCATGCTGAAAGAGAAACTGCTCCCCAAGCAATGGTTGTCCCTGTGCTAACAGGTTCTTTCAGGACCCATGTGGAATACAGTGACCAGGCCACCTTGTCATTTTGCCCCATGACAATAATAACTTGCCCTTTTTTCTAGGTGTATCTTACACTGTTCTCTTCCCCTATATACATTTTGTATCCTGTCCAGTACTACGAAGATGATTATGAACTCCCATGTACTCTGTCTCCACTGTTGGTTTCAACAAATAAATTCCTTTCCTTATTAAAAAAAAGCATGAATAAATTGTGTAATAGACCAGTTAAAGATATTTTACATAAATGTTATTAACAGATATATTAATATGTTTTGATGGATTAAGTTTGATGGAAGTTTGTTGAGAATTTTTGCATATGTAACATAGCAAGTTTCTAGAATATTGAATAGTTATTGACTTTAGGTAATTTCTTCATTGGATTTTAGATTAACCATTTTCAAGACTGATTTGCCTTATCTATTTGATTGTCAAGAGTAATTTTGACTTTAGACACTTTCTTTCCCCAAATAACCAACACAATAGTATTGAGAAATAAGAGTAACCCTACTTCAGTTATGGCAACTACTATTATAGTATTTAATTATAGTGAATATTTGCTAAAGGAGATTGTGAAGGCTGAGAATTTTAATATGATAAACTACTATTATTCTATTTAATTATAGTAAATATTTTCTAAAAGAGATTGTGAAGGCTGAGAATTTTAATATGATAAAAGCATGAAATTTCATTTCATTGTATTACCTTCATTGGTTTGGTTTACTTGAGCTATTCACTAGGGAATTTCCTTACATTATTGTCTATTCCACTTTACTATTTTATGTTACTTATTGCCCAAAGTGTTTCCTCTTGGTCTTTCACATGTATATGTTTTTATAGTGAAGTATTTTTGCACACAATAAGGAAAACACAACAAATGTCAAATATAGTTCGTTCAATGTATCAATTGCATAGGTATGCCAGTACAAATTTCTGTATAGTGTGCATTTGTTTTGAATCAGGTTTGTCCTGCCAATTCATAAGTAACAAAATTGATCCATTAAGTTGATGAATTCTAATACCATTTTATTAATGCATTGCTATGTTATAAAGTTCCATTGACTTTGAAGGGAGTATATTCCCTCCAAAGGTTGAGGCTGACTAATAATCATGCAGATTCGAAGTGCCTAGAGATGTACTAGATTGTTTAAATTGCATCACTAGTACTACCTCATTGTTGAGTACATTAGTTTTCATTTTGGCATGATCAAGAATATTAATGACATCACTATAATGATAATAAATCTTTTAGCAACTAGAAGCTCATTATATCTTGCTGAATATTAACAAAGACAACATTTAATCACATTCAAATATTTGATGGCTCTAAGGCTTAAATCATTTGGCATGTTCTATTAAATGTACTTTATTTTATTCAATAAACAAATTTTTCTAATGTATAAGAATATAAACCTCTTTGTATTATTAGAAAAGTATGAAATTGTGCCATCATAATTATTTTTCTTTTCTTTTTTCAGAGGTTACTGACTTAGGGCATATGCGCTTGCCAGAATGACAGAGAGAGAGAGACCGAGACAGTGAAGGAGAAAGTGAAAGAGAGAAGGAAAGTGAGAAATCAACCCCCAGCAGGGACAACCACACCTTAATCCCTTCTTCTCCACTCTATTCTCTGGATTCTGGGCACATCAGCACACATGCCCAGTGTGATTCTCAAGAGACTGGATTCAGGACTAAAGCTGCAAAGCTGGCCATGTCAGATCTAGGTCATTTGTGGACCCAAAAAGTTAATTAAAAATAATAATAATAACTTCTGGCCAGCTATGATGGTGCAACGATAAGGCAAAGCTCTGTGATGCTGAAGCCACACAGGAATATCCCCGATTCCTGGTCCTGAAATTTCCCTGTTTATACCTTAATGTGCTCCTAATTTTGGCTGAAGCTGGACTATGACAGGAGGACTCTGATGGGGATCCATCACCCCTTCTCATGGGAATATGAAACCTGAAAAATTGTATTTCATCCCAAATTGATATGTATCTTCCCTTATTATCTATAAAATAAAGCAGTGATCAAATTCATGTTCTTAATTTTAAAGTCTTAATTTTAATGTTTTGAAAGAAATATAAGCTTACTATGAGATGGGCAATTTATAAAAATGTCTTAACAACAATATTTTAGAACAAGATGGTTTTTTTTTTGCATAATTAGAATCTGGTCTTTACAGAACTCTTGAGGTTCTAGTAAAGGATAATATTTAACCTTTAATTATGATAATGCTTAAATCACACTTATAAAAAGATGCTTTTAAGATTTCCTTCTCAATTGTGTGCTAAGATTCTGACAAGCACTTAATTTAGTAATTTTATTGAATGAATTAAAAACAAATGTTAAAGGGTGTGTGTGCTCACCAGAGAGAGAGAGATTGAGAGAGAAAGAAAGCAATCCCCATGAGGTATCACCACGCCACCTCTTCTCCATCTCTCTCTGTCTTGGAATTCTAGGCGTACACACACATGTGCTAGTGTGTTCTCAGTCCTAGTCCTCCAGGCATAGGACTTGAACCACACAGTTGGCCAGGTGGGATCCAGCTACCTTAACCACTATGCCATAAGCTGGCCCTATTCAATGAATATTTTATTAAAATTCCATAAGAAATAATTCTAGCAGCATCCTAAATTGACTTGTCTTAAAATATCAATATTTAACTACTTTTATATTGATTAAATTGTTAGAGAACAACTATGTAGCTAGAGCAGCTTTTACAAGTACACAAGGAAAGACTGCGGAATTAGGAAAGATAGAAGCCAAGCACTTCTCTAGTTTTGACTTCTAAGTACACACTCTAAAGCCTGGAGCAGGCTGCACAGTGCTGCCCTGATAGCTCACCAGTCACTGCTTCAGTTATTTTTGTTAAGAGTGCCTAGATCTATTAAAATGCACTTCATCCAAATGTAATCATTTTTCGAGTCCTTTCTAGCGAAAGATATTTTTAAAAAATCAGAATAACAATACACACTTTAGAATATTACCGTAGGCTAAAACTAAAAAAGGAATAAAGCAACAAGCAGTTTGCCAACAAAATTAATTCAGAAAAAATAAACAGAGAAAGATGTTTTGATGTCTTATTTTGACTCTTCAAAAACTTATGCTAACAATTCATCCTTTATTAACAGCATTTTTAAAATGTTGTTCTATGTCTTTAATTACACTGACCAACAAATTATATTACCTCTTTATATAACAGTGTTTATCATTTTAATAATAGGCTGTTTTTATGTGTTAGACAGAGAATAATAGTAATGGTTTAACCTGGAGGTATTTTAAGGCTATTTTTGTTGGTTCCTCTTGAAGATTCAGCCCATTACTTTTGGCATGCATTTCAACATTCTACCATTGTCCTACAATTTTCTGGTGTTCATTTGTCACACTGACAGAAACCAGTTTAAAATTTAAATCCATATCCCTCCTGAATCCCATAAAAGAGTTTGTAGGCCAAAGCCCGTGCAATGACTGATGATGCTCCTGTCAGGTGCCAGTAGATGCAGCAGAATTGCTCAACAAGTTTCTTAACAAGATAAACAATAAGGCAGATTACAGAAAAACAAATGACTTATCATAAGGTTGCTTCCATGACATTCTTCATATTTGTCCCCTAAAGTCATTTCTACAAACAAAGTATTTCAAAAGTAAGAGGTATTCCCCAAAATAAATGCCTATTTAATTCTCTCCTAGCTCAATCTGTTTAATATTTGTAGAGAAAGAGCACACAATGGAAACATGATAGAAGAGTCCTAAAACTGTATTTTAACTTAAGCAAACAGTGATTCTTTTTAAAAGTTATAGATTGATAGGACTTGATTTTGTGTTACAGTACTCTGAGTTTGTTCATCACTATGACCCAGTTTTCTTTGTTTACAAATTTCCAACACCAAGAATGTTAAAATCTTCTTTCTTTAAAACAGCGTACTTCAAAATCAAAATCACAGAGAACTATTGTTCATTCTCATGGTGACACAAACCATAGTTTAGTGCTTATTATTCTAAGAGATGTGTTTTTTTTTTCTTTTTTAACCAACTGCTTATATAAATCTACAAAAAAGTCACAAAATGTGTGCCATTAAAAGACAGAGTTATGCTGATTTTACTCCCACACATGAAGTTCTTGTTTACACTCTCTTCCTCTAATGGCATGATATATGAATGTCTATGTTAAATAATTTGTCTTATGCATTTTACATAGTCTAAATAGTACGTGGTTAAAAAATATGAAGGTTTATGATTTGACTAATACTTTCTATAAAAAATAGGGACCAGCATTTGGTGTAATGGCTATGTCACTGGACTACCATGTGGTCCACTGTGGTTCAAGTCTCAGACTTGGTTGCTTAAACTCACGGTGGGTGTGTGTGCGTGTGTGCCCAAGATCCCAAGAGGGGAATGGAGTAGAAGGGATTGCTGTGTGGCCATTCTCCCTGGGAGGCAATTTCTCACTTCCTGTCTCTCTCTGCCTTTCTCTGTCTTTCTGGTGAGCACACGTGCCCTATAGTAAAAAAAAAAAAAAAAAAAAATCTCAAAATAAACTTACTACACACAGGTTCATCTCTGTTTGATCTGTCTATTCAACGAAGTATAGCCACTGAACAAGTAATTAAGTTCTTGTGCTACTAGGATTGTCATAAGCTTCTGCTAAACATGCACATATGTACCATAGCATATAGTATATACCTTTAAGTACAACAAGGCTTCCAAAGATAAGTTCACTTATTAACAGGAATGGAATTGTTTTAATTATTATTATTTTAGTTTTACTATAGCACATGCACTTTTCTGAGAGAAACAGAGAGTATGGAGGGGGAGAGTGAAAAATCACCTTGCAGGTGGGATAACCATGCCACAATCTTTGTTCTCCATTCTCTTCTGAGGATTCTGGGCATACAAGCACATGCACAGACTCAGGGAACACATGCACATCCTTCCAGTGTGTTTTTTCAAACCCTGGAATCCAGGACTCAACCTTCACATCAGTCATGTGAAGTCCTGTCACCTTAAACTCCACACCATCTGCTGACCCACTTTAATTCTATTCAATGAGAAAATCAGATTGGCTCAAGTTTTGCATATTTTTGTTAACCACTATATCACCTGCTGGCCCCAACAAGCTTTTTAATGTCTATAATCCACATAAAATTTTATCAAAAAGAAGGTTAAAAAATTGTAAAAGTGTATTTTTTTTTTTGAGAGGTTTATGCTATGGGGCACATGCGCTCACCAGAAAGAGAGAGAGACAGAGAAACAGAAAGCGAGAAATCACCCACCAGGGGGGATGACCACAATGCAACCCCTTCTCCTCCATTTTCCTCTTGGGATCTTTGGCACACACATACACACGTCCAGCGTGAGTTTTAAGTCACTGGGTCTGGGACTCGAATCGTGGTTGACTACATGGGAGTCCAGCAACATAGGCATTATGCAAACTGTTGGTCCCGTAAAAGTGTATTTTGACATCAGAGTGTGACACATATTTTACAGAAAGAAAGCAGATAGTGATTACTAAATAATTTGGGGAAATAACACTTAAAAGAAATAATTAGTCATTCATTAATATTAAAAGTATATTTTCTATTCATCTGTAAAATACATTAAAGTTGTACAAGAAAAAAGTCATGATTAAAAGTACAATTATATTTATTAACTCTACATGAATATACAGTTAATTCACTTTTTGTTAGCAAAAGCCCTTAATAGAATATTCCTTTTGGAATGAAGTTGAACTATCTGGATTTTCTTTTTTTTTAAGACAAAATAGATATACTATGGCACACATACAACATATTAGAAAGGTTACAGAGGACAAGTGGCTATGAAGTTCGGATGCCACCTTTGACAGTTAATACTTCTGAAAATAATGACAGAGTAAGAAGTACCTGAAAACATCATGAGAAAAGCATGTCCTACTGGTGTATGAAACTAAGTTACCACCAGAAAAATATCTTAATTAAATGAAGATCAGGATAAACCAGCTATTCTAACAACAACAAAAAAGAACATAAAAATAAGCATATTTGCCTTCACCAAGATCAATTCACTCCAGCATTCTCAGAGTGACATTCTGGCATATTGTGCAATTCTACTTGACTATTCCAACAAGAGTTCAAAAAATAAACACTCTTGGGGCCAGCAGTTAGCGTGATGGCTATGTTGCTGAACTCCCATATAGCCGACAGTGGTTCGAGTCCCAGACCTGGTGGCTTAAACTCACGCAGGGCATGTGTGCATGCATGCCCAAGATCCCGAGAGGAGAATGGAGGAGAAGGGATTGCAGCATGGCCAGCCCCCTGGGGGGGTGATTTCTCATTTTCTATCTCTCTGTCTCTCTCTGTCTTTCTGGCGAGTGAATGCACCCTATAGCAAAGACCTCTCCAAAAATAAATAAATAAATAAAATGAGCACTCTATTTCCATCTTGTCTATCATTCTATTTTTCAACTTAATAATAATTATGGATGTTTTCATTCTCCTCACCAGCTATGTGCTGGTGTGGTCAACTTTCATTAGTCCCATATCTTAACATTGGGTTTCATTTTGCACTTCAGATGAACTACATTTAATGCCTCCTTTTTGTTATTGTCATTTCTACAATGGTGTATAAGTCTATTGTCTTATACCAAGATTATTGTAATATTCTTTGCTGTATTTTCCCAGTCTCCTGTTTCTCCACATTAATATTTTCATCCAGTCATCACTGTGGACATATCCTGCTCAAAAATATTCATGGTCTTCCATAATAAGAATCTTTAAGTACTTAGTCCAATATTTAAGGCTCTCCATATCAACTTGTGGAGATTGTGCAGAAAAGAACTATGTTCTTAGGAGCACATGACTTTGGGTAAAAGGAGAAACTAGGATCAGGGAAGGTTGAAACTTGGCTCCTATGGTAGCATAAATAACTGAGCTGACTGCTAATTTGAGTATCTTCCTCATAATTATTTTCTTTACTTCATGTTATTGTCAGACTTTAGCTTGCCTTGCGTTATGGGTGTTTTTATTGGTAGGGTTGGGGAGAAACTACAAATTCCTTGATATTGACTATTTTTTAATGAATATTTTACGACAATTGAAGAAATTACGATAACTGTCCAGGGTATTAGGGGAAGATAGTGCTATTAATTTAAGGGCAATATTTGAAAGAAGGGATGATTTCTTGGAGTTCATAATCCCGTGAGTACTGAATATCTGTATAAGCATACCATGTTGGTGTTGGTAAACAATATTTCACATGTATTTTCATATTACTTCATAGTCAGGGCTTCTGAATAAAGATTTGGTTTTTACGAATAAATATCTGTTTTTTATGCTTAAAGGATAATCACATTGTGTACATACCCTTCACACTAGGAATTGTGTTTTGCTCTCAAAGAGTGTAAGGTAGCCTCTCCCCTGAGCGATTTGCTTACATTCTAAAAATAATAAATATTAAGTCATTTATTTCCATTTCTGAGTAGTGGTAAAGCGCTTGAGACCTTCTCTTCATTCCTTTTCCATTACTCCATCTTTTTACCTCCAGAGAAGATGTGTTTGTATTCCACTCCGTCTCCAGAGGCAGAGTGGTCTGATGTACCACCTGCCCTACATAAACTCCAGGTTTCATAATTCCAAGATCGACATCCTTTGGTGCAACCCTGCATGCATGGGTGACATTTGCTCTCATTATGTCACTCTGTGGAACTGGAGCATGAGAAGCCAGTCCTTTTAGAGCGTTCTATGAGAACAGAAAAGTCTGTTCTCGGATCCCAAATGATGTTCATTTTAAATAGTTACATAGGTATAGAGATAGATGATAGATATTAAGTACATTTTCTCTCTCCCTCTCCACACACACACACACACACACACACACACGCCACATATATGTGTATCTATATACACGTATCCATTTATATGCATACATAGAGAGAAATTTGTATTTATAAATATGTGTTTTTGTGTGTACCTGTGTTTATATAAAATGATGACACATCTTTTTTTTTATTTAAATTTATTTATTTACATTCATTCACTGTACATCATTACAACATACAAAATGAGATTTTTTCCATCCAGAGTACACTGTATATTGACTCAGTCAAACACATCAGCATACATGTTATCATCAACAAATTATTTTCCATTTCTTGTTAACAGGGTAATAGCTCAGAATCTGCGTAGTTTCTGACACAACAGTTGGTAGCAAAATCTTCCTAAGGAAAGAAAATAATTCTAAAACTGGATTATAAAAAAATATATAGATGACCCTACGAAAACAGACAATGAAAAAAATGAATCTGAGTTGAAAATACTAAATATTTGGCACTAATTAATATCCTCTATTAAAGTTATTGGAGTTATTCAGTTTTGAAAAAGATAGATATTTTAACCCATTGTTAAAATGGTTTGAAGCTATGGTTAGATGTGGTCTAAATTGAACAGGAATGTATAATTATAAAGACTATTTTCCCTCACAGTGACGTTTACACAACTCCTAGAGATGTTTCCTCAACTTTATGTCTGAAGGTGATGGTAGCCAAATTGTGGCAACTAACTGAGTGGATTAAAATCATTATTAGAAGCAGTAAAGGAGGAGGATGTGTCTGGAATATAAGCATATAGCATATAGTATTCATGTTCAAAACAAAACTGATACCATACTTCTTGTATCAATTCTGAAATAATGGTCCTCATATTTGAAGTAACCATTCCACTAGTGAGTTATGCATCCATCTAGTCTTTCATGGTTCTGCCCTTGATATTAGCCCTTATTAGATCCACTGAAAGATAGCACTCTGAGAACGGATGTAACCAAAGGACTGATAGAGGAGAAATGAGACACAGGTGTGCATATGTTCTGAACTTGTAAACATAATAACACTGCATAAAGGTCTAGTCCCCATGACACAGTCTCACTTGAGGCAGAATATTGCTGGATATCGTTGGCTAACTTTGGTGATGACAACAGTGAGACTGACAGAAAATTGACAATGTCCTCCACTTTTGACAGGTTTGCTGGGTAGTTTAAGGAACTGAGCACTTGAGCTAGTTTGGGAAAAATTGTGTTACACCATATACAGCCTTCATACACCTAACAGAGAAAAAAAGAATATTTTTAGTGTACAATAAACAAATGACCTTTGCATGTTACTTTAAGCAACTTGTTATTTTGCCCCATCTACACACACACACACACACACACACACACACACACACACACTTATATATAGACACACCGTACCATATATACAGGACCTGTGTACTCTTTAATCCAGGCCACTTTATGCATCTTCTCGAGCACTGCAGTCTCAGCAAATTTTAGATCACTAAATGTGCATAATTAACATCAGTCGAGGTTAATTATAGTTGCCCATAAAGTTTCATTACAACCAAGTAGAAAATATAAAGCCAATCTGAACATTTTAATTATTGTATAAATTACAATTATCTAGTCAGAGTAGTAGTCACTGTGCAATAGAGTTGAACTAGTCTTCTGAAACAGTGTTTTAAACAGTGATGAATTTTATAAACATTAGAATACACTTTAACTGAGGATCATATAGCTCTTTCATAATTTCAGATGAAACTCCAGCTCCTGAATAGCATATAAAATAGGTAACAAAAGGGAAAATGTGCTTTTGTTTGGTGTGATCTTATGGATGTTGATGGAAGCAAATTGTTGAAATTATTCTTTGTTTATTTAACAGAATAACATCACCTGCTGCTAGTAGGCTGTATTGTTTTTATCTTACTCCGCTTTTTCTCCACAGACACTCTTTTTAAATTTATTTATTTACTACTAAAGAAACTCAGATAAAAATCTGATAATTAAAGTTTTACCTGTAAATACACTTCAAACTCTGTGGTACTCAAAGGACAGAATTTGTAAAGATATCAATTTTTTTTTTCAGTATTTGATTACAAAAGAATGAACTTTAAGATTTAACAACCATCTATTGAAAATGAAAAAAGATAAAATATTTCAGTTAAACGTGTTTCAAAAAGATTCTTTAGGGAAAGTAAAAATATTGAATTTTTGGTATTTCCTGGTAGGCTATAAAATAGCATGTATTATAATAAGAAAGAGCTAGAATCAAAGTTCCAGGAAATATTTGATTACAGTCTTAGGTCTACCTCATAGAAATGTTTCTAATCTAAATACAATACCTATTTGCTATACTTAAAGATTTAAGTTTCTGGATAAAAGTTCTAACCTATTTCTTAGGGTTTTTGTTTGTTTTTTGAGAGGTTTTTGCTATAAGACTGGTACACTCACCAGAAAGACAGAGAGAGACAGAGAGTCAGAAAGCAAGAAATCACTCCCCTGTGGGAATGACCACACCGCAATCCCTTCTCCTCCATTCTTCTCTCAGGATCTTGGGCACGCACGCACATGTACCCGGCACGAGTTTAAGTCACCGGGTCAGGGATTCGAAACACGGTTGATTATATAGGAGTCCAGTGACATAGCTGTTACACCAACTGCTGGTCCCTGATTTGTTAGGATTTAAGTCTCTTTCATTTTCAGGGAACAATGAATTATGTAAGCACTTTTGACAGTACAAAATTTTTGCCATGTCCCAGCCCTTTTTCCTTCATAAAATAATGCCAAGTTTGAGATGAGCAGATGACATAATGGGTACATCACTGGAGACTCCAACTTAGTGGAATCCCAGACCTGATGGCTTAAAGCTCATGCTAGACACATGTACGTGCATTCCTAAAATCGCAAGAATAGAATTGAGGAGAAATAATTGCAGTGTAATTCTGGGGGGCGAGGGGGATGTGATTTCTTGCTTTCTGTTTCTCTGTCTCTCTGGAAGTGCACACTCCCTATAGCAAAAATCTCTCTCTCAAGTAATAATAATAATAATAATGATAATAATAATAATGCCAACTTCATTTAAATATTAGGATGACTCATATTTCACTGAAGTGTAATATTAATTTAAATACCATGACATAATTGGTTTAAGCATTGATGTGATAGGTGTGGTAGAATGTAAAAGTGGCAGCAATCCCAGTATGGACACATTTTTATAACTTAATTTTGCAACATCTTCTATAAGAGGTGTCTATTACTGAATTTGTTAAATTTGGACTTGGCCATGAAATCTACTTTGATGATAGTATAATAATATTAATGATACAGGGACCAGCAGTTAGCGTAATGGCTATGTTGCTGAACTCCCACATAGTTGACCACGGTTTGAATCCCAGTCCCGGTGGCTTAAACTCACACTGGGCGCGTGTGCGTGTGTGCCCAGGATCCCGAGAGGAGAATGGAGGAGAAGGGATTGAGGCGTGGCCATCCCCTCTGGAGGTGATTTCTTGCTTTCTATCTCTCTGTCTCTCTCTGTCTGTCTGGCAAGTGCACGCGCCCTATAGCAAAAATCTCTCCAAAAAAAGAAAAAAAGTATTAATGATACAAAGAGAGACATTAACCAAACCTATGCATTAGGGCTTGATGTCTTTTACTACTCTCTAAAACTATGTAACCAACTCCATGTTGAAAAACTCACAATAACCTACTGGAAATAAGAGGCCTCTTGACTTTCATCAGTCATTTAGAGAGCCAATAGGCCACTATATACTTTTGCTGACTATAATTGCTAACTACCAATTCTCATGGAACTCAATTTGATTTTTAATAATGATTCTACATGTAATTTTATTGAACACACTTGACACATCAGAATACTTCAATTTTGACATCTTTAAAATAAATTTGTGTATTAAAGAAGCCTTATTAGGGTGGCAGGTAGTGTGGTGGTTGAGTTGCTGGACTCCCACATGGCCGACCCTGATTATTGTACCAGGGAGCTTGCTTTCGCTCTTTCTCTCTTAGTTTCTCTCTGGTAAAACTTAAAAATAAAATAATAAATAAAATTAAATAAATAATTATTAGCAAAAAAAAAAAAAAATCCTGTGTCCAAATTTCCTCAATGAGAGATACTTAGATTTATGAAAGACTGTTGGATATGGATCAATAATATCTACCTAATGGTACAAATGATCATTATACTAATAACTATGAAACCTTCAGATACGTAGATGAGAAAAACAGCATTCAGGTCCTATCTGTCTGCAGAAAACATCATTTAATGTTCACACCAGTCTGAGTAGCTGATCCTCCTACCGAAAATGCTCTGGAGACATTTTAGACAGAAAAAAATATGTTTCCTGTAAGAATTTGAGATACCATATACCTGAGGCAAAAACCTAGGCCATGTCTAAGGAAATAAAGAAAGTAATAGAACTTACTACTCAGATTGTAAAATCCTTAAGGCAAGGAATCTCTTTTTTTTTTTTTTTTAATTATTCAAGTCACCAATGCAATGTGCTATTTAGCCAGAGGACAACGATATCATAAATAAGGAGCCTCAAAATATTGCATCGAAAATTGAGAGTTTTCCTTTCTCTTTGTCATTGTATTTTTTTTTTCTAAGAATATTTTTGAAAAGTTACAACCAAAGTCATATTCTTGAACATATCACTCTTGCAAAACAGGAATTAGAATGAGTACTCAAGAAACAGTCACATCTTTAATTCTCTGGTTGCAAAAAGTCTTAAAAATCAGTCTTGATAACTAATATTGTCAATGTTATGGCCATAACATTCACTCTGGCTTTTACTCTGACATGTTCTCCGAAATAATGTCTTAATTTTGAACAATTAACTGACTTGAAAAAGTTGATTGAAATTCCTCTATTAAGATGTCTCTTAGAGAAGAAAAAAGTCCCAATAACCTTTGGGGTACTTTAGGGAGAAGTAGCTCACCATTTCCTCACAATCTTGTGTTTTACTCCACCCAAAGGATTTATGTATTCAGTAAACATTAATTATTGCATATAAGGCACTAATAGATGTTTGGCATAAAAATAATCTTAAAAAGTAGAACAAAGAGTGAAGTGGACAAACAAATTAGAATATGACCTATGTTTAATAAAATTTTAAACTGAGTTCTAGAAAAATCAAATGTGGTTTATTCCTGTGATACTGCACTCCATGTGCAAACTGGTTTTACTTAAAATTGCTTTACTTTGGGAATAGTCTATAATTAAATGACTTTAGATATGCATGTACAAGAAATAATTTAATAAAAGTTATCTATTTCAACAAACAGTTACTAATTTCCTGCTAAGTATTAAATATTCTCTTTCCAGTGGGAAGCAGACACATTAATGAGAAGATGTTTTTATAAACTATATTTTCGGTTGTTGGAAAAGTCATGATGCATTTTTTCTGGTTTTCTAAGCAAAAATACATCATAAATTTTTCTTTTCTCTTTTTTTGTTTAGAGGTTTTTGCTATAGGGCATGTGCGTTCACTAGAAAGACAGAGAGAGACAGACAAATAGAAAACGAGAAATCACCCCTCAGTGAGGATGGCCACGCCGCATTCCCTTCTCCTCCATTCTCCTCTTTGGATCTTTGGCATGCACACACACGCGCCTGGCATGAGTTTAAGCCACTGGGTCTGGGAGTTGGACTGCAGTCGACTACGTCGGAGTTCAGTGACATAGCCATTATGCTAACTGCTGGTCCCACATCATGAAATTGTTGATGACCCAATGTCTTTCACATAGAAAAGTCTATTTTGGATATAACTTTAACAAAATTTGGGGGCATAATCTTTTAAAAAATTATATTCTGGGCACATGCGCTCACCAGAGAAAAAGAGAGAGAGAGAGGGAGAGACAGAGAGAGCAAGCCCCCTCAGGGAGAAGGCCACACCATAGTCCCCATTCTCATCTCAGGATTTTGAGAACACATACACAGGTACCTGGAACAATTTTCAGATCAACAGGTCCAGGACTTGAATCGTGAAGTTGGTCGTGTGGGATCCAGCCACCTTAACTACTTTGCCACCTGGCTGACCTAGCATAATCTTTTGATACAGCTTAAGTCTGTACATGTATAGCAGCTCGTTGATAAATCTCATTTTCCTCCATGTCTCCATTCTTTCAGGATTTGAGGCATGCATTGCATATGCCCAACATGGTTATCAAATCAAAAGAACCAGGATTTGAATCAAAATTGACCATGCAGGATCTAGCTCCCAATGCACAGTACTTAACCACTGTGCTACAGGGCTGGTCATGGTTGATCAATCTTGATGTAGATATTGGCAGTCTGGGACATGGTAAAACCATTTCTAAATTAAATGAGTTAATATTAATTAATGGAGTATAGGAGATAAAAATCAAACATTTGTGGTTATGTATATATCATTATTTATTTGTTAATGCATTGTAATGATGTCCAAGGAATGATTTTGTTTACCACTATCTTAAATGAAGAAAATAATGAGTTACTAGAAGGAGTGAGTAATGCCACCATTATTCAATCCTCAATTACAATTTACCATTTGGACTGAGCCCATGGCAGAAGTGGAGGTGCACTGAATAGCTCTTTCTCAAGAAACAACTTGACTTTCAGCTGTGAGAAGAGCAATTAGTTGAGAGTATTTAATTATAGTCTTTAAGATCTGCTGCAGCATCCCCATCAAACCATCTTCTTCTCAAACAGATTATGGTATTTAATGAAGCAAGTAGCGATAAAGTATGATACTGTTTCTTCTTTTGGCATTGAAACAATCTATATTCCTGAATGTTATTGCAAGAACAAACAGAAAACTTCATTTGCTGGCAGTAGTTAATTTCTGAGTCAGTTAACCAAAACACTGTCACAATGTCTGATGTTCATATCTACTGGTTAGAATATTCCTCAATTCTTGTTAAATCATCACATTTAAGTACAAAGGGCATTACATTTAAATATGTAGTTGGTTGCTGAACTTTCAGGTATTCTGTAATTGGCTTTAGAGGACATGAAATTAATGGACTATAAAGTCTGACTTCAGAAAACTTCAATTTTACAACCATAGCAATAAAGGTCATGTTATTTTTATTCCCCTACATCCACCTGTTAGTCATAACTGTGACTAAAATGTAAAGGTTATTAGTAGATGCGGTGTCTACATATTAAAGGAAATTTTACTTTAGAAACAAAGGGAAATTATTCCTTTGTTGGAAAAATGCTTGCATATGGATGTTTATTGCGACTTTATTCACAATTGCTAAGACATGGAACCAACCCACAAGCCCACGAACAGATAAATGGATTGAAAAACTGTGCCACATGTACTTTATCGAATACTACTCAGCTGTTAAAAAGAAAAAAAAAAGAAAAAAGAAAAAAAAAAAAAACAAGACCCAGGCTTTTGACAGAAAGTGAATGAATATGGAAGATTTACTACTGAGTAAAGCAAGTCAGGCTACAAAGGAGAGACATTGTATGTCTCCACGTAATATATACCAACTCTCCACACTCTATGCTAAAACTGAATGACTGGAGGATATAGAAACATAGAAAATGGTTATAAATACTTGATACAGTGTGGGAAGAGGGTGGGTGAAGGAGGAGAGACTGAGGAGTGACACTAGGGAGAGAAATGGAGGGGCAGGGCATTTGTTGGGCCAGAGATATGGGTTATTATCTATTGAAGATGATGTGTATAGTAATACCAATTGGATTGATGACAAATGTATATATGTTGGAACATTCACTTTGCAAGCTAAATGACATATGTAATTGGATATACAAAAGAAATTGAAATAAAAATACATAAAAAATACAAAGGGAAATTATTAATAATTTAAATTATTAAGAAAAATACCAATATGGAACACTTTCTATGGTCTAGGTCACATTCTTGAATTTATCTCATTTAATTCTTAGACCATTCCTAAAGAGGCCAGCGATTGTAGTATACCGGTAATATAATATTCAGATGATAAGGTGCTTAGCCGGTTTTTTAGGTCTCAAGGTATGGGACTAGAACTACATAATTGGCCATAGGGGATCCAGTCATCTTAAACACCATGTCACCCACTGTCCTCCAATGCCTAATTTAAAAATAAGATTCTAAGGTAGACAAATCATGACCATGTTACTAGAAATTCTACAATATCCCCTTTAGTTGTTTATTCTTATTTTTAATTAAAAAAAAAAAAACTTAACCTGACAGGAAATTCTGATACATAAATTTAAGATATAAAACTTATTCAGAAGAAAGATCGAGTCTTACATTTTTCGCTAAATACCATATTAAAATGTTTATTTTTAAATTTTAAGTGAATGATAAATAGAAAACTTAGAACATGAATACCACAGAAACTTTATTTCATCATTTATTTTGACACCAAATGATATTATACTTTATTAATTTACTGTAAAACCTTTAACCTATCCCTTCTAAGGACCACAGAGCTCAGATATAATAGAAAATTTATGTAAGTTACAATTTGGATGAGATGGACAAATTCCTAGGCACAGGATTCCTGGGCACCAAGATTGAGCCAGGAGGATATAGAAAGTCTGAATAGGCACATAACAAGCCAGGAGATTGAATCAGTAATAAATAAACTCCCAACACAGAAAAGCCCTGGCCCTGATGAATTCATCTCTTAACTGTACAAAACTTTCAAAGAAGAGTTAACCCCCATTCTGCTCAAGTTATTTCTAAAGATCCAAAAGGGTGAATCTCTCCCTAATTCATTCTATGAAGCCTCTATCACCCTTATCCTTAAAACAGATAAGGACAGGACCAGGAAGGAAAACTATAGACCAATATCCCTGATGAATATAGACACAAGGATTCCCATCAAGATACTAGCAAATCATACCCAACAACTTATCAAAAAGATTATACATCATGATCAGGTAGGCTTTATTCCAGGAATGCAAGGTTGGTTCAACATACACAAAACCATAAAATAATACACCATATTAACAGGAAGAAAGATAAAAACCATATGGTCATATCAATTGATGAAGAAAAAGCATTTGATAAGATACAACATCACTTCATGATCAAGACTCTCAGCAAAACAGGCATAGAGGGGTCATTTCCAAACACAACCAAAGTTATCTATGAAAAACCCATAGCGAACATCATCCTCAATGGAGAAAAGCTGAAAGCTTTTCCACTAAAAATGGGTACAAGACAAGGATGCCCACTTTCTCCACGCCTTTTCAATATAGTGCTGGAAGTCCTCACCAACACAATCAGAAAAGAGAAAAAAGTAAAATACGTTCAAATAGGAAAAAAAAAGAGGTGAAATTGTAGATGACATGATTGTATTGTATACATAAAAGACACAATGATTTCCATGAAAAAATGTCTGGAAGTAATACATGATTAAAGGAAAGTTGCAAATACAAAATTAATATCCAGCAATCTATAGAATGTCTATATATAAACAACAGGCAGACTGAGATAGAACTGAAAAGAGTTATTTCATTTACCATAGTGACAAAAAAGTATAAGATACTTAGGGATAAATCTAAACAAAGAAGTTAAACACCTCCACAAGGAAAACTATGAGAAGTTAAAAAAAGAAATTGAAAATGACACAAAAAGTGGAAGGACATCCCATGTTCCTGGATTGGAAGAATTAATATAATCAAAATGGCAATTCTATCCACATTAATCTACATATTTAATGCAATGTCAAAGTAGCAGACGCTTTCTTCACAGATCTAGGAAAAATAATCATAAAGTTTGTTTGGAATCATAAAAGACCCCATATTGCTAAAGAAATTCTGCACAAGAAGAGTGGAGTGGGTGGCATCTCACTCCCTGATCCAAAAATATACTACAAAGCTGTGGTAATCAAAATGGCATGGTACTGGCATAGAAACAGACATGTGAACCAATGGAACAGAATAGAATCCCCAGAAATAAACCCTAAAACATACATTCAAATAATTTTTGACAAAGGACATTAGTCACCAGTCAATCCTGTTAGAAAAGGAAAACCTCATCAAATGGTGCTGGAGAAACTGAATTTCCACCTGCAGAAAGATCAGTCTGAACTCCTACCTCTCACCTATGACAAAAATCAAGTCAAGGTGGATCAAAGACCTAAATCTAAGACCTCAAACTATAAAACTGTTCCTGGAAACCCTGGGGAAACTCTGGGAGACATTGGGGTAGG
>NW_006159765.1:1226292-1235848 GCF_000334495.1 Tupaia belangeri chinensis
GTGTGCGTGGGGAGGGCACGTGCCCTATAGCAAAAAAAAAAAAAAAAAAAAAAAAACAAAAAAAAAAACCTCTCCAAAGATGAAATAAGAATAACTAAAAGGCATATGAAAAAATGGTCAACATCCCTCATTGTAAGCGAAATGCAAATCAAAACAACAATGAGATACCACCTAACCCCAGTCAGAATGACTAAGATTAAAAAAACAAAAAATGATAAGTGTTGGCAGGAGTGTGGTGAAATGGGAACTCTCCTCTCTGCTGGTGGGAATGTAAATTGGTCCAACCACTGTGGAGAACAATTTGGAGATTCCTCAAAAATCTACAAATAGAACTACCATATGATCCAGCAATCCCACTGGTTGGTCTCTATCCAAAGGACAGAAGAATACTTAATCGGAAAAGTGTTTACACACTGATGTTTATTGCAACACTATACACAATTGCTAAGTCATGGAAACAACCTAAATACCTACAAACAGATAGATGAATGGATAGAAAAACTATGGAACATATACTCTTTGAAATACTATTCAGCAATAAAACAAAACAAAACAAAACAAATAAACAAACAAACAAAAAACCTGACTTTTGACAGGAAGTAGATTAATATGGAAGATTTACTGCTGAGTGACGTAAGCCAGGCTATGAAAGAGAGGCATTGTATGTTCCCACTTATATACTGAGTGTCCGCACTCTATGACTGAAACTGATTGACTAAAGGATATAGAAACACAGTATATAGATGTAAATGCCAGATATAGTGTATATAAAAGAGGAAGGTCTGAGGAAGGACATTTAGAAGAAAAATAGGGAGGCAAAGAATTAATGCCACAAAGAAACGTGGTTTTATCTGTTGAAGATATTTTGTAGTTTTATCAATTGTACTAGAGAGAAATGTTCACTTTTTGAAGTATCCATTTTGTAAGCCAAATAATAATATGATTGAATGTATAAAAAAAACCGAAATTCAAAAATTTTAAAAAAAGGTTTCTATATAAACAAATAATTAAGTGGTAACATATTCAGACAACTTGATTTTAAAACCTGTGGTTATTACATGTCACATATTCCTGCTAAATGTTTTGCTGGTAAACCTATGAATGTTTTGCAAAATAATAAAGTACATCTTACATTAAAGTAGATACAAAATACCTATTTTTCTTTTCTCTATACCTGCAAAGAAAGACATTGGTTTTTATTTTTAATTACCACTCTCACCTGTTGTCCTGGGTGCCAGAAACATTTAAGAAAGCAACATAAATAAATAATAAAAAAAATTAGGGCAGTAAGGTTCTGTAGTTCTTTTCATGTGAGAGGAATTAAAAAAATGTGGAAGATGGAATAAAAATCTGAGTTTATCTTGGTGCAACAAATTTGAAATGCATGCATACTTTTTTCATAAAATACAATTTATAAATGTTCTGTAGATTCCTCATATGTCTTTTAGGCTTGTCAGTAGGTCCTTTAGACTATAAAATGTTGCTTTCCTCATTTTCATTTAATTTTATTTGATTTCTACCATTCTGTCTTAGTACTTATCACCATAATTACCTTGTGATAAATTTTGACACCTACAGGAAAGAGGAGAAAAGGTGATAAGGTGCTAATGCAGACATAAATCTACTAAAGGTGTCATTTTAAATTGACATGACAAATGTAGCTGGAGATTTCTTTTAACTCGTTTTTGTCCGAATCATCTTAAAATATATAAGGATTTCAGACAGAAGTACAAGGAATAGGTTGAAATGTTAATAAACCTTCAAATTTTAGATTGTTCTTCCTATATTGAATTAATACATATTAAGAAACTTGAGCCAGGTCCGTAACCTAAGGATTAAGGTAGCTGGATCACACATGGCCAACTGTATTATTGGAATCCTGGTCCTAGAGGTTTGAAAAACATGCCAGGAACATGTGCATGCATTCCTCAAATTTAGAAAGGGTGAAGAAACAGAAGAGAATGAGTTGCAGTGTGACCATGCTCCATGGAAGAGAAGGGTTGCTTTCTCTCTCTTTTCTCTCTGTTGCTCTGTCTTTCTCTGGCAAGCGCATGTTCCCTTCAACAAATTAAAATAATTTAAAAAAACTAACCACACAATCTGTCCTAAGTCAATTTTTTTGTGATAATAAGTTCAAGAAAGCAACACTTCCTTATTAAAAAGATTTTATTTCAGATCCTTAATTTCTTTGATACTTCCAACGTGAGTGGGCCAGATCATTCTCTTTATAATTCTCTAACTCCTAAATTTATATGTCTATCAGTTGTTTTTCCTTTTTGAGCCAAAAGTCTATAAGCTTTCTCTATAACATTTACCATTGTTCTAATTTTTTTTGAGAGATTTTTGCTATAGGGTGAATGCACTTGCCAGAGAGACAGAGATAGAGAGATACAAAGAGAGAAATCACTTCCCTCAGATTGGATGGCTACATTGCAATCCCTTCTCCTCCATTCTCCTCTCTGGGTTTTTGGGCACACATGCACACATAAGTCCTGAATTTTAAGCAGCTGGGCCCAGAACTAGAGCCAAGGCCGACTGTGTGTGAGTCCAGCAATGTAACCATTATGCCATCTGCTGGTCTCCTACTTTTTGATAAAATACCCAAAACCAGAATATAGTCAGTTTCCTGAGCCAACCTCTTAGAAGTACAGAAAACTAGAATAAAATCACTTTCATAAGATAGTCACTGAGATGTTTGGAGAAAACTATCAAAGCCTTGGTTTAACTTCTTAAGTCAACTATTTGGTTGTTGAAAAAGTCATGACACATTTATGCAACCAATGGTGCTAGTACATTTTTTGGAAGTACTAGAGTCATTCGCACCTGTATGTTATTGCTATGTCATTTGACAGCTGACAGTTCTAGCTTCATACTAAAAACAAATAAATAAATAAAAGTAAGCAATTTGGTCGCATTTTGGAAATTTTGAAAATGAAAGACCAGACTGACTCTTCACCATATTTTACTGTACTACATCTGTATAGGGAAGAACATGTTTCAAGCTTGCAAAAAGTTGCTTACCGTGTATTGTTACAATGCTCTACAAGAATAGCAGTGCCAACAATGGTTCATGAAATCCTGTGCTGGTGATTTTTATCTCCATGATGTTCCTTGGACAGGGATGCCTACCCCTAGGTTGATGATGACAACACAAAGGCATTGATCAAGTCAAAACCGCGTTACACAACACAAGAGATGGCAGAAACTTTGAACATCCATCATTCAAGTATTCATAACCATCTGAAGAAGCTGGAATGCGTAAGCAAGCTCCATGTTTGGGCTCTTCATGAACTCAAAGAAGTTCGTTTGATAGTCCATGTAAACATTTGCTATATGCTCATTAAATGTAAGGAAAATTATCTCTTTTTTTAAGTGATTGATAACTGGTGATGAGAAGTAGATTATTTACAACAATGTGGTGCACAAACGGTCTTGGTCCTTATGTGATGATTCACCTCAAATGACGTCCACAGCAGGTATTCATCAGAAGAAGGTTATGCTCTCAGAGTGATGGGATTTTAAAGGTGTTTTGTGTTTTGAGCTCCTACTAAGGAATCAAGCAGTCAACTCACATATGGGCTATCAGCAGTTAGACAGTTTGAGCGAATCTATCATCCAGAAATACCGAGAACTTGTTAATCATAAAGGTGTCGTGTTCCATCACAACAACCTAAGACCACACAAGCTTGATCTCCAGTCAAAAGTTATTGGAAATTGGATGGGACGTGCTGTGGAACCCACCATACTCACCTGCCCTTGTATCATCAGAATTCTACTTGTTCACTCTCTTCAAAACTCTTTGCATGGTATAAAGTTCAATTCAAATGAAGCTGTAAATCAACACCTTGTTCATTTTTTCATCTATAAAGACAGGTCCTTCTATGAATGAAGAATTGGAATCTCACTGAAAGATGCCAAAAGTTTACTGGACAAAGTGGGCAATATATCCTTGATTGATCTTTGTTCTTTGTACAAATAAATGACCTTTGAAAAACATAGACAAAATACTTCATGACTTTTCTGACAACCCAGTAGACAATCCCTTTTCTCTCATTTATTGTTTATTTGTTTGACATAAACTCAAATCCACTCACTATATTATACCTTATATCCTCAATATCACTGTTAACTATCTCCATGTCCCTCCAGTTTTCAGAATAGACCAAAATATAAAGTTTTTGATATTATTTTGATATTATTGGTCACTCAACACCAGTATTATGCACACTTATGAAACACAGCCACCCAGGAATACTTATTTTTTTTCAATTTGTGTTTATTTCCAGAGGTTGTGTGAGCTTGCCAGAGAAAGAAAGAAAAAAGGAGAAAGAAAGCATTTTCTTAGTGGGTCATGGTCATGATGCAATTCTTCTTCTTTCATTTATCCTTCCAGTCAGAATCTTGAGCATGCACACACATATTTATGGCATATTTTTTAAACCACCAGGGCTATAAATCAAATTGTGGTCAGCCATGTGGGATTTGACTCCCAATAAACAGTGTTCTACTGCTATCCTACAAACCTGACCCTCCCAAGAATAAATTCTATCACTCAGATCATTTTGCTTCCCTTACAACAATTGTATGAATATGTAATCATCATTCTTGGAAGAATTCTTAAAATACGTACTTTATACCATAAGAAAAATGGAACCTGGTTCTATTTTAATGAGATAGCATTAAAACGATATGGGCTATAAATAAAAATAAAATGTTGCGTTTATTTTTTTTCAGAGGCAGAGTACAGGAAAAAAAATCATCTTTCTAAAGAGGTAAAATTACATATATCTATGTACCAACTTTTAGGTTTCACAGTCATGAGTCATTTACTCAAATAGAGTGTATCATACTCTAGAAACTTTCTAAGATTTTTAATGAGAAAAAATTTCAAAACAAAGAACAATGACAATAGCCATTTGGAACATGAACAAAAAACATTATATTTATAATATGGAGTTCTAGATTTAAATGCTGATATTCTCAATAATTTGCTCGGACAACACCAGCAAACAAATGAAATTCCATGTGCCTCTTTTCTTCAAATGAAAAGTCTCAAAGCTTTATGCTGAACCTCTTTTTTGACCCTATTTTCTTCAAAATAGCTTACAAAGAGCTAATGACCCAAAAGACTTGTATTAAAGTAATAGTAATAAAATGATACAGTTATTGAAATGGTTTAAAATATGTAATTCTCGAAAGTTTTTTTTTTTCTTTTCTTTTCTTTTTAAATTGTCATATGGTATTTAGGCTTGCCAGAAAGAGACAGAAACAGAGAGAAAGGGAGAGGGAGAAAAAGGGACAAAGCACCCTCCAGAAAGGCTTTGCTATTCTGCAATTCCTTCTTCATTTCTCCATCCTACTGGGATTTTAGACTCACAAGCACACTCACCTAGTGTGTTTTTCATGCCATCAGAGCTGGAACCCAAACTACAGTCAGCCATGTGGGTTGTAGTTTCCCTTCACCAGTAGGCCATGAGTGTGGCTCAACTTCCATAATTACTATTATTTTTTTAAGAGATTTTTGGTATGGGGTGCATGCACTTGCCAGAGAGACAGAGAGACAGAAATTGAAAAATCACCTCCCAGGGCCAGATGGCCATACCACAATCCCTTCTTTTCCATTCTTCTCTTGGTATTTTGGGCACACATGCACATGCACCCATCATGAATTTAAGTTGCCGCATCTGGGACTCAAACTGTGGTCAACTACATGGGAGTCCAGTGACATAATCATTATGCCATCTTATGGTCTTTTTAACATTTTTAAAAAGTTTATTTCATGAGTGAAAGACAGGAATAGAGCATCCCCAACAGGCTACCTACACTGTAATACAGCTGGGATCATGGGCACATACAACTCAAGGAAGTTTCTGGATACCAAGTAGCAATCTTTGCATGTTAGTCTGCCTCACACACTATTGTGTTTTTTGGGGTTTTTTATTGAGATAATTTGTTTGTTTGTTTTTATAGGGTTCCTGCACTGGCCAGGAAGACAGAGAGACAGAGAGACAGAAAGTGAAAAATCACCCCCCAAGGGGAATGGCCGGACACGCCACAATCCCTTCTCCATTCTCCTCTTGGGATCTTGGGCATGCACATACATGTGCCTGGAGTGAGTTTAAGTGTGAGTTTAAGTCACCAGGTCTGGGACTCGGACTGTGGTCGGCTACAGGGGAGCCCAACGACATAGCCATTATGCCAACTGCTGGTCTCAACACACTATTGTGTTTTAATTCTACACCACCTTCTGTTTCCTCTTCTAGAATTTTATTTAAGGTACAGTCTTCTGCATTACAATCATCTTCCTTTAGTCATCCAAGTACCTTGAACTACAGGTGTGAGTGTACCACTGCTCCCAGATTTAGATTGGACTGGGAATCAAACCAAGGTCTCCCATTGGTCTGACCTGTAGAGCACAGCCTTTTCACAGCACACAGCACCACAACTGCATCTTTTCTAGTATTTTGACAGATAATTAGAAAGCAAAAGAGTTGTCACAGTTCAAATATTCCACACATGTTTGATAATTTAAAATAGTTTTCTGTATTGCAGAATGAGTTTTAAAAGGCAGTAAAAGGAAAGAGTTACGATGTCCAGAGGTTGACAGAATTTCTTTTTTTGGAGTTCATTAAATTAGAATATGATATTAAAAGTCTATACGTCTTCATTTATCCTTATAACTTCAGATCGTATGTTTGAATGCCAAATGGCCTGGGAAAAATAATGAGACTGTTGATTGCTAAACATACAATGTTTATTTGTGGATATAAACGACTGCTTAGTTTATGCTAATTTAATTAATCCTCAACTAAAGCATACACAGCACCCTGTTACTTAATGTACTGGAAAAATATACATAGCATTTTGACACTCTCCTGTACTGAAGAGTAACATTGTACTCTGACATTGTATTAATGTCACTAAGACAGCTTCCAACAGGGATACAAGCTCATACTCTCTAGTTTTAATTTTAAAATGAGATTTAATTCCCAGGATAGAATGAGTCTTTATGATTTGAATTCTCTATCACTTGTTCTGTTTTAGTAGTCAATGATTGAACTCATGTTTGAAAATCTGTATTTTAGGAAATCACTATAATGGTAAAGGAAATCAGAAGTAGATTATTAGAAACAAAATATTCGATTTATAAATAGTAACATTGTTATAATTTCACTTGTACAATTATGTAATTTAGTCAGTAATATTTTTATGAACTTGATGAAACTGTGATAATTTCCCTTTAGCTAAGTAGACAGAAGAACTAATTATTTTGCACTCACTGTCTTGGCTGAAGGGTGAAAAGCTAAAACTCAATTTATAGAGTAATTGCTATATTCATGAAAAACAGCATCAAAGCTTTGGTATGTTTTACTGTAGTCTCTTGGGAAGGTTCATGTCTAATTTTTATGCTGATATGGCTCATAATATAGTTCTCTGACTCTTCTATTTTCTCTTGCAATTACAAGGTTTCTTATTCCATTGTGAATATTCCTCTGAACTAAGATTAGCTTAACAGAGTTTCCTTTGAAAACCTGCCTACCCATCAACTGTGTCAGGTCTAATGCATTCAGTAGCCACCGAAAATCAATGAACAGCACATTTTTCTGCTTCCTGCAGTGATCAATAGGATTCACATAATGGGTGGAAAATATTTAATCATGACAACCCAGGAACTTCTTAGCATAAATCTCTCCTGCACTATACACTCTTCGTTTCCCACTTCTTGAAATTGCAGGCTTTGAATAATATCAATATAGAAGATATATTATGAAGTGTAATGCAATTAGAACTTCACACTTTAGTGATAATGAGTTTAGATTCCAAAGGACTATTTTCTACACAATTTGAAATCTTCTATATTTTGTATTTGAAATCTTCAAATTAAAGATACTCTGTTAGAATGTGAGAATTTATTTCAATGCAACTTTATTCAAATATGTATTTGAGAAAAGCAGAGTTTGATGTTTATCTAAATTAAAGTTATCAAGTCTTATTTGAGACTTGAAAAACAAATTATTTTTTTTTTACCTTTGCAAAAGATTATGTCCCTCAGAGATAAAGAATCCAAAGTTTCTTAAAACCGTAATATCTACTAGGTAGATTTGAGGAAATAAAGCTTCACAAACAAAGGTAAACAAAATTTGTTCCAAATTTAGTTTTTTTCTTTTAAATTTATTATTTATAAGTTTACTTATTAACTAGAAATTAATTCATCCCAGAACACCAATTTTCTTCTGCATCACATGTGTTGTGTTAGGCATTTGTCTGATTCTAGATATTCAGAGACAAAAAGTAGTGCTTCCTTGAACAGCTAATAGTACATTTAAATGCAAGCAGATAACTTCAATTAACTGAACCAAGTCTAAAAGTTCATATGTGTTTATGTGTGTACACACGAATGTGTCTGTAACAAACAAGCAAACATGGCTTTAAAACTATATTTGAAACTGTATTTCAGGAGCATTACAGAATGATAATACTCAATGGTTCCTTTGCATATGAGCTATTTGTTTTGTTAGTTAAAAGGCAGGCCCATATTGGTTCATCTTTTTATTCTGCATTTATGCTATAAATTATACATTTTGTGTATGTGTAGTGTGTGTTCACACAAAACATTCTGTTTTTTTGGTTGTTCCACTTTTACTCTTTAAAAATTCTTCATTAATCTTCTTTGATTTTATAGGGTCATAATATAATTTTTAGCTAGTAATATATTTCACATTATATAATTTTCCATTAAATTCTCCTGATGTTGAAAGAAAAATACTTCCAAATAGCTAGATTTATTATTTCTCTCTAGAAATTATAAAGGCATCCTATTTTTTTTCTGTTAGAAATAAGAGAAAATGTTCATAATATGTTTAGAGCACATGTTAAATGAAACTATTTTCTAAGACATTTAGAATAATTTTGTCAATATGTAATGCAATCACATGCATACAATTAATAGACTATAAAATGTATAGTGTAAGAATTTTAAATTTGATATCAAATCTACATAATCATGTGATAATAAGGCCAACATCCTTCAGCATCTATTTTATGTCAATGGTTGTCTATAATTCATAAATTTACAATAGTTATAATTTTACATATGTATGTATGTATATTTGTGTATATACAAGGCATCTACAAAAAGTTCATGTAAATGCATATTATAAAATAATTGTGAATGAATATTAAATGTTTGCATCAAAATACACTTAACACTTTGATTAAAGTTTTTGGTGAGGAGACCTTAAAAAGTTAATGGAAAGACCAACTGATGATGTAATGATTACTTTGCTGGACTCCCACATAGTTGACCCTGTTTAAAGTCCCTTACCCCAAGACTAAAAACTCATACGGGCGCATGTGGGGTTGGACCCAAAATTTTGAGAAGATAGATGGAGAAGATGGCAGTGTGACCATCGCCCCTGGGGGCTGAGAGGGTGATTTCTTACTTCCTCTCTCTCTGGCTCCCTGGCGAGCACATGTGCCCTATAGCAAAAATCTCTACCAAAAAAAAAATGAAAAAATTGAATTGAATATATATATATATATATATATATATATA
>NW_006159765.1:1237059-1243079 GCF_000334495.1 Tupaia belangeri chinensis
TATATATAATATATATATACATTACATAAACATTTATATAAACATGTACTGTATTTGTTAACACAAAATTTTTTCCTACCTTACCACTGATATTAAGATAAAAATCCATTTTTTTGTTAGTAACAGATATTGAGAAATAGATTTTTTTTAAATGAGAAAGAGCTCACATGAAAAGGAAAGAGATGGATTTCTAGAAGTTATCTATTCCTTCCGTGTGTGAGAGAGAGAGAGCAATCGAGAGAAACAGCACCCCACAAGTCTTGATGTCATAACCCATCCTGAAGCCTAAGTAGTCCTGGGGCACAGGTATTTCCAAGACAATCTCCTGAAGTGAGCCCAGAACCCTCCCATATGGTTCCACCTTACAGAGTATCATACCCAATGTCACTATCTGTCCCCAAGATAGATATTGTTGACAGTGTTTTGTCATGTCACAATCCTTCCTGCTCATTGTGCTAGTTATCTGAGACTGCAGGGACAGGACCCCAAGTCCAGCCTGTTTAGGTTAGGCTAAGAATTGAATCCAGAACTCCCAGATGGTCTCAGCTTGGGAGTGTCTTCCCACGTGGACTACCACAGTTGGGCTGACAGTCAGTATATGGATTCCATAGAACGGTTGTTATATAAAGTGAAGATTTATACTCTGCCCTAACACAAAATTAGTATTATATTCTAGAATATATTTTACAAATAGATTTATATATCTAGTACAATTGAACAGGCCAGTGTGAAGTTTAGCAGAACTATAGCCATTTTGAAATTAAGAAGGACTCTGAGAAGAACAATCTAAGTGCTGAGTCTGGAGAGGGGTGTTTGAAGAAGGGTCAAATGAGAAACCAGCATTGGACATTTCAAAGAAAAACAGGAAGCAGGATAATTACTCAAAGCAAAGCAATTGCTTTTGATTGATACAGTGAAGAATGATTTGCATGTGTTTGTATTTTGTGTCTATTAATACTGAGCACATGCTAAGCATTTTCAGTTTAGTGGTGCTTGTAGCCTATGCTCTTAGAACCCATTTGCGGAAATAAAATCCTTCCTCCAGCTTCTTCTCCTTCCATTGACCACAAGTTGAAACAGCTAGACTTAATGTGCCAGTCACACAATTACAGTACAATTACAGTTGCAATTATCATTCTTTCTCCTACTAGAATATGTGTTCTAAGACAGAATGTCTATTTTGAAATAGTAATTATGTATTTGATTAGTAATTTTCTATTCTCAATGTACAATGAATCTACAAATTTTGTTATGTAAAAATCTCCATGAATTTTATTAGCTAAATATATTAACATTTCTTCTATTTTGAATTATTGCATACATTGTTTTTACAAACATGACTCAAATACCGAAGCCATGTGAGCATCTTACAAGTAAGTCGTTAATTAAGAAGTGAACTAAATATTTCCACAGAAGCAAAAATTTTAAGTACTTCTTGCTGTACTTTCACTCTAGCATAGAGTGAGTCAGAAATATTGATGAGAGGGCATATGATTCATGTAGTAGGCTTTTTTGTCTTACATGTGAGAAAGTAGGAACAAAAATTACTGCCTTTAATCAGAATAAATCAGAGTTAAAATATGCCTTTATACAGTCCCTCCTGCATTATGTCACCTCAAGTTATCTTCTGTCACTGGTACTGAACAATCTTTATGGGGTAGCATTCATCAGACCTGTCTCTTCAGCATCCAAAAGGGTAGAGTTTTATCAGCAGTCCACCGAGCAATGCACACTTTGGTTTCTAAACCTATATGATTGTAATGTAAGACATTATTTTGAGGTTGAATTCGACAGCAACTCCAAGAATTCTGCAAATCTACTGTTATAAGCAATGATCAAAAATATTACTCTTCCTATATCATGCGGTGCATATCTTGTCATTCAGACATTTGGATATCTTATACTGTCTGTGAATTATGAAGCCACAGATATCTCTTTGGCCTTTTTCTGTAATGCATCTAATTCACTAGTTGTTCAATTCCCTTCTCTTTTTATGGTCTTAGTAACCTGTGGGGATAGAAAAAATTGCCAACAAATCTGAATGTGAAATATTAAAAGGTCAAAGTTGTAAAAAACTCTGCCCAATTTTTAAGACTATTTTAGGTACTAAATTCTGTGGCGGCTGAATATTAAAAATGGTAAGCATGATTAACTATTGTCCTAACAATTAAAATCACAAGTAATCAGTGGGTATCTTGTTCTTCAAAATTTGCAAATTTTCAGTCAGACACAAAAATGCTTCAGGGATCTTTCTTATTCATATTTGTCCTGACTTCTAATATTCTCCTATTATCTTATCACTGAATAGGGAAAATTATGTAAATTATCTTTTTATCTACACTTTTCACTTGAGAACTTAGTAATAACATTTCTTAATTTCTTTTAAGCCTGGGTAAATTCCTTACTTTCTATTAGTCTCAATAACACTTTCTGCAAAATTAGCAGTTTTAAGTAAATTATCTCTATTTTGCCTTCCAGTTCTGATGTTAACAGCTTTTATTTCTGAAATAAGTCAATGATGCACTTGAAATCCACTGGTGAGTAAATGGATGGATGTTTGTGTACTTTCCTGTGATATTTATCTCTTCACTCAAGTCATGCATTCTTTCAAAAACTCTCAAGTTCTGGATCCCACCACTTGTCCTGGGCCCCTGGAAGACCTTCCACCTCCCCTTTATGCTTATGTTATTTCATGTGTTTGGTTGCGTTGCTTCCTCTGTGTCTGATCTGACTGACATAATTTGTGCTCTATCTCCCATGCCTCAATGCTCTGGAACCATCCTAAACTTACTACTTCTCCTTCACAGCAGATTTTTTACCATCAAAGTTGTCACTTTTCCAATTATAAGTAAATACATTAATATATGCAGAAGAGCCTACTTACATGCTAGTGATGTTTACGCATCATAATTTTTGCTTCCTAAATAAAATAATTCCACTTTAATTCTTAGCCATGTGGAATAGAAATACTGATGCCTATTCAAAGCTCTGAAGGAAATATTAGGTAAGGGGAGATATTTGTCATATATGAGGGGTTCTGAGAGAATTCTGTGAATCCCATAGCATCCTATCACAATCCTCCCAAGGCTGACTTTATACCTGTCCTAGATTAATGACACCTGGTAATTATTTAGTGCCCCTTTCATTACTGCAAGTATCTCCTTTTAGAAGAAAATTTACAAAATTCTCTACCTGTTATTTAATTTATGTACAGCCTTTCTGACAATTCTGAGGAGTCATCAGAGGAAGTAAGGTTACACAATTGTTGTCTCTGTAAAGTATATGGCATAGAAAGATCTATTTTTCATTAAAATAAGCATAACATTTGTCATACAAGTCAACTTCCTCATATTTCACATCAATATGTTCATAGCGTTCTGTTACCTATCCTGATGAGAAAACCAAACTTCTGTGAATTGCTGACATATGCAGAAGGAAAGTAAACTATATCCAGGAAAAAGACAAGGTAACATTACATAGCTGTCATGTAGATTCCTGGGTGAGCTGAAAGTATGTCAGGCATAGGCATGGGTGGCCCAGATCCTGAGGCGCTGGAGAGCTGTGGAGGGGGTACCAAGGCGTGCTTAGACTCTGCCGAGGCTGCCTCTCTCTTTTTGTCTGTTTCTTTCCCTCTCTCTTGAGTGGGCAACTTCAAAAAAAACATTATCTCTATATAATTTTTTTGACAAAAAAAATTTCCTGTTGTTTGTCATTATGTGGACTTACTGAAGTTTATATTCCCACATGTATTTGCACGCAAATTTTTAAAATAATTATTTCAGCTTTATTTTCTTATTTTAATTTGATGAGAAAGAGAGAGTGAGCACATTTGCATACACATTAATAGTTTTACAGTAATAAGAGGATGCTTATGTTTCAGATGGATCAATGTGCTGACTATTAATCCAGTGAGGAGCACTGTTTCCTTCCTTGAAATTTTATTTCCTGTGGTTGTCTAGAGTCTTCTAATGGCTAATCATCTCCAACACTTACGTTTTTCATGTCATGTGAACCTGTCCATACAGACTCAGAAGCTTATTAAAGCTTAACATAAAAAGTACACTAGTGCTCTCTTTATTTTAAATACTCTTTTCCCAAACATGAGGTTTCTGTAGTAGGCATTGCTAAACCTGCATACTCTCCCACATACCCTAGATAATTGCCAGTTAAGCTGAATCTGATCTAAGGTATTCTAGAGAGGAAAAATTCAAAACAACAGTTTGTTGGCTAGTGCAGACATATTTGTTTTTATCAGAGGTTAATCAGTGAAAAAACTGAAATAATTTAAATTTTACACTCCTGAGAAAACAACACAAAACTCCTCTATTTAAAAGTGCCTCAAATAGAGTTTTAGTTTTGTACTGAAATATGAACAAGGATTCAGAGCACAAATTACATAAAAGTTATACTCTAATAGAACTGAATGTAGTTAGTACCACAAATTGCTCAGGGCACGAGGTAGCAAGAATATTCTGCCTACATATAAAACCCTTAACACTTCCTCTGTTGACAGTCAACTGAAGAATCTTTGTCCCAGATACAAAAAGATATTTGAATAGTGTTAAAAATGGAAGGGAAATAAGAATAACTAATAAGAGAGAAGTCCTATTTATAGTCGCTCTATGCTACTTATTTAATTGATTATTAAACCTTTGTCTACTTCATTTGCTGAGATTTTCCTGAATCTAAATATCTTGATATTTTTCAGTCCTAATATTCTGCTCCTCTGACATGTCATTAGAATTTTCTTCTCCTTTCTCATAGTTCTCAAAATGAGACAACACAGCTGTTTGAACCCTGGACATCATAATCTCTGATGTGGTGTAGTCTATATGCACAAAGTAAGACAACATGCCCCAACATCCAAGTCTTATTCTGCCCATTCTTTGCCCCAAAGTTAATCATACTTATCTGGAAGTCAGTGATTAATAGTAAATTCCTTTTAGGAACAATGTTTTATATCATTATCAATTATTCAGTTGGTGTAGGTTAATTTTTTAGGAAAACCTAAGAAAATGTGCAATTTGTATTTTTATCTAATTTGATCTTTGAGATGACTCTCTAGAAAATGGCTCTAAGTGCTAGCTCTCCCTTGGGGGACAAGGGGGGTGTCCAGAAGAGATATCACTGATGTTTACCATGTGCCTTTTAGAAGGCACTATTTTTTCCCCTGGTAAACAGGGTAATGCCTAACTGTCTGACACATGAGCAAGTGTCCTTCACACAAAAAACACACTCATGTCTGATCTGTGTCCTGTTTATTCTTATCAAACTACCCACCCTCTGAGAGAGCCCTGTTCAGAAAAGAAGTTAGCTATGGGTGTGTGTTGGTCAGATCAAATACAAAGGAAACAACAAGACTCAGGAAATAACCTAAAGAGTTGCCATGTGCAGATCCTGAGCGGAGAGGGCAGCACACTTCACAAAGCCATTGAGGAGCCTTCAAGGACACACACTCAACAAAAAGATGATCAAGAAAGAGCAAGACACATGCCCTATCGCAAAAAGCTCTCAAAAAAAAAAAAAAAAAAAAAAAAAAGAAAGAGCAAGAGATCTGAGGACCAAAGTCTTATTTTTGTCTAAGGTCCTATCCACATAGCTCTCTCTGTGTGTGTACAGGGAGCCTGGGCTCTAATAAGCTGGTCCAAATATACACCAATAATTCTGCGGGGTCACTTTAGCACTGAGAAGTGAACAATGAGGCATATATGTGTAATCCATGAAGGATGGGTTTAGCAGAGTGAGTCAATGGGTTGTGTCTAGATGCTCCATATGAGATGGTCATCAGGATGCAGTTGTATCATGCAGATATCTTGATCGAAGAAAGTTAAAGGTATGTTTAAAACAGATGTTAATAAAACATAAAATTGCACTAGAGATCCTCCTTGTACATCTTGTATAGTCTTTGTGGGAGGAAGTCATAAATAGAGTAGGAAATATCCCAAAAAAGTTAAAATTAGGTTTTATTCTAGGAAGGGGATTCTAAAGAGTGCATGGGAATACCAGGTACCTGCTAGGGA
>NW_006159765.1:1244103-1251642 GCF_000334495.1 Tupaia belangeri chinensis
AGGGAAAGATACATGGAAAGGGAAGTACAATAGAAGGTACCACTTCTCTTGGTAATGTTGTAGAAAGTTTTCAATAGGTTGATATTGGTTCCAAAAAATTATTTCCAGTTCAGTCATCTGAGAAAGGTGGGTTTCCTTCTTTTCTGATTGTGAAATAAAAAAGGTAAACAGTGGTTGTAGAGAGAATGATACAGTGTTTAAGTGATTTCATATACATAATTCTATAGAGGAATCAGGCATAATTTTATCAATGATTACAAATAGCCTATCTGAACATTTACTGTTTTGTCCTCTGTAAATTATACCAAAATTAGGCAGAGGATATTATAGTTCCAAAGTAAATGGCATCATTTCAATTTTTTTTTTTAGAGATTTTCACTGTAGGGCGCGTGCGCTCGCCAGACAGACAGAGAGAGACATAGAGACAGAAAGCGAGAAATCACCCCCCAGGGGGGATGGTCACGCCGCAATCCCTTCCCCTCCATTCTCCTCTCGGGATCTTGGGCACGCACGCACACGTGCCCGGCGTGAGTTTTAAGCCACCGGGTCCGGGACACGAACCGCGGTCGACTACGTGGGAATCCAGCGACATAGCCATTACGCTAACTGCTGGTTCCCGGCATCATTTCAATTTTTAAAAATTTATTTATTTACTTCATTCATGAGAAAGGGGGGAAAGAGAGAGATTGACCCCATCACTATATTAATATATCGAGATCTCCATCAATCTTTCCTTATTTTTTGAGAATTATTTATTTAAATTTATTTATTTATTCATTTACTTTCTATTGAACAGACACACAGGGAGAAAGAGAGAAAGCAAGCCACCAGGCCCAGGATTCAAACTGTGGTCAGCCATGTGGAACAGTCCAGCACCTTAATCACCACACCACCTGCTGACCCCAAGATCCCCATCAATCTTTCAAACATCCAGGATCATGAGTTCTCTGACATTTTATGTTGACCTGGGATTCCAACCCTGGGATTTCCCACATGCCTCCACTATTATGTAGTGGTACCCTGCTACTTGTGCCAATGTGGCTGAGCTATAAATTGCAGCCTTCAAAATGAGTGTTAGAGGGAACCAGCAGTAAGCATAATGGCTATGTCGCTAGACTCCCACATAGTCGACCATGGTTCGTGTCCCAGACCCGGTGGCTTAAAACTCACACTGGGCGAGTGTACGTGCGTGCCCAAGATCCCGAGAGGAGAATGGAGGAGAAGGGATTGCGGCATGACCATCCCCCCTGGGGGGTGATTTCTCGCTTTCTGTCTCTATGTCTCTCTCTGTCTATCTGGAGAGTGCACGTGCCCTATAGCGGAAAAATAAAAAATAAAAAAACCTTTCCAAAAAAGATGAGTGTTAGACATGAAGTTCATACCCATTACCTCATACCAAATTTCTTATAATCATAATACCAGGCTAATAAAGAAGCAAAGGATTGAAAAACAGAGCACCGTCAATGGATTGACATTAGGTGGAAAACTTTATATAGGTTATCCTAAATAGTGAAAGAAAATATTAAAAGATGAAAAGATTCAGTATTACTGATTTTAAGTTAAAATATTTAAGTATAATACACAGTATTGTGGTTCCAGAGAAACTATATATGAAATAAGTTTTAATATAGATAAAATACATGATCATATGGTTCATAAAAAGAGAAATGTTTCACAATTGAATAGGAAAATTTAAAAGACATTTTAGCAATTAATACAAACATATTTCTCTAAATTTAAAGGGAGATTAAATTAAGTTTACACATTGTAGTAATATCTAAATGAAATGACACATGAGTCAGTGAGTTAAACAAGTGAAATTTCATAGATATAATGAATACAGCACAATATTGGGTGATGATTTACTTAATTAGGTGTAAAAGCATTTTAAATAATTTTCTTTTAGCTCATATTATTAAATACAACTGTTTCTTCATGCAACCAACATAATTGTTCCAAAAGGGTCATTCTGTTTTAATTTCTTCCCAATATGCTCTATTCGAGCAGAATAATAGCAGTTAGAATGCTATTAGATTTTCCATGTAAATAGTATCACTGAAATTTTAAATTTTAATCAACTGACAAACATATTCATGCAAGAGCTTCATTGTGAATTTAAAAAAATATATAATTTGAATGTCATCATGTATAGCACAAACTCTGGACACACATTCTTTCTCTCTTTTGTTTTTTAATTTGAGAGATTTTTGCTACAGGGTGCATGTGCTTTCTAGAATAAATGTCTTTTGTTTGTTTGTTTGTTTTTGAGAGGTTTTTGCTATAGAGCGCATGCCGGAAAGACAGAAAGAGAGAGACAGAAAGCAAGAAATCACCCCACCACCACCTCCACCAGAGGGGATGACCATGACGCAATCCTTTCTCCTCCATTCTCCTCTTGGGGTGCACACGCGCCCAGCATGAGTCTAAGCCACCAGGTCCGGGACTCAAACCACGGTTGACTATATGGGAGTCCAGTGACATAGCCATTCCGCCAACTGCTGGTTCAAGAATAAATGTTTTTGAAGCATATATTTCCAGGGAATCTAATCTGTGCAGAACTGATGATTGTCCCAAGAAGAAATTCTGCCTGTGGACTACATCATCAGTTCCCTCTAGAGTTTCCTATTTGAATTTCCTGGTAACCTGCCCTATGGATTTTAAGTCTGCCTTCAAAACTATGTAAATCAATTTTTCACAGTAAGTTTCTGTTTCTCTCTCTCTCTTTCTCTCTCTGTTTCCCCCATGGAATACTGTTTTCTAAAATAGGCATACAGATGTTAACATCTCTATTATATATATAATATAAATAATACATGTGTATTTTATATATGTATATATATGTATATATATAAAATACACATGTATTATTTATATTATATATATAATAGAGATGTTAACATACATAATACATATTATATATATAACTATATATAACATAACATGGATATTACATATACTTATAAACACATATTTATATAATATGTATATATACTATATGTGAACATATATACTTCTTTGTTGCATTCTTCAGAATATTTGAGAACAAATGATATAATTTGAAAACAGTAATTAAGTGGCAAATGAAAATATTGAAATATTTATATTCATTTAATTTAATGGTTAAAATTGTTAACTTACAGATATCATTTATTAAAATATTTTGCTAACTACCTTTTTTGTTGTTGAAGTTAAAAAGACTACCAACCTCATATTGGAGTGCTTTAAATAATGTTTTGTTGGGACCAGCAGTTAGCATAATAGCTATGCTGCTGGACTCCCATGTAGCCGACCGCGGTTCACGTCCCGGACCCGGCGGCTTAAACTCACGCTGGGCGGATGTGCGTGTGTGTTGAAGATCCCAAGAGGAGAATGGGACAAGGGATTTCGGCGTGGCCATCCCCCCAAAAAATTGACAGTCTGTTTCCCTCTCTCACTCCTTCCTTCTTTCTCATATATACTTAATATGGCATACATCTCTAATCTTTTACTTATTTTTCTATTAAGTGATTCTGAATTTTAGAAATGGGCCAGATGCACCATTTAAGAGATTGTGAGGATGTATCTCAGGGGAAAGGACTGATGTATCATTCCCCTAGTGCCTCTGTTTTTTTGTTTTTCTGTATAACCTTTACTCTTTTTCTGTATGCCAATGATGACTCACAATTAATATTCCTTCTTCCTGTCTATTTTTTGGGAGGTATATTATATTTTCTTCCTATGTGCACAGAGATCATTAAAGAAGTGGACATTTAGGAAGAGGACACATTTAAAAGGGACACTTCATTGGGTCTGCAGGTGGTATGGAGGTAAATACAATGGATCCCTTATGGCTGGCTGTATGTTTTAAGTCCCAGATCCAGAGGCTTGAAAATCACACTAAGCATGTGTGCATGCATGCCCTAAATCTCAAAAAAAAGAGTGGAGGAAAAGGGATTGCAACATGGCCAACCTCCCTTGGGTGTTACTTTTTACCTTCTCTGTCTCTGTCTCTGTCTCTCCTTCTCCTCCTCTCCCTCTTCCTCATTCTCTCCCTCTCTCTCTCTTTCTCTCCCACTGTAGCAAATGCACATGCTCTATAGCAAAAACTAAAATAAATATAAATAAAATAAAAGGAAGCCTTCAATTTCCATACAATAATAATCACTGGAATATTGAACCTAATAATGGTATCATCTTCCTTTAAGAATATTTCATGCATTAGCTTATTTTCTTTTCCTCACCATATTCTATACATAGTTAATAACTATACCCACAGATGGAAATTTGAAGTACAGTAAATTACAACAACATGCTCATAGTCATACAGTCAGAAAGGAAAAATGCTATTTGAACGAAAGCAGTATATAATCTAAACCACCATATTGTCCTACCTCTGTGAAATCTTACAATTGAGAAAACAAGCTAGTTACAGTCACCAGTGAGTGAGACTGCTGATGCCTATTCTGTTGAGGGCAGTGTCTAATTTTCCTTCTTTGTTGCATTGCTGAGGCACAATGATGACTATTGTGGTAACAAATAAACAAAAAGGACATAAAAAGCCCTGGAGGATGATGATAGTGTGCGAGCTTGCAACTGAAGCTTATCTTTACTGACAGGCAGGTGTATTATGCATGTTATAACTGTTAGTTCCTTTGTTTAAAAGTATCACTCTCTTATATAAAGCATTTATAAATCTTACCTTTGTGTTTGCAATACACGTAGAGAGACCAACCAGCATTGGCCTGAATGGATAAACATAGGTTAAATTTGATCAGAATGAAAATCATTCCCTGGTGGAAAACAGCAGGGAAATGAAGATCTTTTAGGGACAAATGTAACATAATGGATCACAAATAAGACCAATCACCTACTTCAGTCACAAAACATGGGCAAGGTTTATATGAAGAACTGTACATCTTGAGTTATGACTAAATTGCTGAGTTGTTGACCTTTTATGAATCACAGGGAAGAAGACAGAAGCAGAATGTTTTCTAAGTTAATACTGAGTATTCAGAAGAAGAAAAACAACTGTCAGTCTTAGATAGGTTTTAACATATGAAGAAGTACTGAACAAGAAGCAACTGAAAACCATAGCATGGGTTAGGTATTGGGAAATTATTGAATGTCTTAAGTCTGGAGGATATATTTACTTTTCATTCTCTGTTGAAATAATATAACACTAAAGAAATTCTATTTGACTCACAATTGTGACTAAATTGAGTTATAATTCATGAGAATCACAAATAGGTGGAAGTCTGCTCTTAGTGTTGAAGAAAACAGAGATTTTCTAAATATTGGTAAATACACAGTTTAACATAGTCTTTCCTATAGGTTATGTGCACTCTCTAGAGAGGCAGGCAGACAGAGAGAGAGAGAGAGAATTAAAAGCACACCCCAGTGGTATGACTACACCACAATCTCTTGTCTTCTATTCTCTCAGAATTAGGGGCATGCATATTTATGTTCTCAGTGTGTTTTTCTTGTCTGATTTTACAAATAATCATTGTACATCTTTATAATGTACAACATGGTTTTTCCCAGAATGTATACAGTGCATATTAGTCGAGTCAAAGCCATTACATTATACATTATCATCAGCAGATAACTTACCATTTTTGTATCTATTATATATGTCATTTTTCCCTGATTCCCTCCCTCCCAGCCCCTATTACCCACCCTAATTTTCCCTTATTCTGTCCCTAGTATCTATAGCTGCCCCCCATGCTATTATACCTTCCAAACTTTCTATTTCTGCAGTAGAGCACAGATATTAGTTATATCTGGAGTGGGGACATACAATGCTTGTCTTTCATAGTCTGGCTTGCTTTGCTTAGCATTAAATCTTCCACATTCATCTACTTTGTATCAAAAGTCAGAATCTCATTTTTAAACTTTTACAGTTGAGTGGTATTCCATAGAGTACATGTCCCACACTTTTTCAATTCACTGTTCTGTTCTTGGACACTTGAGTTGATTTTGTGTCCTAGCAGTTGTGAATAATGCTGCAATAAAAATGGAAAGGTTATTTTTATACTGTTTTCCTATCCTCTGGGTACATACCAAAGACTGGAACTACTGAAATGTATGGTAGTTATATTTTCAAGTTTCTCATACTATTCTTCATAGTGGCTGAACTAATTTACATTATTATGAGCAGTGTAGGAAGTCCTCTTTTCAACAAAGATTCACCAGAATTTGCTCTTTGTTTTTTTTTCCAATTTTAGCCTTTCTGACTGGAGTTAAATGGTATCTCATTGTAGTTTTGATTTGCATTTCCCTTATGATAAGAAATGTTGAGCATGTTTTTCATATGAGTTGCTGTTCAACTCATTTGTCCATCTGTTGATTGGATTGACGTTTTTTTCCCTTGGTTCCCTATATGTTCTGGTTAAGTCTCTTATCTGAGGCATAGTTTGCAAATATATTCTCCTACTCTGAAGATTATCTCCTCACTCTTATTATTGTTTCTTTGGCTCTATAAAAGTCTTTTAGCCTAATGTAGTTTCACTTGCCTATTATCTGGGATTATTGTCTGTGCTTTGGAGGTCTTTAACAAAACTATCTTTGCCTGCTCTGATGTTTCTAAGAATTTTCCTTTTGTTTTCTATCAGTTTTATAATTTGAGGTTTTATGTTTAGATCTTTCATTTATTTTGAGTTGAATTTTGTTAATGGTGAGAGATAGGGATCCAGTTTCATTTTTCTACAGGTGGATATTCCAGTTTTTCCAGGATTATTTGCAGAAGAGATTTTGTTTTTCCAACTAGATTGTCTTGTGTCCTTTGTCAAAGATCAGTTGGATGTATGTTTTGGGGTTAATTTTGGGTTCTCAATCATGTTCCAATGGTCTGCCTTTCTGGTTTTTTTTTTTTTTTTGTGTGTGTGCCAATACAATGCTGGTTTCATTACCACAGTTTTGTAATATATTTTGAAGTCAGAAATGGAGATACCTTCTCCTTTATTCTTTATGCACAATATGGCTTTGGTGATATGGGGTCTTCTATAATTCTACACAAATTTTATAATTTTTACTTCTAATTTTGTGTGGAATATCTCTGGTAATTTTATTGGTATTGCACTGAATTTGTAGATTTAATTTGAATGGGATCAACATTTTGATTATATTAATTCTTACAATTCAGGAACATGAGATGTTTTTCCACTTTTTTCCTATTATCTTCAAATTCTTTTCAAAGTGTTGCATATTTTTCTTTGTAGGAATCCTTTATTTCTTTGGTTAAATTTATTCCTAAACATCTTATTGTTTTTATGGCTATTATTACATTATAATTGGGATTGCTTTCTTCAATTCTATCTCTGTTCATTGTGACTGTATAAAAATGCTATGGATATTTTATGTTGATTTTGTATTCTGCCATTTCACTGTATTCATTTATCCCTTTGAGGGGTTTTTCTTGTGGATTCTTTTGGATTTCCACGTATATAATCCTATCATCTGCAAATAGAGGTTATCCTACTACTTCTTCCTATTTCAGTGCCTTATATTTTACTCTCTGATTGCATTGTCTGAGTTCATTGGCTAGGAATTTCAGTGTTATGT
>NW_006159765.1:1251806-1341679 GCF_000334495.1 Tupaia belangeri chinensis
ATATTGTATTTTTTTTTGTATTTTATTTATTTATTTATTTTTTTGGAGAGGTTTTTTGCTATAGGGCGCGTGCGCTCGCCAGATAGACAGAGACATAGAGACAGAAAGCGAGAAATCACCCCCCCCAGGGGGGATGGTCACTCTGCAATCCCTTCTCCTCCATTCTCCTCTCAAGATCTTGGACACGCACGCACACATGCCCGGCGTGAGTTTTAAGCCACCGGGTCCAGGACGCGAACCGTGGTCGACTATGTGGGAGTCCATCGACATAGTCATTACGCTAACTGCTGGTTCCCAGAATGTTGTATTTTACTGAATACATTTTCTGTATTTATTCTTATGATCATCTTTTATATCTTTTGATGTATTACATTCATTATTTTGCATATGTTGTACCATGCTTGTATCCATGGAATAAAGACTAATTTTAGTATAGTTGCTTAATTCTCTATTTCAGTCATTTTTGCTAAAGTCTTTATTATTTTTTTTCTCCTGGTATTTGGTCTTGTTGCTGTTGTTACTTCTCCAATTCCTTGTAATGTGTCATTAGGTTGTCTATTAGCCAAATTTCTATTTTTAGTTGTTGGCATTAATTTCTATGAACTTCCCTTTTATGGCTACTTTGGCCATGTCCCACAGGTTATAAAAATTCATTGGTTCATTATTGTTTTCAATGAAACTTTTGTTTTCAGCCTTAATTTATTCAGTAGTTGTGAAGTCATAAAAGAATAAGTTGTTCATTTTAAATATGTTTGTGTATTTTGGAAGTTTCTTTCTATAACTGATTTTAAGTTTGATTCTGTTTTGGTGAGAAAGCATGTTAGATAGAGATTTTTTTTTTTTTTTTTTTTTTTTTTTTTTTTGGACTCATCTGAAAGACAGAGACAGAAAGCGTGAAATCACCCCCCAGTGGGAACGGCCATGCCACAATCTCTTCATCTCTTCTCCTCCATTCTCCTCTCAGGATCTTGGGCACACACACACAAGTGCCCAGCGTGAGTTTAAGCCACCAGATCCTGGACTCAAACCATGGTCGACTACATGGGAGTCCAGTGACATAGCCATTACACCAACTGCTGGTCTCGATATAGTTTCTATAGATTTGAATTTTTAAAAGACCTTTTTGTGCCATATCATGTGGTCAGTCTTCAAAAACATTCTACGCAGTGATGAGAAAAATGTGCATTTTTTCTTGGTTGATGGGTGAAGTGATCTATAGATGTCTGTCAAGTTCACTTTATTTATTATATCATTCAGACCTTGTATCACTGTTTTTATTTTTTGCCTAGAGTAGACAGCAGGGTGTTGATATGCCCAATGATCATTGTGTTACGGTCTATCTCTCCCTTTAGATATAACAGTCTCTCTTCAATGTGTTTGGGTGGTTCAGTATAGAGTGCATAGATATTTATAAGTGTGATATCTTCTTGGTAAATTATCCCTTCTTTGTCTCTTCTTACAACTTTCATATTGAAGTCTATTTTATTTTATATCAGTAACACAACTCCAGCCTTTTTCTTTTTAAACTTCCATTTACATGGAATGTCTTTTCAATCCTTCACTTTTCTTTTTTCTTTTTCTTTTTTCTTTTTTTTTTGAGAGGTTTTTGCCAGAGAGACAGAAAGTGAGAAATCACCCTGGTGGGGAATGACCACGCGGAAATCCCTTCTCCTCCATTCTCCTTTCAGGATCTTGGGCATGCATGCACACCTGCGAGATATGAGTCTAAGCCACAGGTTCTGGGACTCAGACCACTGTCAACTACATGGAAGTCCAGTGACATAGCTATTACACCAACTGCTGGTCCCACCTTCACTTTCAGTCTATGTATGCCTTTATAAATAAAATGAGGTATGTTTCTTGCAAACAGCATATAGAAGGCTCCTGCCTTTTTTACTCCAACCAGTTAGTGTGTTCCAGTTAATGTAACCCATTAACTTTTAATGTTATGATTGATATGTGTGTACTTATTCTTACCATTTTTAAAACCATTTTCTTGGTTGTTTTTTATTCTCTTAGTTCATTTGTCTCTCTTTAGTTTTCCTGATATAATACTCCCTTCAGTGCTTTTTGAAGAGCTGGTCTACATTGGTGATTCTTTCAGTTTTTGCTTAGCTGAGAAAGATTATATTTGTTCTTCTCATTTGAAGGACAATCTTGCTGAGTATAGTATTCTTGGTTGAAATCTTTTTCTTTTTTTAAAAAATAAGTCTTTCCATTCTATCTTTGCCTGTATGGTTTCCATTGAGAGATCTGATGTTAGCCTAATAGAAAAATCTTTGTGATTAATGTGACATGTCTTTTTCTATTTTTGGAATCTTGCCTTTATGTTGAATTTTTATCAGTGTAGCTATGATGTGCTGTGGGAGAGGATCTTTTTATTTTGATCCTATTTAGAGTTCTTTTTATTTCCTGGGAATAAATTTCTCCTTGTTTCTCTATATTTGTAAAGTTTTCAGATAGTATTTAATGGAAGAAGTTTTACAAGCCTTCAGCAACTTCTTCACCTTCTGGAATAGACATTATATGATTATTTGGGCATTTAATGGTGTCTAGAACTTCCCATATGTTATCCTAATTTTGAGGGGTTATTTTTTTAATGCTTTTTTGGTGGTTTGGTCTATATTGAAGACTTTGTCTTCATGGTCAGAAATTATTTCTTTTTTAAATTTTAATAATTATTTATTTTTATTTTATTTATTATTATTACTATTATTAATTTAATTTGACCTGAGAGATCAAGAGAGAGAGAGAGAGAGGGAAATTGATAAAGCAAGCTGCCAGGTCTAGGACTTGAATCATAGTCAGCTATGTGAGAATCTAGCACATTAACCACCATGCCACCTGCTGACCCCCACCCCCATAGAAATTATTTCTTCTGTGTGCTCCAATCTGCTGTTAATGCTTTCAAAAGATATTTGATTTTTTATATTGTATTTTAATTTCTAGAAGTTTTGTTTGATTCTTTTTTTAGGGTGTCTATCTCTTTATGGAGTTTTTCTTTCATGTTCTGGAATCATCTCATATTCTGGACTCAGTTGCCTACTCTTTCTTATATCTTACTGAGTTTTGTAATAATTTTTCTGACATTTCTGTGAATTCTTTTCTGTTGCTTGCTGTTGGTGAGGGGTCACTGTATTTCCAGGAGAGTATGTTATTTCCTTGTTTTCTCATGTTTCTTCTGTCTCTGTGCTGGTTTTAGTCATCTGATGCAGTATTCACATCTTTCTCTTTATTGGAGACTATTCAGTTGTATTTGAGAAGGAAATATTACCCTTGGATTCTAGGTGTGATCCTGTTAGAAGGCTACTTCTTCCAGAGCAGAGCAGACAAAATCTATATAGTTAGCTTCAGATGGTTGACTCCTTTACCACAATTTCGTTATCTGATGAGCTGGGGATGAGCTATGCGATATGACTGACTGAGGAAGCTCTAGTTTCATGATGCATGGTCTGGAGAATCCCTGATTCTGATGGCAAATCCAGGGAGTGAGGCAGCACTCACAAGCAGAGGCTTGCTGGTACCAGAAACAACTCTCCCAGGTTGATGGTCAGGGCTTAGACAGCAGACTGCAGCAGCACAGCCGATGTGACCCAAGTTCCAAATGATAACCTGAGGTGTGGTGTGGCACTCACAAGCAGAAGACTGCTGGGACTTAAGCCAAAGTCTCCCAATTGATGGCTGGGCCACATAGAGTAGGCTACATATAAGTACATTCAATGTGCCCCAAGTTCCAAATGCAAACCTAGGGAGTAGGGTGGCACTAACTACTCATGTTTTTTGAAATGATTTTGGTACAGAGTGCAAGAGACAGAGAGACACTGAGAAATCACCCGCTAGGGGCATGGCTATGTTACAATACCTTTTCCATACTCCACTCTGGATTTTGGTGAAATACACATACATGCCAAGCATGAGTTTCAAGCCTCTGGGTCTGGGACTCGAACTGTGGTCAGCAATGTGAGAGTCCAGTGATGTAATCATTATGCCATCTGGTCCCCTAAGCATGTTTTTTTAATCTATCAGGTCTGGGACTTGAATTGTACAGTTGACCAGGTACGATCCAATTGCCTTAATTACCCACACCACTAGCTTGTGCTACATCTTTTTTTTTTTCTTTTAAGAATTTTTTAAATTTAATTAATTAATTAATTTTGTTTTTAATTTGGACAGAGAGAGACAGAGATTGAGAGAAAGCAAGTCTCCAGGTCAGGGGCTTGAGCCGTACAACACCTTAACACTAAACCATCTGCCAGCAGGCCATGTATTCTTGAATTAAAAGATAATCTAAAATTTCCATGGCTGATAAACCTGGAAATAATACAACCAACAAGCAAATATGTCTCATTAGTTTTTAAAGCTCAAATGAAAAAGCTAAATCCAGTCACGTTCATATATATGATATGTGAAAATAATTACTCATGCTTTTAAAAAGAATTGATCAAATTCATCACAGCATTTAAAGAAATAATTTCCATTTGGGTTTGAGTATAAAAGAGCTATGTACAGCTCTTAATACCAGAACCTATGAATGTGCCCTTATTTAGAAATAGAACCTATATATGTGGAGTTCTATGTAATTAGATTGTACTGGGGCAGGGTAGGCCTTAATCCATGATGACAAGTGCTGTGTAAAAAAAAAGAGACACACAGGAAGAATGCCAAGAAAGGAGGCAGTGATTAAAGAAATGCACCTACAAATCAAAAAATGCCAAAGATCGTCAAAAGAAGAGTCAAGAAGAGATTGTCTCCTACTGTTTTCAAAAGAAGCGTGGCTCTGCTAACACCTTGATTTCAGATGTCTAGCCTCCAGAAATTTTGTTTTAAGTCACCCAATTTGTGGCACAATGCTTTGTTTATGGCAGCCCTAGAAAGCTTATCCATTGTATATGTTTGTTTTTCAGCTGTTGTGCAAATCTTGCCCTCAGGACATGCTATTATGAATTATTTTGATCTCAGTATCTTTCAGTGAGTAAAGGAAACACACAGTAAGAGGGAAGAGAGAGAAAAGAGGAGCCAGTAAAGAGAGATGAGAAAATAGGTACATAACCTCTAAGAAACTGTCAATTCTGGTTACAAACAAAATAATTAGAAAAACTTTGTTTTTTTTGTTTTGTTTTGTTTTGTTTTGTTTTGTTTTGATTTGATTTGTTTTGTTTTGTTGTTACGTGTTGTGGGGGGGGAAGAGGACTTTTTTTTAGCCTGGAAGAATTTATATTCTGTAGTAGGTATGTCTAGACCTCTGTCACACATCCATCCTCTGGCCTCATAGAACTCTAGTTCTTATTCATTATGGTAGCAATCAGCTCTGCTAGGTGTAACCTGGTACTATTTCACCTTTGCTGAACTGCTTATCCCTTGCTTTTACCCACAATGCTTTTTTGAAAACAGAACTTTTACTGGAGTCAACTCAATTACTCTGCTTTAGGCACAAACCTGAAATCCCAAATAATCACAAAAACCTATGGAAACTATCTACTGTTTAGAAGAAAAGGTCTGTGGACATATTCTTACCTCTTTCTTGTTTCAAAGACACACAGCTAAGGTGCATTCTACAATGTTATCCACGGGCAACCAATACAATTTAGGTGCATAGTTGCCCATGTAAGTCAGTAGCCCAATAACATACCCATGAATTGACTTTGACTTTTCCTGTTAACACTTCCAAGCCTCTTACTCCTGTTTCTTAGGATGCCATGGCCTAAACTAAACCATCTGCGTGCACACCTTTTTCTTAGGAGCCAGAAGTTAGGCTAAAACACATTCCCAAATCTAGACTATTTTCCTTTGCTGTTTAAAGCTTATGTATTTATTTTATGACAAAGAGAGGGAGCGCACCCTCAAAGGGTCTTGACACCACATCCAACCCCACATTCAGCCAGCCTTACATGATGGACAAATACATGTCAGAGCCTCTTTAGGGTTGTCTCTAGATAAAACTAGGAATGTTTCCAAGTGTATAATTCCCAAATAACTTTTAATCAGTACACTATTCTGTCTCCTTTTTGCTAGCAATACCATACACAACACTCACAGACATAAACAAAAACTCATGTGTATGTACATCCATACATAGGCATACACACACATGAATTTGGAAAATAAAAATGTTTAACAACTGTATTTTGTGTAATATAATTTGGAAAAAAAGATAAAAGCTTCAATTTTTATAGGTAGATTTACTACAGAAAGAAGGATTCAATACATATGTGGTAATATGCCATTTACATTCAAACAGTAATTTAAAAATAATCTAACTAATGATTCCTAGAGAAAACGCAATGAAACTGAAACATTCTAAAGGACAAAACTGAAGCTCTGGAAGGATACAACACCGAGATACTAACAAGAATTCTGGATTGCAGGTAGCAGATGGTGTGATGGTTAAGGCACTGGATTCCCACATGGACAAGAGCGGCTGGGTTCGTGTGCAGGTATGCCCAAAATCCCAAGAGGAGAATGAAAAAGAAAGAACTGTGGTGTGGCCATACCCTGCAAGGGGTGATCTTGTACTTTTCTTCTCTCTGTCTCTCTCTGTTTCTCTCTGGTGAGCACATGTACCCTATAGCAAACATCTTAAAAAAATAAAATAAAAAAAGAAGTTGAATTAAATATGACAACTGAATAAAAATACTGATAAATTTATTAAATAATTATTTATTTAATTTTATTTATTAGTATTATTATTTTAATTTACTATAGGGTATATGTGGTCATGAGATAGAGAGAGGGAAAATGAGAAAGCAAACCACCAATCCAGGACTCTGCAGTGGGCTATGTGGGAGTCCAGTGCCAGAACCACCAGGCCATCTCCTGGTCCTTTGACAAACGAATTTTAAAAACTTTTTAGAAAGTAGTTGCATGATAATAAGAGACTCAAATAATCAGAAAAGTGAGACAGAAACCTGCTTTTTTCCTGAAGGAGAGGCAGAAATCTCCAGTGCAGTCAGTAGGTATTTTATGACACAACACTTACTCTCTTCTGAATCTGCCTTTACTATACCTTCTGGGCATCAGCTCAAAAAACAGGTCAAAGCACAGTATGATTTCAGGGGAGAATTTCTGGGCCAGCTAAAGGAGAACAGGGAATACATACAATTTTAGAGGCAGCTCCTGTCATGCTATATGTTCCTAATAATAATCTGCTTGTGACCGTGAGACCATCAAGTGACTCAAGGCAGAATGGACCTTCATGAGTAGATATCCAGCAGGGATAAGGAAAAAGGAACCAATTTTCAAGATACCAGAACATTCTGTTCTTTGTAACAAGGTCTATCCTCAGTAAAAACTAACCGGAACTTCTGGGTTTTATTAGAGCTTAACCTATCTGAGAAAAGAAAAACGTCCTTCTCCAGCTCCCTTACCCTTTAATATGGGAGAAGCAAAACACTCAGATCCAGCCCATCTAGTTACCTTGTCCCACTTAGGTAGAAGAAGAGCTGAGACACTTCTGAAGTTCACAGTACAGGGGTACATGCTTAATAAGACTGAGACTTTATAGGGCTATGTATAGAACACTTCCCCTCTCCTCAGATCTTACCACCACATTACTAAAGTTTTATTTATAGCAGTTCTTTTTACCCAGTATACGATCTATCAATAAAAAAAAACATATAAAACTTACTAAAAGACAAAAATCAAATCTATGTTTCTCTATCATCTATATATATACACATTAATATATAATATCTATTATATAATATATAATGTGTATATATATATAAATATATATATTCACCTTTTCCACTGCCTTATTTGACGAAATCCCCTAGAAGCAGATTCACTTTCTCTAGTAACCAAAATCACCTTTCCTTGCTTGTGTAATTGAGCCCTACAATACTGTATGATAGTCCAATCATTGAAATGATGCCTTTGAGAATCCCAGGCTATGTGATATATGGACCAGATATTTTATGGTATGCCCTTTTTATTCCATGACACACTTTTTTGTTTGTGTTTTAGAGATTAGCTTCTTTTATTTTACATTAGGTATATATTTTCCTAGTTTAAAAATCTATAAATTTTTTAAATTTACATTTTATCACTGTACATCCTAACAGTGTACAACATGGCTTTTCCCAGTATTAGTACAGTGCATATTGTTCAAGTCAAAGATAATACTATATACCTTACCATCAACAGATAACTTCATTTTTTGTGTCTATTAAATGTTTTTGAGTTTTTGTTTGTTTTTCCTGATGCCCTCCCTTCATTAGCCACCCCTAGATATCCCCTCCCATACTGTCTCCAGTATCTACAGTTATCTTCCCTATTACACCTTCCAATCTTTCTGTTTCTGTTATAGAATGCAGACATTCAGAATATACTAAACAGGGACATACAGTGCTTTCTTTCTATAGTCTGGTTTTCTTTACCCAGCATTAAATTTTCTATATTTGTCCTTTTTTTTTTGGAGAGGTTTTCACTATAGGGCGCGTGCGCTCGCCAGACAGACAGAGAGAGACATAGAGACAGAAAGCGAGAAATCATCCCCCAGGGGAGATGGCCACACCGCAATCCCTTCTCCTCCATTCTCCTCTCAGGATTTGGGCACGCACGTACACGCGCCAGGCGTGAGTTTTAAGCCACCGGGTACGGGACGCGAATCGTGGTCAACTACGTGGGAGTCCAGTGACATAGCCATTATGCTAACTGCTAGTTCCCTAAATTTGTCCACTTTGTATTAAATATCAGGATCTCAGTATTTTTTATGGCTGAATAGTATTCCAGAGTGCATTTGCCACATTTTTTCAGTCCACTCTTCTGTTCTTAGACGTTTGAAGTGAATCAATATCCTAGCAGTTTTGAATAATGTGGCAATAAACATGGATATACGAGTGTTTTTCTGACTGAGGGTTTTTCTATTCTTTGAGCAGATACTGAAGAGTGGAATTACTGGGTCATATGGTAGTTCTAGTTGTAGGTTTCTGAGGAACCTCCATATTGTTCTCCACAGTTGGTTGTGACACACTTTAAATGTCATCATGATTAAAATATTTTAATCACTGTATACATACAGAGAAAATATCTAACCATGAAATTTAATGTAAAGCAATAATATAAAGTTTGCTTTGACTTTGTATATTTTGACATCATATTTATTTTTCTTTAGGTTGGTAATAAAAACATTTAGTTCTTTCAAAGTTACTATAAAATATATATTTAATATTTATACCTTTATAATGCATTGTCTATAAAACATGGATTCTTGGGAACCAGCAGTTAGCGTAATGGCTGTGTCGCTGGACTCCCACGTAGTCAACCGCGGTTTGTGTCCCGGACCCGGTGGCTTAAAACTCACGGCAGGCACGTGTGCGTGCGTGCCCAAGATCCCGAGAGGAGAATGGAGGAGAAGGGATTGCGGCGTGACCATCCCCCCTGGGGGGTGATTTCTCGCTTTCTGTCTCTATGTCTCTCTCTGTCTGTCTGGCGAGCGCACGCGCCCTACAGTGAAAATCTCTCAAAAAAAAAAAAAAACATGGATTCTTAAAACTCTAATACTCATGAATTTTTTTTACTCTTTATTTAAAAAACATGAAAGAAGTTGAGAAATGTCATGTCATGAGATTTCTCAGAGATTTGCCTAAAATCACAGGCTAATGAGTACTGGAAGAGATCCGTTGTGTTTTCTATAATGCTATATTGATCGTCAAAACATGCTATTTCCTCATTTAATAGTACCCCACAGTGAATCATTCCAAAAATGCCAAGAAATTCAATAAACTTATTGATAACTCTTCTAACAAACAATATTGTTTCTGGAGGTTAACTCCTTTTTATTTAACAGACTTTAATGTGTTGCCTTGTGCTAGGCATCTTATAGTTACTTAAGACACTAATGTGATCCTTGTAGTAGTGGGTGCTGTGGTATGTTACTTAGGCAGACCCCCCCCTCCCCCTTTCAGGACTGAAAGTTCTTATTCTAAAAATGTTTAGAGGGCAAACTTTCTTATCCAAATCAACTATCCTTCCTCTTGCCCAAGTTAGATGGCATCCAATGAGTCCTCTTGAGGAGGGGAATATAATGCTTTTCTCCCTTCCTTAAAGGCAGGACAATTCTGAAGGGCCATCCCAAATCCAGAATTCTCTGGCTAAGGCCTAAAAAAACACACAGTGTAACTTCTCACTTTGTCCAAGCCTACTTTTGTCATTCTCAGAGGAAAAGTTGATAATAAACTCCCTGCATTCTAATCTCTCACGAATGTGGTCTTGGTTTGTGGAGTTGCAACAAAATTCTGTAGACAGGGGGCTTAAAAAACAGATATTTATTTCTCACTATCCTGTTGGCTGGTTGTCCAAGATCGGTGTGCCAAAAGATTTGATTCCTGGTGAGGTCTTCTTCTTGGCTTATAGATAGTCACCTTTTCTCTGTGACCTCACATGTCAGATAGAGAGAGGAAACAAGTTCTGTGGTGGGTTCTCTTCTTCTAAGTACCCCACTCTCATGATCTAATCTAACTACCTCCCGAAGGCATCACCTCCAAATATCATCTCATTGAAGGTTAGGACTTCAATCTATGAATCTGAGGAGGACATAAACATTGAGTCCATAACAAGTGTTGCTTTAATGCATGAGCAAATAGAGAAACTAGGAGATTAAATACCTTGCCCAAGCTATTAAAAACTTGTATTAAGATTCTAACCAAGGAAGTTTTGCAGTTGGCCCTTAAATTAATTACTACTAATAAGAGGGTCCTGTTACACCAACCTACTGTTCGCTTGACTCTTATGTAAGTAATAATGAAGACAAATGAAATATCTAAAAATCCTAAACAATAATTTAGGATTGCTGGGAAATCCATGCCCTATATTTATCTCTATCACCTCACACAAACACTCAAATACAATTCTATTTCCACAAAATATCTGCTCCCTCAGCATCTATATACTAAACTTCCACAAATTTAAATTAAGGAAGTACGGGACAACTGATGTGGCCTTTAGGGCAGGGATAGTTTACTAACGGGATTCAACGTTTCTGATGAGCCTCTTCTAATGTTTGTTCAGTATAATTATTCTGAATAGATATCATATCTATCCTTTTAGTACATTTTTAGGACCACATATGACCTGATCAAGACCATTTTCTTCTCAGAGGCTGACTCTTAGTTGGCCTTAAGAGTTCTCTATGCCTCATGTCTTACAAAGTAGTGAAATGTTTCTCATGTGACAGATACACGCTATGACAGAATCTCAAAAAAACCTAGGGATCACAAAAAGCTAGGGATCGAGGGACCCAAAATAATAAGTAGAGTACACATTTTTGTATTAGGCTTAATTATTATACATATTCTAATTTAAGAACTAAATCTTTTATATATTAAAAGTTTCTTTTATGTTATCTAATCATATCAGTTAAGTATATTACAACACTTTCTAAATTCCACAGTGTCTTGTTCAAAGTAAATGATTGATAAAGATTTATATAATGATTTTATAATGAATCTATTGGCTCAAACCAACTTGTGCCTGTGTTCTTCTGAAGGACAAGTTAAATAGAATCTCTTTAACAGCAAGAGAGGCACTCTCCAAGGAAAATTTTGAATAGACTGCAATAAGTGATCTTGGTAGTTGAAGAAAGAGGTAGTATTTTAATTTAAAATATTTTATCCTATAAATTGACCAGAATATCACACTTGGAATTACAGTGGGACATCTTTCTAGAAACAGTTCATCAAGCATAGAATTTTGAATATCTCTACTCTGTAAAATTGCTATATTGTATTTCTTGAAAACTTTTATATGTATAAACCACAATTCAGTAATTTAAAAATATGTTCTTTTGAATGGTCAACTAGGAACATTTGGATCTGTAAATTATTTTAGGACACTTAGGTTGACAATAAGTTTCTGTTAGAATATGTGATATTAACTTGAAAATAATTACAGATTAATTCATCATGGGCAATTAACTGGGTCACAGATATTAATACATAGGAAGCACTAAAATTAATAGAATTTTATATAAATGTATAGTACTCTATTAATACAATTTGTTTAAAATTATTATAAATTGTGAAGCATAAGATATGTGTTTATTATTATAAAACATGGTTTCTTGGGACCAGCAGATGGTATAATGTTTATTTCACTGGAATCCCATGTAGCCAACTAAGGTTTGAGTCCCAGACCAAGAGGCTTGTATCTCACGCCGGGTGCAGGTGTGTTTAACTTGTGCCCAAAATGCTGAGAAAAGGGATTGCAGTGCGGTCATTCCTCCTGGGGGGGGGGGTGATTCCTTCTTTTCTGCCTGTCTCTCCTACAAGTGCACATGGCCTAAAATTTCTCTCTTAAAAAATTGGTTTATTTAATAAATACTACTACTTCATATAATTTTCTTTCCTGTGTGGTTTTTAATTAATTAATTTATTGATTGATTTATTTTTGCCACAACGTACTGGTTCTCACTGGAGAGAGACAGAGAGAGGGAAAGTGCGAAATCATTCCCCAGAGGGACAGCCATTCCACAATCCTTTCTTCTTCATTCTCCTCTCCGGATTTTAGCATGCATGCATATATGCACACCTGGCATGATTCTCAAGCCACTGGGCCTGGGACTGTGACTGAAAAACTGGCCATGTGGAATTCAGTACCTTAACCTCCATGATGCCTAATGGCCTCCTTTCCTGTGCTTTTAAGACATTTTTTTGATCATTTACCGGTTTAGTAAAAGTAGGCTAAATAACTTCTAATTTAATAGCTGAAATATGATTTTAATGATTTGTCATTATAACAAAAATTCTTATAAATAAATTTCTATTCATGCATTAAAAGAGGCCTTTATAGACTCCTGAAGGAGGGAAATGATTGAGCTCAGGGAGAATCTGAGCTGTGACTTAAGTCCAACAACTATCTTGTTCAACCACTTGGGAAGCTCTGGAGCTGAAGAACTGTACAAAGTATGGCAGAAACAACCAGAACTCCACACTTCATCATTCATGATACACTGGTTGTCAGATACCCAAAGAAGGAGGGTAAACTTGGGTCAGAGGCATCTGAGTCAATTTCTGAAAATGCTTAGCTAAGAATGTCTCAGCCCTCCCAGCAACTAATACATGCTTTTTGCTGAAGGGGAATCTGAATGGTATATCATAATATTCAACACTAAATTATGGAAGGGTGTGTGTGTGTGTGTGTGTGCTTTTATTTACAGCTTTTTTTTTTCTTTTCTTTCTTTCTTTTTTTTTTTTTTTTTTTTTGAGGGGTTTTTGGCATAGGGCACCGGTGCTTCGAGAGAGACACAGACAGAAAGCAAGAAATCACCTGCCAGGGGGGATGGTCATGCCACAATCCCTTCTCTTCCGTTCTCTCGGGATCTTAGGCACATACACACATGCCTGGTGTGAGCCTAAGCAATCAGGTTCAGGACTTGAACTGCGGTTGACTTCATGGGAGTCCAGCAACATAGCCATTATGCCATCTTCTGGTCCCAAGAGCCCTCTATTTTTTAGTCACTTCCTAAAGCATTGGAAAGAAGTAAAAGGATGAGCAACTGCCATGAGAAATAGGCTTTGAGGATAAATGTGTAAAGAGGATTTTCAGGATTTTGCCATATGTTGTGTGGCTAAATAATCTCTTCATCTTCTTATTAAGACCTACAATACTTTTCAGTACCTGTGGACTAAGGGTTTAATTTCTTTTGGATGTAATACTGGGCTGACACTGGCTTTTAAACCTTACACAGAATTATTTGTCATCCTGAAATTAAATTTTAGATTTATAGAAACAAAGCAAAAATTTCCTTGATGAACAATTGGATTGTCTATGCAAAAATTATTCTATGCAAAAATGCATCATGACTTTCCTGATGACCTCACATAACTCTTTGACGTTTTTTCATATATTAACAAATTATAAAAATTATCTCAAAATAAGATGACAACTTTGAGTATGATACAACTTTATATTGTAAATGTATTTTAATATATCATATCTAATCTTAGTTATTTAACTTTAAGTTCACTTCTGAGCTTGAGATCCAAGAAACTGCAAACTGAAAAATTAGGAGTTAACTTGCAAAAATATACAACTCCCTAAAATTAGAGTTTTTGTTACACAAATGAATCAGTCTCAAGTACATATCATAGAATGAAAAAAATCTTCATCATTCTAACTAGCTTAGCTAGAATCTCAAAATATAAGATTTTTTCCTAAAAATATAACCATGCCTGAACCAGCAGGGCACATGGGGGTTAAGGCACTGGGTCCCACATGGGGGACTATGTGGTTCAATTTCTGCACACGGCAGCTGAAAATCATGTCAGCCACATGTGTGTGCCCAAAATCCTGAATGGAAACTGAAGGAGAAGGGGTTATAGCATGGCTGTCCCCTCCAGCGGATTTCTCACTGCCCCATCTTTCTTTCTCTTCTAGGCAAGTGCACACACTCTATAGCAAAAACAAACAAACAGAAATGTAATCATGCTTCTTTTTAAAATTATTTTTTAGAGTCAGAGAGATTTTTTTGCTATGGAGTGAGAGCACTTACTGGAGAGGCAGAGAGAAGCAGAGAGAGAGAAAGGGAGAACTCCAGAGTCCCTTCTCATCCCTTCTCCTCTTGAGATTTTAAGCATGCATGGACATGTGCCCAGTGTGAGTTTCAAGTCACGGCGCCTGGTACCAGAACTGCATTCCATGTGGGAGTCAAGTCCCTTACCCACTACGCCACCTACTGGCTCCCAGCCATGACAAATCTCCATAAAAGGTCCCTTGTTTACAAAAATTAGAGAAGTTACAAATTTCAGTTATTTGTTTTGGGAATCTATTCTGAAACTCCTAGTAAAATATGTGATGAGTTCTTCATCTTTAACCATTTTTAGCAGGAAGCACGCAGCTTGAATCTTCAGCTTATGATTTCTTTGTTTTTGATATTGTTTATTAAAAAAAGAAACGAAGGGGAAAATTAAAAGACGATCAGTCAGTATCAATTGCCTCATCCTAAACAAGAAAAAAATGAGTAATGTAATTCATTCCTTTTCGTCCTTCTTTTCTGTTTTACTGATCTATTTTTCTGTACCTACACCAATGCCATACTTTTAGTTACAGTGGCTCCATAAGAAGTTGCATTATTAAGTTAAGAAATTCCTCTGATTGTGTTTCTATTTTTTTCAAGATTGAGTTAGATATCTTGTCCTTTTGCATTTTTATGTACATGTAGGAAGAATCAATTGATATAAAAGAACTTGCTTGAATTTGTATTTAGAACAGATTGTGTTGAATCTACAGATCAATTTAGGGACACTGGGAATCTTTTAGGTGCTCCAATTAAAGAACATCATCTATCCCTATATTATTTTATATACATTTTAATTCTTTTCAGTAAAGCTACATAATGTTTCTATATAGGATTCTTTAATATTTACTATAATATTTTAACAGTTTGTATTTTATTTTTATACTATGAAAAGTAGTTCATTTAAAATTTGTACTTTCTAATTGCTTTTCATGTTATTGAAAAATGCATTTAGTTTATATAATACTGTTGTATCTAGCTACCCTGTTAAAATCACATTTTTACATTAATCATAAAATTCCTTTTTTGCTTCTAACAAAATGCCATACTGCTATCTGAGAACACTGATACTTTTACTTTTTCCTCTCAAATTCTTTTTTTTTTGTTATATTTATTTTTCTTATCTCTTTGCATGGATTGAGATCTCTAGTACACTATAAAGAAATGGTGATAGTTGGTATCCTGCAAGAAAATACTGCTTTAGAAAGTGAGAGCTCTCTACCTAATTAACTGACAGAGCATTATCTGGGGGCTGAGTGGTGACACCATGGTTATACACCCACAGAAGAAAGGTCTTGGGTGCATGTCCCAGGACCTAATATAGAATATAGCATGCCAAGTGCATGTAAGACACAGATCTGTAATCTAGGCTGACGATGAGAGTGAATTGCTACAGGATAAGCCTGTTGGTTTTGTCTCTTTCTCTCTCATGAGAAAATCAAATACATAAGCTTAAGGGGAAAAAAAAAAAAGAAGCAAATAAATGCTGGACACTTTCATCTAGTGCTTTTCTCAACACTGAGATAGCCCCTCTGCCTGTGCTGTGCTGCCTGACCCTTGACCAGGGCATTATTTCATGGGGGAAATAAGACAAGTGTCAGTGCTTTCTTCAGTTTTAGCCTCTTGTTTCCATTATTATAGTAAGTGATTAAAGAATTCATACCTTCAGTTCTGGATTGCTGCTTTAATCATCTACTCCTACAACTCAGCTGAGTTTCTAACTGACCTCTCTGTATATAGTTTGTTCATATGGTTCCACTGATTTTGCTCACATTATGGTAAGTTCAGAATAGCTGAAATCCTTACATATCTGTGAGTCTTCAAGAGACTGTATTTTAAGAGCTATTCAGGAGAAGTTGTCATCATTTAAAATCAGATTCTGAAAACAGCCACAATATCATTTCTAATATTCTAATTGGTCACAGCATTATATTGGGTTTTTGGAAAAATTGTAAAGCATTTTTGCATAGAAAAACAGAAAAATATGTTATGACTTTTCCAACAATCTAATAGAATCCACTCTAATTTGTGGATGGGAGAAATAGACCAGACTATTAATAAGCAAACTAAGGACCAGCAGTTAGCGTAATGGCTATGTCGCTGAAGTCCCATGTAGTCGACCGCGGTTTGAGTCCTGGACCTGGTGGCTTAAACTCACACCGGTCATGCGTGCATGTGTCCCCAAGATCCCAAGAGGAGAATGGAGGAAAAGCAATTGCAGCGTGGCCCTGGGGGTGATTTCTTGCTTTCTGTCTCTCTGTCTCCCTCTGTCTTTCTAGCTAGCACACGTGCCCTATAGCAAAAAAACAACTCTCCAACCACAACAAAAAAAGCAAACTATCAGTGAGTTTAAGTTCATTTTAAATCTGACAGCTCTAGAAAGGGAGAATTAGAGAAATTTTCTTTGTTTTTCACTTTACTTTGAAGTATCAACAGGACTATCAGCTGTTGCTATGTGAAATTATGCTAAAAGATATGGCAGAAGAAAGCATGACAGATTTTTCAAAAAGACCTCAAATTGTGTCTCACGAATGTTCAAAAAGGTTAAAATTAATCATAAAAATAAATTATATAGGTGACCTTACATGTCCCAGTTCTATTAAACTTTTGCTTAATTTAAATGAAAGTAATTTATGTACTCGTATGAATATTTTAAATAAATGTATTATATTTAAATTTCTTTTTGATCCCCAAATTTAAAGATATATTACATTATGTTAAGAGTTTTGATTTTACCTCTTTAATATTGTGTTCTAGCACTTATAACTGTACTGAGCACACCATCATGGCTGGACTTTATAGTATGTCCTCATTGAGTATTGTATACTGAAGAATCATACTTTTTTTTTTTTTTTTTTTGGAGAAGTTTTTCGCGATGGGTCGTGTGCACTCGCCAGATAGACAGAAAGAGACATAGAGACAGAAAGCGGGAAATCACCCCCCGGGGGGATGGTTACGCTGCAATCCCTTCCCCTCCATTCTCCTCTCGGGATCTTGGGCACGCACGCAAACGCGCTGGACGTGAGTTTTAAGCCACCGGGTCCGGGACACGAACTGTGGTCAACTACGTGGGAGTCCAGTGACATAGCCATTACGCCAACTGCTGGTTCCCAAGAATCATACATTTTTTGAAATATTTTTATTTTGCTTTTTTATTTTTTACTGCATATCACCAGATTTTCAGTTATTTTTCTTGAATGTGTCATTCTGTTATTAAGAAGTTTTCTGTCAGTCATATAAGTTTTTTGGAAAATATCTCATTTCTCTTTTACTCTGTACGATGTTAAGAATTTTTTCTCCTCTAAGTTTCAAGGTTAAACTTTGCAGTAGCCTTAGTTCCTAATTCTATCCTTGAATAAGAAACATTCGGTATTGTTACTGACACTCAAGTTCCCCGCCTGATGCAAAGCACATTCAGAACACTGAAACACCAGGAATGCAGTGGAGAAAAAGAAAGGCTTTATTGCCAAGCACTGAGTAAGGAGAATGGAAGATAATTCTCAAGTCAGCCTCCTCTGGTGCAAAGAGGAAGAGCTTTTAGTAGAGGAATATTTCCTTTCTAAATCTCCAATCAGGTCCCTTATGCAAATGAAGGATTCACAGTGCTATAGCTCTCACTGGTTGAACAGAGTGGTGGTTCCACTAGTACATTCTGTCCTGGCAGCTAGAACCCACCTTACGTCCTTTTGTCCTCTTTAAGTGCATGTTCCCTGCAGACAAACTTACACAACTTAATGTTAGTTAGGTCTTTCTTTCTTAGACCAATCACCACTGAAAAAATAAAATCAGGGGTAAACAGTCCTGTGACATACTGCTTTAGGCCACATGACAGTTAGAGAATAGGTATTTAATAAAAACAATTCGAACAAGCTGGGTGAGAAAAGCAGGATATAGTTTAACAAGAAAAGAAGGAATATTTTAGTAAATCTACTCAAATATGTTCCCCCGTTTCAATTTGTGTATGGCATAAAATCAATTATGATTTTATTTTGGCATTCTATAACAGATACCTATTTTGAGACAACTCATTTTTAGATTTTGGAGCAGTCTTTCCATTAATTTAAAAAAATTACTGTGAAAATTAATAGATCCAAAGTCATCCTTGGACTTGAAGCCTGATATTGCAGCTTATTAACTGTATGAACTTGGGAAAGTACCTTAATATCTTTGCCTGTTTCTTGTTCTTTAAAACAAGGATTGACCCCACTCCTGACATTGTCATTCTTGGGACCAGCAGGTGGCATGGCAGTTCAGATGTTGAACTCCCACATGGCCAACCATGGTGGAGTCCTGGACCTGGCAGCCTGATTACTCACTTCTCTTTCTTTCTCCCTCTCTCTTTCTCTCTCTCTCTCTCTCTTTCCTGAGCACATGAAGACTATGATGAAAACCTGCTTCACTCTGAGTGCATTACTAACCCTCAGACAGTATCTTCATCCCTTGTGACATATGTGGGCGAGGACATATCTTCTTCTCCTGAGCCTCTCCCTCTTTCTCTCTATCTTAATTTCTTAGTAATTCGTTTAACTGCTCTTCAATATATAAACACAGGCACTTCTTTTTTTTTTTTTTTTTTTTTACATATTCCAGCACAGTCATCAAACTTTAATGTCAAAGTCCTTCTTTTAGCCACTCAAATCCTTCTGTGTAGTCAGCCAATCTTAAGTTTTTTACTACAGTAGTTACAATGGAAGGACTTAAGTTAATATGTCAGTTGCTTAATAATTGGATAAAATAGCTGCTTAAGATTTTCACAGACAGATTGATTTAGTTGACTACCCCAAATTGTGCTAATTCTTTCTTTACAATTTCTGTGAAACTTACAATGTTGTCAGTATAACCAAACATGCTGGTAGAAAAATCTTATTGTTTATTTTACAGTAGTGTTTTAAACATTTTCTACTTTTGCCTTTTTTGTTTTTCCTGAATATTTTCCAACTCAAAACTGTGCTAAGTATTCTTTCACTACCTTGTTGACTGTCTTTAACTCGTTGATCTGGAGTACTGCCATGATAAATTGCATTATTCCCATCTTTCCATTTTTATGTTTAAAAATGTAAGTTAAATAAAAGGGGAATGTGTATAGAAATAAGAACAAGTATGAAAGACAAGGGAAGAATCTTAAATTAGCATATCTGATATATACTGTGGATACTACGTTATCTATTTTTATGGATATGAGCCAACATAAATTTTAAAATTAAATGTTGTACAAATTTATTAAAGCTAATGTCAACATGATCTCTAAATAGTTGTTCATTATATTAATCATTTTAACTCTCTGAACTAAATTTTCCTGCAGTTTTATTTTCCTTTATCTTATATAAAAATCAAGAAAAGAAAGGAAGCAAAAATAAATAAAGAGAAGAGAATTAGCTAAGAAGGAACTACAAAAGAAAGAAAATATTAGTGTAAAAGTGAAATGAGCAGGGATTTTTTTTTTTGACCCTGAATTTTGTCTTGCTGTGTAAACCTATCACTCCTAACCCTAATCTCTCCTATCTCTATCAAAAGACTTCCCTGCTTCCCTTGTAAGGTCCATATTTCACAAACTGTATCAATTCTAGGGACAGTTGTAACCATGCCTTTGATCTAACCTTCTCTCTTCCATTATTAAATACTCTTAGCATGTATAATCAAACACTATTTCTAATTCCTCTAAGACGATAACAGTTTTATGTGATTAAACAATACTCTTAGCAAAAGCTATTATTTCTGTTTTGATTAAGCAACAAATATGATTTTGACACCGGTGTTTACTAAATGATGACCATTTATTTGTTCCTTAACTTGAACCTCTGTTCTTATGATAGATACAATAGTCAGAAATGACCAAGAAGAGCAACATTGTCACATAGCAGAGGAAACTATGGTCACCAAGGCTTTGTGAAACTCCTAAATTATGCTACCAAGCTTCTGCTTTATTCAAAAGTTGAAACTAGTTAATGACATCACTCTACCTTACTAATATTTATTAAAGCTTCACTTTTCATCAGTTTTCTTAATGTCAGTCTGAGAGAGCTCTTTCAGAAGAGAACTTCTATGCAGAAGAGAACTCTTTTTTTATATATGCAAGAGCATCTATGAATCATATAAGGAATGAGTTTGGTATGAATCTAGAGGCAGAAAGTCAATAGCAAGACAGTAAGATGAATATGTAGGCTGGCCTGTCCTAATTTACTGTGGAAAGCTTCTTTAGGCTATTCTCTAAACTGGCTGCTTTCTTAAACAGGCTCCAACTGTTATTTCTCTCTTGCAATTATTCAATGTAATTAGCAATATTTAGAAATTTAACCAAGTATTACATATTCCCCATGTAGGTCTCAGCTTTTTGCCAAGTAAAAATTTTGAGATATTGTGCTCCTGAACTCCTCAGCAAAATTGCCTTTCAAAGTCAATGAGGTGTCAATTATCCTTAATTGCTCTTTATTTTCCCATCTCTCTTAAGCATCTGTCATTTTTGACAGACAGTATTTCTGAATGGAGTACAACTAATGTAAAACTGTATGCATGTTATTTCCCTTTCTAATGACAGATAACATTAAGAAACTAATTTACATGAATGGAATTAGTATGAATTCTACTCTTGTGTATATATGACCTCATTGTTCTAAGTATATTTTGTTTTTTTACATGAAATATACCTACTTAAAAATAACAGAAAGTTGTCGAAAGTCTAAATACTATTAGAAAATCTTCAAGCATTGTAGCTTTTCTTACTAGCTCAACTTTTCCAAATAAACATTATATTATTTTATATTGAACTTTTTTTTCAGAGAGATTTTGGCTATAGGGTGTATACATTCACTGGAGAGACAGAGAGAGGGAGAAAGAGAGAGAGAGAAAGAGAGAGAGAGAGAAAGTAAAAAATCACCCCCACGCAGCAGTTCCTTATCCTCAATTCTTCTCTCAGGATTTTGGTCAGGCATGCACACTTAACTGGTGTGAGTTATTTGGGAGTCCAGTGATGTAACGATTATGCTATCTGCTGGTCCCTATATTGAATTATTTGAGAACATACACTTAACCGGTGTGAGTTTTAAGCTACAATCGATTATTTGGGAGTCCAGTGATGTAACGATTATGCTATCTGCTGGTCCCTATATTGAATTATTTGAGAACATGTTAAAGTGCCACTTTTAAAAATATAAATCATGGATGAAAGTTATGCAATCTGACTTGGTTTACATTTTATATATTTTATCCAAAGAGAAACACAATACGGACACATTCTTTCAGTTCATTATATTGAGATTTGATTACTCTTGACATCAGTAAGATGCTACTTTAAATAAATATAATAAGGAAAGAAACTACCAAAAATTATATAGACATGTTAGGTAAGGAAATTTTCATTTGAGACTATTGCAATTAGGGAGAGATAATGAAATCCACTCTATTAAATCAAAAGGCAGGAAATAAGTGCTCAGAAGAGATAGAGAAAAATTTTTGGAAGATGTAAGAAATGAAGGTAGTGATTAGAAATGTAATTAGGCCACAGCTGGGAGGTGGCATGGTGGTTGAGGCACTGGACTCCCAAATGGCTGACCACGGTTCAAGTCCTGGGCCTGGCAGATTACATTGTCACTCCCTGTCCCCTCCTGGTTCATGTGTGTGCCCAGTGGCAAATTAAATAATAATAATAAATAAATTTAAATATTTTTTTAAAAAAGAAATGAGATTAGCCTATTTGTATTTGCTAACTGTTGCTTACTGAAATTACATACCTGTCTGCCCTCTACAGTGAGAAAGGGAAACACATTTTTTTTTTTTAGAAGTTTTTGTTATAGGGCATGTGTGATCACCAGAAAGACAGAGACAGAGAAACAGAAAGCAAGAAATTACCCCCCAGGGGGGATGGCCATACTGCAGTCCCTTCTCCTCCATTCTCCTCTCAGAATCTTGGGCATGCACGCACACGCGCTTTGCATGAGTTTAAGCCATGGGTCCGGGACTCGAACCACGATTGACTACATGGGAGTCCAGCAACATAGCCATTATGCCATGGGCAATACATTATTTTATATTAATGTTTTAAAGGGATATTTCCCAGGCCCTTGAGAAAGATTCACCTCTGTTGTAAAGCTAAAAAGAAGCTTGGAGAAGATTTACCTCTCAAAGAAGCAGGGAAAGAATTTATAATCAAACATTTTCTAAACTAAATGCTGTAAGAGGTGTATAGTCAGAAAATTCCTGACTACATTTTAGCCAAGTTAAGAGGAACATTAAAATCATCTTGTTCAAAACAAATAAAATGAAAGCAATTTTTTTTTTTTGAGAGGTTTTTGCTATAGGGCACATGCGCTTGCCAGACAGACAGAGACAGAGAGACAGAAAGCGAGAAATCACCCCCCAGGGGGGATGGCCATGCCACAATCCCTTCTCCTCCATTCTCCTCTCGGGATCTTGGGCACACACACACACGCACCCGACTTGAGTTTAAGGCACCGGGTCTGGGACTAGAACCGTGGTTGACTACATGGGAGTCCAGCGACATAGTCATTACAGTAACTGCTGGTCCCTGAAAGTAAATATTATCTCTGGAATATTTGTATTATATAGCACATGTATATAAAAATTGCTCTAAAGATAGAGACATTTTGACATTAAAAATTACTTTTTGTAGTGCATTCACTAAAGTTAAGATCTTTGCCTTTTGCAATTGTTTAATTTTATTATTATTATTATTATTATTATTATTTAAATTGGCCAGAGAAAGACAGAGAGAGAGAAAGAGTGAGAGTGAGAGCCAGTCACCAGGTGTGAGACTCAAACAGTCGACCATATGGGAGTCTAGCAATTTAACCATCATGCCACCTGGGGGCCCTTAGATCTTTGTCTTTTTAAATCATAATCTATTGATAGTATTTATTAGATAAATAATTTTCAGCCAGTTAGGTGGTATGGTGGTTTCGGGAACTGTATCCTATATAGCCAACAGTATGGTTTGAGTCCTGGAAACAATGGCTTGAAAAACACTCCTGGCATGTGTGTGTGTGCTCCAAAATCCCAAAAGGAGAGCAGAAAAGGAAGGATTGTGCTTTAGTCATCTTCCCCAGTGATTTCTTGTTTTCTCTGTCTTTCTGTCTCTCTGGCAAGTGCACATTCCTATAGCAAACTTTAAAGTAATAATAATGAAAGAGAATTCAAATGTTTCAATATTTAAGACCAGCTATGGCAGAGTGATTAAGGCAGCTGGATCCAACATGGCCCCCTGCGAGATTCGAGTCTTGGATCCAGCAGCTTGAGAATGAGGCCAGGCCCATGTGCATTCATGCCCCAAATTCTGAAATGAGGAAGACAGAAGAAAAGGAATTCTGGAGTGACCATTCCCCACAGGGAATGTTTTCTCATCCTATCTCTCTCTTTGGGTGGTGAGTGCACATACTCTCCAGCAATTTTTGGTTTTTATATTTTAAAAAAGTTTCTGCCATAGGGAACGTGCACTTACCAGAGACAGACAGACAGAGAGAGAGAAAGTGAGAGGTGATGGTCATACTGTAATACTTTCTCCTGCATTCTCTTCCCAGGATCCTGGACTTCTGGACACACATGCACACTTGCCACACATGATTCTTTTTTTTTTTTTTTTTTTGAGGGAATTTTTGCCATGAGGTGTGTGTGCTCGTCAGAAAGACGGAAAGTGAGAAATCATCTCCACGGGGTATAGCCATGCCACAATTCCGTCTCCACCATTTTCTTCTCAGGATTTTGGGCACGCACACACACATGTCTTGCATGATTTTCAAGCCTCCAGTTCTGGGACTCAAACCACAGTTGACTGCAAGAGAGTCCAGTGATGTAACCATTATGCCATCTGCTGTTACCTCCTTGCATGATTTTCAGTCTACAGGGTCATAGTTTGAACTATGATTGGCTCTGTAGCAATCCACTGCCTTACCTACCAGACCACCTATTGAACTCAGGTAATGTTTTGGGGGGGTGGGGAAGCAGGATCACCATAGGATGCATTACCTCACCAGAAAGAGAGGGAAAACGAAAAATAATCCCGAGGAGGCACAGCCATGCTGCAATTCCTTCTCCATTTTCCTCTTGAGATTTTGGGCATGCACTCACACATATTTGGAGTGATTTTGAAGCCTCTGGTCTGAGATTGGAACTGTACCTGGCTATGTGAGAGTCAGGGCCTTAACCATCCCACCACCTGCTGGCCCCTTGACAAATATTTTAAAAATTAACTATATCTATTTATTTTTAATTAATTAATTAATTTCTTTATTTTTGCCATTGGGCATTGTACTAGCTAGAAAGTGACAGAAAGAGGGATAATGAGAAATCCCCCCCCTAGTGTGTGGTCACTGCACTATCCCTTCTTCTTCATTCTGCTCTGGGAGTTTTGTGTATACACGCACATGTGCTTGGTGTGTTTTTAAAACCATGGGGTCCAACACTTGAACCAGAGAGTGGAATCCAGTGCTTTAACCACCAGACCACCCAATAGTAATTAAGAAAAAAAAATACTTTGGCTAATATCATTTTCTCATAGATATTTTCAGAGTTGTACTTGACTGCTTAGAAATATTTGAATCCTTTTCCCTTTTTGTTTAACATTCAAACAAATATTGTACAGTACTTAATTTTCTTCATAATTAATTTTTCACAGTTTGTATAGATATACATGCCATTGTTTTGTTCTGTTATTCTCAACTGTCTTTTATGTCGCCTATTTTAGTTACTCAACTTCCGCCCTCTGCCACATGAAATGCTTTAAGGCTTTGTAGCTATCAAATAATATAGAAAAATAATAAAATTGCCACATATTTTGATATTGTAAATTGCAGCTATATTTTCTTTTGAGGAGTAGCAGTAAAAGATTAACTTCCAGTTTATTAATTTCACACAATAAAATAAGTTTTCTTTTTTTTTTTTTTAGAGGTTTTTGCTATAGGGTGCGTGTGCTCGCCAGACAGAGAGAGAGAGACAGAGAAACAGAAAGCAAGAAATCACCGCCCAAGGGGGATGGTCACGCTGCAATCCCTTTTCCTCCAGACTCCTCTTGGGATCTCGGGCACACATGTACATGCGCCTAGAGTGAGTTTAAGCCACCGGGTCCGGGACGTGAACCACGGTCGACTACGTGGGAGTTCAGTGACATAGCCATTACGCTAACTGCTGGTCTCAAAATATGTTTTCTTGTTGTTATAATCTCTGTTTAATCTTCACAATTTTTATCCTTCTCTGTTGTCAGCATCTTATTTACTTCACAATTGTATCATACCTGATTTTTTTTTTTTTTGGATTGGATGTATAAGCAGGAAGAAAACATGGATGAGCTGATAGATTTTGTTACAGACACCTGTGGCTATGTTTTATGCTTTTTTTTGTTCCTTAATTTATATAGGAATATGACTTTTGTTCATGAAAATAAACTAGAAATACATTTTAGAGCATTTTCAGTACTTAGAAAACTCCACTCTGGTAAGTCACAGCTTGTGAGTCATTTTTTCCTTTGTAGGGCACAAAATAATTTCTACCTTAGGAAGGCTCACTGGAGGATCTAATATTGATTTATTCACAGCAACATAGTATCTGCCATTTATTGAGAGTTTAGTCAGTATTTTACTAAATATATGAATCATTTCATATACATGTATTTCATTAATCTTTAAAACCGTCTGGTGATATAGATTGTTTACTCCATTTTAATGAAGACTGAACTAAAACTTAGATATGATAAATGTTTTTCTCAAGGTCATATGGCAAAGAAGGCTCAAGTTGTGATTCTAATCCATGCCACCCTAACTCCAAAGTCCATTTTTTAAGGTAGAATACAAACTCCCTCTATTATTTGCTCTAGTTTTTTTCTTGATCTGTATAAAAATTATAAATGAAGTAATTTTCAATTGAATTAACTTTATTCAAACATTAACACTTCAATATGTGAAACTTTGTTTTGTTTTTAATTTTTCTGTTTTTTATTATAGAGCATGTATGCTCACAGGAAAGAGACAGAGGAGAGAGTAAGTGATTAAATCATCCCCAGGGGAGATGGGCATGTAGCAAACCATTATCTTAGGATTTGGGGCATATATGCACACCCGCTCAGCATGATTTTCAAGCAGTCAGGTCCAGGTTTGAACAACATACTGAGCCATGTGGGATCCAGTGCCTTAACCTCCACACCTCCTGCTGGCCCTGTAAACTATTTTCTAAAATGCATTTTTATAGAAATAATTAGATTGATCTGTTTCTGTTTTCTCTCTACCTACTCTGGTTAAAATGTACATCAGCTACCTTAGATGCTGCAGCATGCCCTCTCAGTTCAACTCCCTGACACTTGTTATTTCGGTTGCTAGTCTCAATTGTTTGCAAAAATGTAAACTATTCAATAAAAATAAATCTAACTATATTTGATTATTGTATTAAGAACTAATAATGGAAAATAATTAATTTAAATATTTCCATGTCCATATAAATACTTTTATTGGAAGAATAAACTATCTTATCCAGTATGGCATTCTCAAAATAGTATGTGTATATATCTATATTTATATATCTATATATAGAGATACACACACACTATATTTATATTATATTTAAATGATATAATATATATTTATGTTATATGTAATTAATTAAATGATTGAACACTATAAAAGGTGTGCATGGGGTCAGACAATAGCACAGCAGTAAACCTAACACTCTGCCAGTTGGCCTTACCTAAATGGGAAGGTTTTCAGTTCGTCGGGACACCTTGTGGGAGACAAATACGCTCCCATGATATGGAACTGGCTGAAGCTGGGGGTATCCAGATTTTTGTCAGGGGAGCTATATTTCTGTTATCTCTTCATCCCTTTATTTTGTGGAATAAATAATGAAAAAAATTGTCTGCATAAACCCCTTTTTAAAAGTATAACACATTTTGTTACAATTAAAACAACTCCAGAAATTTGTCCATAACTGCTTACAAATTCTGAAGAAAACATGAAGTCATTTCAGAAAATGCATGATAAAAAGAAAGAAAAAGGCAATTTATTCAGTTTTCCATGGTCGTTGTCTAGTACTGAAATGATCATTTTTTTGCTCAAATTCAGATCTGACATTTATAGCAGAATAAAGGAGGCAGTTTTATTTCACTGACAGACTAAAATATTACTGAGTGACTGATAGTATAAAATGTTGTTTTTTCCCAAGATATTACCTCTTTAAAGTTTCTTTAAAAACATTAAAAGCACACATTACAAAATGACTTAAAGTTTTACTGTGCATGATTGCCGAGTTTTATTGGGTGAGAAGTATTACTAACTGAAAGGAAGTTGTTCCTATATGATGCAGGTTTTGGTTTACCTAAACAAGACCCATCTGGATCACATGTCCTCTTCTAGACAGAACAGGAAAAATGTTTGCTATGTTCTGGAAATGACCAGAAGCCGGGAAACTTGAATGCAGTCAGTAGAGATGAATTTGGAGCCTATGGATAATCACAATAGCTCATTAAAAGGAAGCTGGGTTTTATATAGTTTAATCAGGAGTCAATAATATATGTAATCAAAGGAGTTATTTGATCTTTTGTATTTTAACACTATCATTGTTGGGAAAAACAATTTAGAGGGGATGCACAAGCAAGACTTTAAGAAGTTATTTCACTAGCCATGTAAAGAAGACAGGATGAATTAGATTGTGGGGGAGGAGGAAGTGGCATTTCCACTAAAGATAGGAGAACAAAATTGAGATACATAGTTCCTTCTGACATAAGCTGGCAATTTACTGTAAATCAGTGAATAACAGAGTGGGAGAGAAGAACCAAGAATGACTGCTCTGTTGCTGATTTGAAAGACTGTCAGTGTAATTTAGTGACAAGAGTAAGACTTGGGGAAGAAATGTTTTTAGAAGGCAAATAGTTTCATGAAATTGTTAAATGAACATAAAAATGGCTTACCTTTACTAAATATTACTCTAAACGTTAAATAAGATAAATATGATTAGTATCTTTAGTGTTTGGGACATGCATGTTAATCTCCTTCTAGACAACATGCTTCATTCTGAATTGTTTTAGTCAGCTTTTCGAAGATGTAGAATGTGGCTGTGAAAATTTTCCCTTTCCTGTCACTCTTCGAAGAGAATCAAACTGTAAAGGAAAAGTAATTATTTCATTGTCAATATTTCTGAATTTGTGCTTTATTTATTTATTTATTTTTTTGAGAGGTTTTTGCTACAGGGCGCCTGTGTTCTCCAGAAAGACAGAGAGAGACAGAGAGATAGAAAGCGAGAAATCACTCCCCAGGGGGAATGGCCACACCGCAATCCCTTCTCTCCATTCTCCTCTCTGGATCTTGGGCACGCATGCACATGCCCCCAGCGTGAGTTTAAGCCACTGGGTCCGGGATGCGAAACAAGGTTGGCTACATGGGAGTCCAGCGACATAGCCATTACACTAACTGCTGGTCCCTGAATTTGTGCTTTTAATGTAATTAAAGAGAACAAAATAAATGACATGATGGTGCTCAGTATTTCCTAATACTTGATATACAATATGTAAATGCATATTACTTATGGTAGTTTCTGTACCATATTATGCAAGACTTATCCTCAAGAAACTCATAACCTGTGCTCTATCAATCAGTTTATTAAAAATAGTTTGAATATAAGTGCCAGCATTTGACATGTTACTTCAGGTGCTAGACTCCAACGTGGCTGACTACAGTCCAAGTACTGAACTCGGTGACTTGAAAATCATGCCAGGCATGTGTGCGTGAACTAGATGAGCTATTTCTATATTATGATTAGAGTCTTGTAGGCTGCAGAATGTAATAAAAAATGATACCCATGGTTAGCCATTTTAATCAGATTAATTGATTTTTTTTAACAACTTGCTCTCTTGCCTTCTTTTATATGTGATCATAGTAAACACATTATTTTGAAGAAAAATCCTGAGAGGAGAATGAAGAAGAAGAGATTATGGCACAGCCGTTCCCACCAGAACGTAATTTTTCACTTTCCCTCTTTCTGTCTTTCTCTCTCTTTTTCCAGCGAGCACATTAGCCCTATGGCAATAAATCTTATAAAACATAGTTCGAATGTAATATTTTCAAGATATCTACTAGTTTGAATCTTACCTCTTAGCTTCTTTTTATGTAGAGTGGCTTTTTTTTTTTTTTTTTTTTGTCAGAAGACACTTGTGTTTAAGGTAAGAAGAGTCCAAGACCCTGTTCCAGTAAACAGAACTCAGAATTCCTAGAATACCTGCCATTTACATGGGAGAAACTTAAATAGTCAAAGCCCAGCCAAACAAAAGCTTAAAGTTAATCTAGTTTTATTAGAATGTGATGAGGATTTTAGAGCAAACTGTGCCAACAAGAATGAAAAAGTAAAATCACAAACAGCAGTGGCACATCCCCCGAAAAAACACAACTGAAATAAGAGAAATTTGAACTTAATCACTCTTTTCTTTCTAGGAGACTTCCAGGTGTTTGAAAAAGCAATGTGAAACTCAAGGTTAAAGCTGACTAAGTACAAAAAAATCCAGCATATATCTTTTTAAATCTTAGTTTCCAAAAGTTTTCATGCATCATCTAGAGATTAAGACTATTTTTCCCCCTCACTACCACAACAGAACTTTCTTACTCCTCCTTTTGACTGGACTATTGGTTGTACATAAAGTGCAAAAGAATTAAATATAAGAATAAAAATATAATTAGTGGAGAAACTGATGAAGTCTGAATACAGTGTGTTTTTAATTTAATAGTATCTTATTATTTTTAAAATTGTATTTATTATTTTTTACATTTAATTACTATACATTTTAGCAGCATACAGAAAAGGCTTTCTGAGCATGAGTATACGATATATTATACATTAGTCCAGTCAAAGATATTACCATACATATGATTATCATCAGTTAATTTGCCATTTCATGTACATTAAATGTTTTGCTTTGTTTTCCCCTCTCTGCCACCCCCCATTGACCACCCTCCTCCCACACTCCTTCTGATATCCACAGTAGTTTTCTCTACCTTTATACCTTCCAATCTTTCAGTTTCTGCTATACTGTGCAGACATTTGGTACGTATTAAGTGGGGACATATGATGATGCCTCTGTTTCATAGGGAAGCTTATACTCTATTTTCTCTTCAGATCATATAAATCTTATATTATTAATTTTGGAAATTTGATCATTGTACTCTGACTAGAATCTATGAGGAGAAGCTGAGTGAGGAACATATGACAATTTTGAAATAAGTATTAAAGTATCTCAAAATTCAAAGCTTAAAAAATATTGATAGACTGCTAAAATAAATTAAAATTTTAAATAATTTTTAAATGAGTTATGTAGTTATGGAAAGGTGCAGAGGAACCTTAAATAGGTATAATTAAGCAAAAGAAGTCAGCCTATAAGGACAAATAATATATAATGCCAACTACATTACATTCTGAAAAAGGGAAAACTATGGAGATAGTAACTGACCTGTGGATGCAAGGAGTATAGGATGAAGGTTGGAGTGATGAGTAGATAGACTAGAGGGGATTTTCAGGGCAGTGGTCATTCTGCATAATACTGTAAGCGTGGGCATATGCCATTCCAAAGTTGTCAAAAGTCTAAGAACGTACAATACAGAGTGAGCCTTCATGTAAATTATGGACTAGTGGCTAGTAATGAGGTATCGATGTTAGCTCATTGTAACAAACAACCCATATTTATGCAAGATGTTAACAGCAGTGAAAACTGGGTTCAGGGAGTGAGGAAACATAAGGAAATTCTCTACTTTCTGCTCAATATTTCTCTGAACCTAAAACTCTTCCATAAATAAAGCTTACTGATTAAGAATCTAATAGACAAGGGACCAGTTGTTGGCATAACGGATATGTCACTGTACTCTCATGTAGTCAACCTCAGTTCAGGTCCTGGACCTGGTGGCTTAAACTCATGCTGGGCGCATGTGAGTGTGTGCCCAAGATCCCAAGAGAAGAATGGAGGAGAAAGGATTGCATCATGGCCACCGCCCCCCCCGAGGGTGATTTCTTGCTTTCTGTCTCTCTGTCTCTCTCTGTCTTTCTGGCGAGTGGATGCGCCCTCTTGCAAAAACCTCTCCAAAAAAAAAAAAAAAAAAGAATCTGATAGACGAAACCAAGTTTAAATTTGTGTACTGCTTTATAATAACATGAATTAATAAAATATTCTAAATAATTATTGCTAACTTTAATTTACCATTGTTACACTTCTAGGAAGAAATAATAACAGTTTGATCTTAAAATATTATTTTACTTTTTAGATGTCAGTCAAAAAATGAAAAGAAATGACATTGCAAAACATTTCCTTTCGACAATAGTTCTTGATTAGCCTAAGTATCCATTTTCATTCATTTTGAACTAGATGAGATATTTCTATAATATCACTGTTATAATCTTGTAGTCTGCAGAGCATAATAAAAGTGATATTCATGGTTAGACATTTTAATAGGATAAATTAATTTGACTGTTTTTTCCACTATTCTCTTCTTTTATATCTGACTGTAGTAAACACATTATTTTCAAGTATTGAATGCCAGAGGGAGTTTTAATAAACATCATTTAATTTTCTATTTTCATGATTATCAAAAAGGAAATGAAGCCAAGTTTACTGACAGATTTTATAGTATAAGAAAGAAACTTTAAAACTTTACTCTTTCATACTTATTTATATAGAAAATTGTGTATATTTCATATCCTCAAAACTAAACATGAGTGTTTTTGTATAACTATTTAAAAACCTTTATAGGAAATAAGTGCCAGTAATAAAGTAATTTAAACCTCTTTGTTCCTTACCAAATTATTTTCACATTTTGTATGTTCATTGTAGTTATGAATAAAAGCTACATAGTCGAATACAACTTTCTGGGAAGACTGACTATGGCCCAGTAGTAACATACAACACTCTGCAAGACTGATGCTCATGGAAACCCTTTGGGTTCAAGTTCAGAGAACCCCCTGAGCACACCCAGTACACATGTGCCCATGATCCGGGCTGACTGAAACTAGGAGTGGACCACGGCATTGAGAGCATGTTGGGAGTGATAGTTCTCTCTGTCTCTCATTCAATAAATAAACAAGTAAATAATCTTAAAAAAAAAAAAAATTAACAACTTTCTGAGATGGGGGAAAGCAGATGGCATATCAGTTATATCACTGGACTCCCACATGGCCAACTACAGTTCAAGTCCCAGACCTGGTGGCTTGAAAATTATGCTGGGCACATGTGCGTGAGTACCCACAATCCTAGAAGGGATTTTGGGGTGACTGTGCCCCCCTGGGGAGAGATTTCTCATTTTCCCTCTCACTGTCTCTGTCTCTTTCTCTCTTTGGTGAGTACATATGCCCCAAGGCAACATCTTTTTAAAAAAATTCTCTGAAAGTTTTTATGAAATGTTCTATGACCTTACTAATCAATATAGTATCTGGTAGCCACATTAATGTATATTGTGTTAATTGAGCATATGAATACTGGCTCATATGACTAAGAGGCACAATTTTAAATTTAATGTAACTTGCTTCAACTTAAATTGGACAGTACTGGTAAAAATATTAAGGGATTGACCAGCTGCAGAGTACAACATGGAAAAGAGATGAACATTAAAAAAAAATACTTCATAATGTTACGAGGTGAAAGCTAAAGAAAAGGAAGAACTGAATCTTTTGGGGGTTTATCAATACCAAAGGGAACAAGTAGTACTAAGTACCTACCATAACCGTAGTCATAGACAAGGTCACCCTCAAGGTCAGCATGAACAGATTGAATTTCCCTGATACAAAGCCATTTTTTCTCATGTTTTCTTTCTGACAGAACTTAAAGTTTGACAGAGAAGCAGGAATAAATCTAGTTTAGATGCCCTCATGGTTAAGGGCAGCTTATTACACATGGCCAGGCACACGGTTTGAGTCTCGGACCTGACAGTTTGAGAAATATGACAAGCATGTTGCATGCATCCCCAAATTCCCAATAGTAGGGAGAGATGGAGGAGAAGGGATTGTAGCATGTGACTATTCCCTAGGAGGGGTACTTCTCTCCTTCTCTGTCTCTCCATCTGTCTCTGGCTGAGCACATATACCTCTAGCAAAACAAAACAAAAACAACAAAACAAAAAACAACACTTATTTGTGTTTTTACACTATACTTTTGTCATGAGAGACAATTTATTAACTGACATAATAGAATTAAATTTTGTTTCTCACTGATTAAAATGAAAATAAAAATGGATTATTAGCAGGACTGGAAGAGTCAGAGTTTACTTTGACTTTAGCCAAATCTATTTCAGGAATTCTAAATGAAAATCTCATCTTCAGATTTCTGTCTTGGATGTTTATCAAAAACATTCAGTAAATAGTATTTATCAGCTCCTACACTTATCAGTATATCCCTAAAAATTATTTTTCCTTATAGTTGCCTTATCTACTAAGCTCCTTCTCTATTTTACGTTTTTCTTTTAATTTTTACAATCATCACTGTATATCATCACAGTGTAAAAGATGAATTTCCCCATCTCTTTTATGTATAGACTTTGTGTGTCATGCTGCTCTCCAAATGAGACTCCTCACTGCTAAGGACTAAGGCCTAGGACATATCACATTCTAAGCAAAGGCCTTCTATAATCTGGCTCCATTTTGATCCATCTTCTACCATGTATCCCTTTGCACTCCATGTTTTATAGTAAAGTCACACTTCTCTATCTTTGGATATACTTTTTCTCTGTCTAGAGAGATAATACCACATTGTCTATCCAGCTGAATTAGTCTTCTTCAAAAATCCAGTTTATCAGTTTATCCCAAAGTAGGCCAGTAGCTAATGAAGTTCTTCTCCATTCTTCAATGTAGTAAAGGAATAATGGATCTCCCTCCAATTTTCAGTTGTAATCCACATGCACTTTTATATTCTGATTCTGGCATATTTTAATACACTTAACTGGTTGCAGGTCTATTCCTTTTACTGTACCATGAGCATGTGCTGTCAAAACCATGACTGGAGAGAAGGAGGCAGGGTGGTTCAGGCATTGGACTCCTATATGGTCAACTATGATTTGAGTCCCAGACCTGGTGGCTTGCTTTCTTACTTTTCCTTTTTCTCTCTCTCTCTGGTAAGTTCACGTGTCCCATGGCAAAATTTAAAAATGATATTAATAAATAATAATTAAATAATTATTTAAAATTATTATGATTTGCCTATCTATGTTGCTAGGGTCAAGGACAGTCACCTGTACGTGGCAGATTATCACTGATCATTTCTGAAATCAATTTATGAAAATGATCCTTAAATGTATATATTTACTAGCAACTTTGCATGAAAGAGCGTCTTGTTTCTGAGACTGATTTTTTTTCTCTGGTTAGTGAGTATATTTTGAGTAAATAAAACAAAGAATATACATTTAATCTTTTTTATTTTTTAATATTTTTTCTTCTTATTTATTTATTTATTTATTTATTTTAATTTGACCAGAGAGAGACATACAGACAGAGAAAGAAGGAAAGTGAGAAAGCAAGGCACTAGATCCGGAACTTGAACCACAGTCAGCCATGTAGTAGTCCAGTATCTCAACCACCATGCCATCTACCACCCCAATATACATATTTTTGTTCCCATATATTTCCTTCCCTTATTTGTTCTTTCCCTCCATACATTTATTATTCTTAGCTTAGAAAATACTTTAAAAATAAAGATTTGTATGTGCATGCATGAGGAAATGACAATGGTTTTATGTACGTCTGCATTTATTTTTATATGTAGAGGTATATTTTCTCTATACAAAAAAAACCTTCCTAAAATGAGTAATTATTTTTATATGACACCAAATTAATGACAACTAAAGAATGATATTTTTAGGCTCAATCACTAACTGAAACTCTTATTTTTCATTTTTAAGTCTTGCTTTGTTGCATCTGTAATTTTTCTGTATAGCCAAAATATTTTATTTTTTCTTTACTAAATAATAATATACATTCAAAACATGCCTGCAATTCATTATGAAAATTTCTGCCATGTCCCTTTAGGGAAGGAGAACTAATGATGTGTTCAGCAACTGCTAGAGATGGTTTGAAGTAGAATGATGCAAGGTTTGTGATCTGAAGCATGACAATGAAGTATTGTTCCATTTATTGGACATGTAAGGTGCTTAGTGGTTTGGATAATAAAACTGAAAAACAGAATTGAATCTTTGACGTGAAAAGTTTTTCACTTCCTTTTGCTATATGTACCATTGCTGGTGTTTATTATTTGGTAGGACTCACTTTCTAATGTTATTTTTAGCAGGAGAAGTACTATTCTGACCTCTAAAATGCCAGGCTTTAAGGGTAAAATGTCATTCGCAATATGTTTAAGTAAAAGTGATTCATTTTGGAAAAGGCAAGCATCCATCAAATGTCTTATCATGTGCACCCTGATGAGAACCTTCAGTGATGCTTGCAAGTACAGTTGAAGAGGTGGAAAAGAAATTAGAAGAGAATGTTTGTTTCGGTGACATTACCCTTGCCACAAATAAAACAAGTAGAAATGAAGCAAACTTTAGATTATTTGACTGAGTGTTGTAACTACTGAATATTTTCCAATTTCATATCTATCCTGGAATCACTCAATTTGTCCTGGCATGCAGACAAGTAGAGACGTTTAGCAATTTTTATTAAACACATCATGTATATTGCCTACTTTTCACCTTCTATAAAAAGTATAAAATAATTTTAGTGTCTTTTTTTAAGTGTTTAGGTTTGGGCATAAAATACAGTAAAGAATTTATGGATAATAGAAAATTTAATTATCATCCCAGTTCCTCTTATCTTTAAGGACTAAGAAGTGACAAGAAATCCCTACTGCATGGGATATTTGGAAGAATGTAGAGTGACCAAAAAACATAAAATTGTTTTTTCTAATATATATATATGTTATTGAAACAAGAGTGTTGGGGCAAGCAGGTAGCATGGTGGTTTCGGCAGCTGGACAACCATATGACTGACCGTAGTGTTTTTTTTTTTGTTTGTTTGTTTTTTTCTCGAGAGGTTTTTGCTACAGGGTGTGTGCTCTTGCCAGAAAGATAGAGAGAGACAGAGTCTTTATGCCATGACTCATGCCTCATGCGTTCTAAGAGGTCTTTAGATGTGAACCTGGAAACGTACCATGCAGGTCAACCTCACAGACCATCACTGCTGTGCCTCTGTTTGGCTCCCACTTACTAATTTTTGCCTACACATCTAGTCTGTGACAAAACAGGAGGAAGTATGTCAATGATACGATTTGGGGTGGTGGTGGTGAGAGGGACACATGGTTCAGGATGTTGAATAGACTTTTTTAGTTTCTAGATTTGCTTTTCTCCTCAAGATGAAAAGAAAGAGCATTTCCACAAAGATGCACTTAGGAATAAAATGGAAATGTCAACAGGAAGTCTACATAGTTGAGTAGAGGCCAAGTCTGCAAAGGGTACTTAGTATAGTTAATAATGAATTCAGTAATTCTGTCCAACTTATTTGAAATATTAGGTTCAGAAGGTAGTTTTGGTTTTATTTAGTTTCTATTTTTTTTTTTTTTAATGTTTGTTTCGGTGACATTACCCTTGCCACAAATAAAACAAGTAGAAATGAAGCAAACTTTAGATTATTTGACTGAGTGTTGTAACTACTGAATATTTTCCAATTTCATATCTATCCTGGAATCACTCAATTTGTCCTGGCATGCAGACAAGTAGAGACGTTTAGCAATTTTTATTAAACACATCATGTATATTGCCTACTTTTCACCTTCTATAAAAAGTATAAAATAATTTTAGTGTCTTTTTTTAAGTGTTTAGGTTTGGGCATAAAATACAGTAAAGAATTTATGGATAATAGAAAATTTAATTATCATCCCAGTTCCTCTTATCTTTAAGGACTAAGAAGTGACAAGAAATCCCTACTGCATGGGATATTTGGAAGAATGTAGAGTGACCAAAAAACATAAAATTGTTTTTTCTAATATATATATATGTTATTGAAACAAGAGTGTTGGGGCAAGCAGGTAGCATGGTGGTTTCGGCAGCTGGACAACCATATGACTGACCGTAGTGTTTTTTTTTTTGTTTGTTTGTTTTTTTCTCGAGAGGTTTTTGCTACAGGGTGTGTGCTCTTGCCAGAAAGATAGAGAGAGACAGAGTCTTTATGCCATGACTCATGCCTCATGCGTTCTAAGAGGTCTTTAGATGTGAACCTGGAAACGTACCATGCAGGTCAACCTCACAGACCATCACTGCTGTGCCTCTGTTTGGCTCCCACTTACTAATTTTTGCCTACACATCTAGTCTGTGACAAAACAGGAGGAAGTATGTCAATGATACGATTTGGGGTGGTGGTGGTGAGAGGGACACATGGTTCAGGATGTTGAATAGACTTTTTTAGTTTCTAGATTTGCTTTTCTCCTCAAGATGAAAAGAAAGAGCATTTCCACAAAGATGCACTTAGGAATAAAATGGAAATGTCAACAGGAAGTCTACATAGTTGAGTAGAGGCCAAGTCTGCAAAGGGTACTTAGTATAGTTAATAATGAATTCAGTAATTCTGTCCAACTTATTTGAAATATTAGGTTCAGAAGGTAGTTTTGGTTTTATTTAGTTTCTATTTTTTTTTTTTTTGTAACTTGAAACATCATTAAACAAAATCATAAAACCACTGACTATACTACAAATGTTATTTAAGGATAACATTATTGTTGGGTCTGGCAGATGGTGTGATGGTTAAGGGTGCAGGACTCCCGCATGGCCAAACACGGTTTGAGTCCTGGACCTGTCAGCTTGTTTTCTCACTTTCACTCTCTCTCTCTCTCATTCACTCTCTTACTCTGTCCCTTTCTGGTCAAATCAAAATAGGTAAAGTTAAATAAAATAATTATTTAAAAAGATAACATTATTGTTTTACTAATCAACTGCTGAGCACAATGAGATGCTAAACCATTACTTAAACATAAAGTACTAAGGACAGGAGCATTTAGACAATATGAAACACCTGGGAAAGATTAATCATCTTATACTCTGACAGATGAATTAAAAGGCAAAGTAAAATAATATGATATTAACAAATTTTGAGTAGGTATTTTAAAGAATTGTCTGGCAATTTGTTAGGATATAATAGTTGTAAAAAAATACCATATTAAATGTAACACACAGTAGAAAGATTTTATTTCCTTGTTTTTTTTTTAAAGTATAATTTTACATTTCAGAATTTAAGCAGAAAATTAATTTTTGCTAATAAAGCTTAAAATTTGTCAGGAGGAGGACATTTCAAGTTTTAAATCCTTAATTATGTTGCCCTCAATCTGTATCAATACATGTTAATAATTGCAACAATGCCAACTTATTAAATAAAAATAGTGTTTTAATATCTCTTTTCACATTATACAAACTCCTATACTCCAAGAATGAGGGCTTGTTGAAAAAGCAAAACATTTAAGAGACACAAAAAAGGAAAATTATCTGTTGATAACATGTATGATATCTTTAACTGAAATAATATTCAGTGTATCCATACTGGGATATAGAGTGATTGAATGAATAAAAAATAAATAAACTATTGGGAAAAAAAAGAAGAAAAGCAACCATCTATAAAGAAATAATTGATATCAGATTATACATTTTCTGTATGCAAATTACTTTAAAAAGGTTCCAGTTTGAGAAATTGTGAAATACATCTGCAAGCAACTTGAAAGGATTTGATCTCAATCTAGGATATCCGTTTGACCAAAATGAATTCCTACATATTATTCACCCTGTATTTGGCAGAATTAACTGAATACTCTTTAGGCCATTTGTTAATATTTTCTAAAACCTTCCATGACTTTAAGCGCCATATATCAGCATGAAACACTTCCCCTCACTCTACATACTCTCAGTATACCTCATTCACAATTCAGCCCAGAAGACTTCTGAAACACTCCATGAAAAGCTCTAAACTGATCGGAAAATTAGGTAAAGTGTTACTTGCTGTCTAGTCTCACTTACAGGGATCCATAAATAAAGAATTATTCCATACTTTTGACAAAATGAGCTTAATTTTTGTTCATTCTAAATTATTATTCTCCTTTTCCTTAACTTCCTTATTTGTGTTTCCTCTACTGAAATAGTATTCCTTATTATGTAACGTAAGTCCTTATTATATTAATGTGTGATTGTTCTAAGGGTTACTTAATATAAGAATAAACTTGGCCTTGTCTAAAGTCAATTTGTTAAACATAGGATGAAAAATAAATGATCGGGATGCGACTGAACTAGTATTGGGATGTTTTGCCATGTAATTTTGCTTAATATGGAGATACATCTCATTCTATTCTGCAGTCATTTCTAATTTACTGAGTTAACAAATACTGATTAAATACCATGCTTGATGCTATAGGAGAACTACAGATAAAATACATATAACTCTTGTAAAACTGTGAAGAGTGTAGAGTGATTATTATAATATCAAAGAAATGGTACTAGTACAGGTACAATTTTCATATAATGAAGAACATACTACACTCTGGTTACTTACAAAGTTTCTGACCGTACAGAAAAGGAGTATATAGATAAAATGAGGAGTGGAAAAAATAACACAAGAGATACGATGTTGAAGTGACTTCTTGGAGAAAATGCTTGTATAATAATTTCCCACAAAGAGAGATTAGCAAGAGCAAAAGTTTGATGGGTTAAAATGTAACACTCCATTCTGATATGGTGAGCAGGTTCTGTTCAGACATGGAAATGGCATGGGAATAACTTCTGACATTGTGCTGAAACACATTTTGCTTGTTTATCTTGAATTGCACCAACTAGAGTGTAATTCTGAACTTCAGTCCAGAGCACTGTTTCTACTGTAGATCTAGACCATAGTGACCACACCCATACATTTCAGTTCAGTTTGGACATACACTGTAACCCAAGGTATCATCCAAAATTGTCCAAGTAAGAGCCAATTAATCTTAAGAGTGTATTCATTGAGCTGTGTGGTTTAACAGAACAATGAATAAAGTAACAACCTGATACTTTGATTAATATGGTTACTGTTCACAGACTTTTTACCCCTTCCAACTACGTATTAGGATTATATTTTCTTGCTTCATAATGGTATAGTGTGAATACATGCCTTATCTGGCCAATGAGTTGTGAAAAAAGTGATGTTATTTCGGTGCCAGTCCATTTCATCGCTAGTGTCAGATTATCCAGAAGGCTCTTTCTACCTTCCACTCTCCCAATGGCAATATACTTCATTTCCAGTAGTAGCTTTTTATTCTCTCATATGAAACAAACAGGAGCAGGTGTGTGTTAAAGAAATGTCCATTTTTAATTACATTGCATTTACATTTTACAAGTATATTCTCCTAGCTTATGGCTTGCTTTTTCATTGTTTTAATAGTGTCTTTAAAAGAACAAATTGTTTAAATTTAAAGTTCCATTTACCTTAACTTACTTGTTTAGTAGTCTGTTTGGGACTTGAACCACAGTTGGCCATTGGAAGTCTAGTGTCTTAACCACCATGCAACCTGCTGGTCTCATAGTTTATTTTTAATTTAGATTCTTGTTCTGGCTCTAATATTTATAAGCTGAGTAATGTAGGCTAATTATTTAAATTTCCCAAGCTTCATTCTTGATGAAAGTATTATTTGTTGTTAATATTTGTAATGTATAGTCAATTTAAAAATAAATAATAAACTTTATATGCAGTAGAAGCTCAGTACATGTTTGTGTCCTTCCTTTGGTATCTTATACTATTGCTTTATGTTCTTTCCTAGTCAGTGCTAAGTGTTTCCTTTCTAATTTTATTTATTTCATAAATTCTTATTTAAATTTGATTGTTATATATCTTTATAGCAAAAAATATGGTTATCTTGAAGCATTCAAGCAGTGTGTGATATTCAAGGATATCATTATATACATTATTTTCAACAAAGAAATTTACTTTCTTGTATCTCTTAAATGCTGTTTTCCTGAGCCTCTCTATCTCCCCTTTGTAGTACACACTCCCTTCTCTAACTCTAGTACCTACACCTGACCTCTCCGTTACTATCTTTAAATATTTGTTTCTCCCAAGGAGTGCAGATGCTCAGTATATATTGAGTGGAGATATATAATATTTGTCTTTGATAGTCTGGCTTATTTCACTTAGCATTAACTATTCAACATACATTTATTTTGTATTGAATGAGAGTCTCCCTGTTCTTTATGGCTGATTATATTCTTGTTTTCCATTTGCTATATGATGCATGTGCTCACCTGAATGAGAGAGAGAAAATTCCCCTAAGGAGGTATGATTATGCCACAATCCCTTCTCCTCTATTCTCCTCTTGGGATTTTGGGTATAAACACAAATATGCCTGACATGCTTTTTCAAGCTGCAGAGACCAAGACTAGAGATTCCCACTCAGCACTGTGGCATCAGATGCCTTATCCACCATGCCATTGACTTGTTAAATTTTAAAAGCTTCTTAACCCTTTGAAATGTCTTCCCAGTTTTAAAATATTTGACTATAGACTATACCATATTTTCCTTCATTTTGAAAGTTTATCTTTCTAACAACCTAAATTATTATGAGTGTTTCTCTGCCTTTCACAAAGAAAGAACGAGTAAACATCGTTTCTTAAGCATTCTGTCACTTTTCTATGTCAATGAATATTCTTTAGCTGAAAAAAAAAATTTGTCCAGCAAATGGACACATAAGAGAGAGAGAGAGAGCGAGAGAGAGAAGTCATTCCAGAGGATGGGGGACATGGTTATGCTCCAATCCCTTCTCTTTCATTCTCTTCTGAGGATTTTGGGCACACACACACACACACACACACACACACACATACACAGGCCCAGCCTGTATTTCAAGTCACTGTGTCTAGACTCAAATCGCAATCTCAGCCAATGTAAGATCTAGTTGCCTCAACCACCACATCATTGGCTAGTGCTAGCTTACTAAATTTAAACTAGATTGTCAATTGTGTCTTCTTAGTTTCTGCTACCTGCAGGAGAGTTTCTATTTTTAACTGACAAATTGGATCCATTGTTATAATGGTTATAAACTGCCATAATTAATACAGGCATTTGTAGTATTCCTCTTCCCTAAGGATCATTTTTAAAAGATGCATTTATTGGGACCAGCAGTTAGCGTAATGGCTATGCTGCTGAACTCCCATGTAGTCAACTGCGGTACGAGTCCCAGACGCAGTGGCTTAAACTCATGCTAGGCACGTGTGTGTGCATGCCCAAGATCCTGAGAGGAAAATAGAGAAGAAGGGATTGTGGCGTGCCCATCCTCCCTGCGGGGGAGGGAATTTCTTGCTTTCTTTCTCTGTCTCTGTCTTTCTGGCGAGCGCATGCACACTATAGCAAAAACCTCTAAAAAAAAAAAAGGTGCATGCATTTATTTGTAGATAAGAATTTTTAAAAGATGGAAATATTTTGACTTGTAGAAAATAATTTTTTGGAACACTTAGCTTACGAATGATAGCTCAGGTATTTCAAAATCTTACTAGGCTTATTTATATCTGACAATAATCTTCTGTTTAATTATCACTGTTTTAAATTACAGTGAAATAAAGAGGTACAACCAGAGTAAGACATGGTGTTTCTTAGAAGACTGGTGAGAATGTAAAGATTGTTAATGGCCCAGACAAGATGAAATAAATGTTGATTGGAAGTCACATATTCTATTACCTTAGCAAGAGTAGATGGCAATGACTTTTGCTTGGTGATGAGATAGTATCACCACTAATAAGGTAACTGAGGCTAAAAACTGCACAAATGGGCCAGTATCACAATACAGTTTATTTGAAAAGAAAATCTTCCATCAGAAGGTATATTTATTTTAGTTATCCACTGTGAGCTCCAGGAAAGGACAAAAATCAAGGAGAAGATGCTTAAAATGGTATAGCCAGTGCATTAGAAGTCAAATTTGACTAAATGTCAGCAAATTAAGAAGCTTACAAAGATGTCACAGGACCTAACAAAATACTTCTTGAGAGGAATGAAATATTTGGCCATAAAAACTATGTTAAACAAGGTTAAGAAAAGTCAGAAGGAAGTATTTACATGATGTACTATGTTAGCTCTTCAAGTTTAACAATTCATAGAGAGGAAAATGGAAACATCTTGGTTGGCACTAGTGTGCAGTTACCACCAATTTGCATTAAAGCATTTTTATCCTTATTGAAAACATGACATAAATTTAATTGTTTCTTTGTTGTTAAACAGGGTCTCACTGCTGAAATCCTGCTGCCTCAGCCTCCAGATGGAACTAGTGCATGCTGCAGTGCCTGGTTCTTTTTGAGATGGAGGTCTTGCTATGTTGTTCAATCCGGAGCCATGATCATCTTACCTCAGACTGCCCCAGGGGCTAGGATTTGGAGCTCATGATCGCCCTGCCTCGGACTCCCCGAGTGGCTAGGACTGCATGTGTACACCAGATCCCGGCTAGGAATTGTCTTATACTGCGCAGCATAGCTTTGACCAGTTTGCCATTATGGCTGGGCCTGACACAAGTTTCAAACCCATGAAACGTCATAGAAATCCTGTGTTGGCCTAGACGACTAGAGTAGGAGGAGAGTAAAATACAAAGAGCACATGCCAGCATGTTTGTTGCCGAGATGACATTTCCATCAATGTCATTTCACACCTCCTGATTTACAGGGCTTAAGAGATCATTATGAACAAAACTATGTTTTTGAAATACATATGCTATAATTTAGCATTTCTTTTCTTTCTTTTTTTGGTGGAGGCAGGGTTTGCTATAGGGTATGAGTGCTTGGCAGAGAGAAAGTAAGAGGGAAAGTGAGACATCACCACCCCTGGGGAGATTGCCACTTTACAATCTCTTCTTCTCCATTCTCCTCATGGGATTTTAGCCATGCACCTATATGAGTTTTGATCTGCAAGGTCCAGCAATTGAAACACAGTCGGCCGCATGGGAATCCAGAGCCTTAACCACTTGCTTTTCCCTAATTTTGCATTTCTACTTTTATCTCAGTTTCTTGTGAAAGTATTCACCTAAGAACATAAGAAGATACCTGTGGGACCAGCCGTTGACATAATGGCTATGTCGCTGGACTCCCAGGTAGTCGATTGCAATTCGAGTCACAGACCTGGTGGCTTAAACTCTTAAACTCATGCTAGGTGTGTGTTTGTGCATGCCCAAGATCCCAAGAGGAGAATGGAGGAAAAGGAATTGTGGTGTGACCATTACCCTTGTGGGGGGGGATGATTTCTCGCTTTCTGTCTCTTTCTGTCTTCCTAGTGAGTGCACGTGCCACGTGCCTTATAGCAAAAACCTCTCTCTCTCTCTCTCTCTCTCTCTATATATATATATATATATATACACACACACACACATATATATATATATATATATATATATATATATATACACACACACACACATATATATATATATATATATGTATATATATACATGAAGACACACAGATTCAGGAAAATACTTCTTGTAATTTGCTTAGACAACTGACTATGTTATCATGTTATTTAAAATACTATGCACTGAAAAACTAAAATCATAGTACCTCAAAACTGGACTGTGCACTGCAAAGTTTATACAAAGCTTGGAAAAGATTTCATTTCAATTTTAGTGATAAGGAGTTTAAGTTTAAATTGTTAATATGCATTTAAAAATATATCCCATAAATAGTCTAAGCTGTATTCATAGTACTAGTCATTAGATAGTATTTCAGGTACTTTCATAGCTTTGAGTCAGTCAAATTTGACCATCTCAATGCTAAGCACAGATTCACAGATTGCCAACACTTCTGGAAATAGCATCTGCTTAAATTATATATATGTGTGTGTGAAACTCATATATGTATATACGAGTTTTAGATTAAAATACCAAAACTGTAATATTATTATAATGTTATCAAAATTGAAGCTTTTCTCACTATGAATGCACTTGTACAATCAAACATGACATGATATAAAAATATCTGACTTCTTACTAACTTAGTAAGCACACAGGCGGAAACTAGGTCAGATTTCTTAGGAATTGTTTTATATTATATTATTTCTCTCTTACACTTACTTCCCAGAAGGGAATTTAGGAAAAGGAGGAAAGAACTGCATAAACACACTTTTTTCCTGCTAGATAATATCTAGAAATTGCTATGTCAGGTAATCTGACTGAAATAGAAGATTGAGTGATAATGTGGTCGTATGAGAAGCATAAGATATAAAAGTACCCTTGAAGTTCAGAAATACTTTTATGGATATCAGAAATCCAGTCAGTTTGTCCTTGCCTTCCTGTAACTGACAAGCAACTGAATGTAGGAATATCCTGAACAAGCAGTGCCTTCAATTTCCTTCCAATTTAGTAACCCTTAGAGTTTTGAGGTTAATTTGATACTTGAAGTTATTTTTTATTTGTTCTTCCATAGAAAGGGAGAAACAGTGACATATACGTGTGTCTGTCTGTGTGTGTGTGCGTGTGTGTGTGTGTGTGTGTGTGTGTGTGTTTAGATAGAGTGAGAGGCAAGTATTCCCAAAGAGCAAAGAGATTCTTCATGCCATGATCCATCCCAGTCTCCACTGGCCCAGATCCTGGGCATGTGTGACCATGTTGGCATTTTCAGGGAGAACCTGGGGTACAAAATTAAGACCTTTCCTATGAGTGTCCAGTTTTGTTAGTACTACACTACTACCTGGACCTGAAGTTATTTTGCTACTGTTAGCAAGCTTTGTAGTTTGGATTTTACAGTTGAAAATTAAAAAAAAAAAAAAAAAATTCTTTTTTTTTTTTTTTTTGTGAGAAGTTTTTGCTATAGGGTGCGTGCGCTCGCCAGACAGACAGAGAGAGACAGAGAGATAGAAAGCAGGAAATCACCCCCCAGGGGGGATGGCCACGCAGCAATCCCTTCTCCTCCATTCTCCTCTCGGGATCTTGGGCACGTACGCACACGCACCCGGCGTGAGTTTAAGCCACCGGGTCCGGGACTCGAACTGCGGTCGACTACGTGGGAGTCCAGCGACATAGCCATTACGCTAACTGCTGGTCCCCCCAAAAAAATATTCTATAAGAAATGTTGATTTTAGAGCGTGGTGGCGTCTGCCCTATGGCAAGAAATGTTGATTTTAGGGACCAGCAGTTAGCATAATGGCTATGTCGCTGGACTCCCACGTAGTCGACCGCAGTTCACGTCAAGGATCCAATGATTTAAAACTCATGCCGGGCGCATGTGCATGCGTGCCCAAGATCCCGAGAGGAGAATTGAGGAGAAGGGATTGCGGCGTGACCATCCCCCCTGGGGGGTGATTTCTTGCTTTCTGTCTCTAATGTCTCTCTCTGTCTGTCTGGCGAGCACACAAAGAATATATATATATATGTGTATATATATATATATATATATATATATATATCCATGTGAAGATGTATAAATGAGTATTTGTATCAATTTGTTTTCAATTGTCAAAAATTGGAAGTAACACAAATATCTATCAATTCATGAGTGGAAAAACAAATGTGGTATATATTAAATGGAATATTAACCACTAATAAAAAAATAATGAACTACAAAGAAATGAGCTACAAAAAAAAAATCTCAAACTAATCATGCTGAATAAAATGGCAAACCAGAATCCAGTAGATGATGTACTGTATCATTCCATTTCTGTAAACTCTAGATCATGCAGACTAATATGCAACAGAAAGAGGGTCAGTGATTGTTGACTTGCAGATAGGGATGCACCAGAAAAAATAAACAGAACACTTTTGGTATGATGAATAAGTTCACAATTTTGATTGTGGTAATCATTTCACACATGCTAAAACATATTCACTTGTACGTGCTAAATGTATGAAGTTTATTTTATTTCAATTATATCTCAATAAAACTTTTTCAAAAAAATATGCCTACAGTAATGTATAATGTTTATTTAAAGCACAGTGAACAGATGTATATATGTGAGATGTAATTTTAGATGCATATGGAGTTAGGGAGGAGACATTTGCTCCAAATCTATAAAAATGTTTCTTATTTGTTTATTAGTTTTGTTTTCCCCATCACATGAGAAAAAAATCAGGCTCATTATGTTGCTCTTTTCTTAATTAGATTTTGATGCTTGCAAAGCTAGTAGAACTATATTTTGAGTATTGGAGCAACTGCCGAAGAGGACAAGATAGCCCAAAGCAATCCAAATACTATAATAATAAAGGAAAACCTGCCTTAATATTTTAACAGTCTATTTTTACATTGTCTTTATCAGCATGCGTACGGAAACAGTTATATAAAAAAAAAAAAAACTGCAAGATCCAAAAATGACTAATAGATCTAATTATAACTCAAAGAATCTCTTGAACTTCTTAAAAGGGGTAAATATAACAGTAACATGGCAATTATAAGCATAGGCTTCCGATGCTTCTCTTAAGATCACATGTTCCAAAAAAATGATAGACTATATTTTCAGGTTTATTAAGATACAAATTTTGGGACCAGCAGTTGGCGTAATGGCTATTTTGCTGAACTGTCATGTAGTTGACCACGGTTCGAGTCCCAGACCCAGTGGCTTAAACTTACACCAGGCATGTGTGTGTGCATGCACAAGATCCTGAGAGGAGAATGGAAGAGAAAGGACTGTGGTGTGGCCATCCCCCAGGGGGGATGATTTCTCGCTTTCTATCTCTCTGTCTTTCTCTGTCTTTCTGGCAAGCACATACACCCTATAGCAAAAACCTCTCACAAAAAAAAAATAAATAAGATACAAACTTATATACTATAAAAGCTTTTTTCCATAAAAACATTTATATTAAAATACCGGGACCAGCAGTTGGCATAATGGCTATGTCGCTGCACTTCCACATAGGCAACTGCAATTCGAGTCCCGGACCTGGTGGCTTAAACTCACGCTGGGCACGTGTGCGTGCATGCCCAAGATCCCGAGAGGAGAATGGAGGAGAAGGGATTGCGACGTGGCCATCCCCCCTGGGGAGTGATTTCTCACTTTCTGTCTCTCTGTCTCTCTCTGCCTGTCTGGCGAGCGCACGCGCCCTATAGCAAAAACTTCTAAAAAAAAAAAATACTTTTAGATATACAGAAAAGTTTTAAAGAGGAGTGTACCTTTACACTCTAAACACAATTTCTTCTATTATCTTCCATTTGTGTGGCACATTTGTAACTAATCAACCAATGTTGTCATATTATCATTAAATGAAGTCCATACTTTATTAAGATTTTGTTTTCATTTTTGTCTTTGTTTTTACCTAATGTACTTTTCTTCACCTGAATAGCTCATCCAAGACCTACATACTATTTAGTGATCACATGTGTTTGGGATCATCTAGACTGTGACAGTTTCTCAGATATACTTATTTGGTGACCATCAATGTTTCGATGATGACTGATCACTTAGGTTGTAAAATACCTCTCAATACTGGATCATTTGAAGCTTTTTAGTCATGATTAGATAATGGTTATTTGCTTTAGAGAATGATCACAGGGGTTCATTGCTATCCTCATTACATCATATGGGGGTATCATGATTTCAGTATCATCATGATTATTTGATTGAAGACATTGCCTTTGATTACATGGAGTAAGTATTTATTTATCTTGTTTATTCAATAAAGTCTACCCATATTTCCTCTTCTTTTCTTTTTTATAAGAATTATATTTTTATTTACATTTTTAATTAATTATTATTTTTAAACTTGTTAAAGAGCATGTGCACGCACAAAGAGATATAGAAAGAGAACGTGAGAAATCAAGCTGCCAGGTCCAGCACACATGCACATGCGCTCTGCGTGAGTTTTAAGCCACTGGGTCCAGGACGCGAACCGTGTTCGACTACGTGGGAGTCCAGCGACATACCCATTATGCTAACTGCTGGTTCCCAAGAGTATATTAATTTTTAAACTCATTTTTTACAGTGTACTTTTTAAAAGTACACTTCCCTTTTGTACTACCTTAACATAGTGGAGGTCAACAACTATACATTTTTAATAGAAGCCCCATATTTTTTAATGTGACCCAATGTATGATTTGAAGATATCATGTTTATTTATATGAAAAAAATGATATCAAAATAGTTACAAAGCCATTGTATTCAAAAATACAATGTAGGGGACAGATGCTGACACAGTGGTAAAAAAGTGAGGCAGTCTCACATGGAAAGGTTCCTGGTTTAAGTCCAGAGACCTCCCTGAAGACTTTAATTTATAGGAGGATTTAATTTTTATAGTTTATTTCCTACTTGGAAAATTTTTAAAATATTTTGATTTTCTGCATATCATGTTGATTTCATTATTGGAATAATTATGTTCCAGAATCTTTGAAAAGCTATTCTGAGTTATACGAATGGGTATGATTTGGCAAAGAAACATTGTGAGTAATATTTCATTTTTTGTGCTTTGATTTTCATTTGATTAAATAATTTAATTAACCTTCAGAACTACTTCTGCACCTTTGAAAGCAAAAGTTATCCAAAGGAAGACTCACTGTTCTTAGAAAAGTTGACAAGGGCTTTCCTAAGGGACAACTTATACTTTCTCCTGGAAGGTTTCAGATCCCAGTTAATACTTAAGTCAACAGGTCAGGAAAAAGATAAAATGTCAGTTAGAACCTTAACTCTCCATTTTTTTTTTTTCCATATTGAGAGTCTTTTATTAGACTACTTTGGAATAATCCCCTCTCCACCTATTCACTCTAAGAGAAGAGGAATGTCTCCTCTGCTAGACGTGTTTGAAAGAGAAACACTAAGGAAACATGGAAGTATGGCTATTTCATTTTCTTTGGTGCATAACTGTCTTCAGAGAACATAAGTTCATTCGACATCACTCTTTAAACTCTTCTAAGTCCAGTCTATCTTTCATACTGCTTAGTGACCCCAGTCTTTCCTTTAATACAGTAGGTATGCTCATTACATTTTGAGTGCAGTTTCCCTGAGCTATTTGGCCAGGTCTAAGCTGTGACCTCTTCTATGGCTTTAATATTTAACAGTAATAAAAGTGTTACTTTTCTTTCATTTTAAAATGTTACTTATTTCTCAGGACCAGCAGATAGATAGCATAATGGTTATGTCGCTGGACTACCACGTAGTCAACTGTGGTTCGAATCTCTGATCTGGCTACTTAAATCTTATGCTGGGCATATGTGCATGTGTGCCCAATATCCCAAGAAGAGAATGGAGGAGAAAGGATTGCAATATGGACATCCTTCTAGCTTTCTGTCTCTCTGTCTTTCCCTGGAGAGCACACTCAACCTATACTGAAATACCTGTTTTTAAAAAAATGTTACTTATTTCTTCTGAAAGAGAGAGAAAAACAAAACGATAAAATGAGAGTAAAACAGATACTCTCAAAATTGTTCTTATGTCCCAATCCATACCAACCCTCAGTCATCCTGGGTCACCAATATGTGTCTGCACCCCAGCATATAGAGGGAGGCCATGGGATAGAGGGGTCTTTCCATGTAGGTTCAGTTTTGTCCCCACTGTGCCTCCCTCTGGCCTTAGAAGTGTTATTTTGATCATTTTCTGCCAGTCTCCACTGTTGAATTCTTAATATCAGTTACAAATCCATGAAGAAATATTGACAGTAATTATTAACACCTAGAACACCCTAAAGTATATTCTAACTGCTCTCATGGTATATGTTTCTATTAACTTCCACAATACCATATAGCACAATGGATTTGTATTGCTTCATTTTAATCTAATGGTCACAAACATCTACCTGAAGCTAGTATAAAAGCTCCAGAAACAATGAAGTAGAACTGATTTTTTTTTTTTTTACTATGAAGTTTATAGGAGAACGGTATCTTCCATTGCCTGGTTCCATGATTATATGTACTTACTGCACACCCCTTTCCTCTTTCTGTATTTTCATTCTTCACACAGCAGTAAAAAGAGTACATAATGCAGATCTGATCAATGTTACCCTCTTACTTAATAGCAGCTACTGAATTTCCATCGCACATAGGACGAAGACCAAAGATCACCACCAGTTACGAAGTGCCAAATAAAAATCTATCAATCAATAAATAAATGACTAAAAAGTTAAGCTTTACCATAATCAAAGAAAGGCTAATTAAGACAGTGAAATACCTTTCTACCTATTAGTAAAGATTTAAAGCTATTTATTTATGAGAAGAAATGGGATTTTCTATGAACTGTTGGAGTAAATGTAAATTTGCAAAATACTAAATCTCTGATCTGGTGATGTAACAAGAGACATTGTTGAAATGCTATAAAAACAAAGACAAAATATTGATAATTAATAAAAGTGGGAAATGGTGCATAGGAATTGATGGTAATTATTGACACCTCAAACACCCTGAAGTATATTCTGTTTGAAAATGTCCACTTATTTTATTTTTAATTTAAAAAGAAAACTCATAAGCTTTGATTCTATTTAAAATGAAATTATCAGGGGCCAGCTGGTGTTATGGATGTTAAGGTATTGGACTCCCATGTGGCTGACGGTGGTTCAAGTCCTGGATCTGGCTTGCTTTCTTACTCTCTTTCTCTCAGGTGAAACTAAAAAATAGTAACAATAAAATAAATAAAATTAAATAATTTTTTAAATAATTAAATAAAGGCTTGAAATGAAATGTCAAAAAAGTGCTGAATAAACTGTTCCCTGATCACCTCTGTAGATAAATCCAGTGATTTTTTTTTTCTTTGTTTCTGTGCTCCAGTCTCATTGGCTTTCTTTCTGTGTTCCAAATACTCCTCGTACAATTCCTACCCCAGAATTTTTCTATCTGTGGCTCTTCTACCAAGAATGTCACTGTATTTCCTTTCCCAGATGCCCTACACCAGTATCACTTATTTACCAGATTTCACTGAAAATATTTCTTCAAGGCTGTGGTAAGTCAAGGAACATTGTAACTCTCTTGGTTTTCTCTTTCTTTTTTTTCCTCCTTTTTAGGGTTTTGCTATAGGGCATGTGCTCTTGCTGGAGAGGCACAGATAGTGGGGGGAGGGATGATAAAACAGTCACCCAGGGGGTTACACATGCATACACATATGCCTGGTGTGGATTTTCAAGCCATTGGTTCCAGGACTTGAACCGTGGTTGACCAGGTGATAGTCCAGTGCCTTCAGTATTACATCACCTACTTAGTCCCTAAAGTTCTTGGTTTTCTATAGCGTATATGTATTTAAACATTTCTACTTTATGATTTGATTATGTATTATATAATATGATCAATAAAGGTACTTCAAAAAGTTTACGAAAAAATAGAATTAAAGTATATTTACTTTGGTGAAAATTTTGGCCCACTCCAGTGGTGCACTGATAAGGAAATGGTCTGCAATTCTGGACCCAGAAGGAAAGGCCCCAGGTTTTCATTTAGAGATTTCTCCATACACCCTGGGTACATACAAAGTGCTTATAACCTGGGCAGGCTGAAGGTGTGAATAGATCTCAGTATGATGACCATGCTGGCATGCCTCTCTCTTCCTATTTTTCTCATTCATCAAAAAATAAACTTGTTAAATTTTTTAATGTAGGATTTTTTTTAATCATACATTTTCTGTGAACTTTTTGAAGACTTTTGTATATATGATAGATACACATATGTGTGTATATATGTATATATATGTATATATAATTAATTACATAAGACACATATATAAGTCTTTTAAATATTTATAGAAATGCATATTATGTGGGACCAGCAGTTAGCGTAATGGCTATGTTGCTGCACTCCCCTGTAGTCAACCGCGGTTCGAGTCCCAGACCTGGTGGCTTAAACTCACGCCAGGCGCGTGTGCGTGCGTGCCCAAGATCCCAAGAGGAGAATGGAGGAGAAGGGATTGCGGCGCGATTTCTCGCATTCTATCTCTCTGTCTCTCTCTGTCTGATGAGCGCATGCACCCTATAGCAAAAACCTCTCCAAAAAAAGAAAAAAAAAAAGAAATGCATATTATGAAAAAAAATTTACATTTATTTCAGTTTTTCTTTTTTACCAAAATAAACTTCAAATTTAATTTATTTTTCATCAACTGTTGAGGTTCCCCCATGGATATGTATGTGTGTGTATAGCATTGTTAATATCTGTTTTCCTGATTCATTTGATCAAAGTCTGTCTTCTCCAGAAGTGTAAGCTCCATGAAAACAGGGATAAATTCAGTTAGTTTAGATTTTCTCACTGTTTTATTGGTAGTACCAAGCAGAATGCTTTAAGTTTCTGGACTAATACTGAATAGTGAATAAGTGAATAAATTGCCTCATCTATTTTATATTCCTTATTACTCTAAAGGTAATTTTGTGTGTATGTGCCAGCATACGCAGGAGGCTTTTGATGATTTAGACAACCTGCAAATGCTTAAAAATTAATGAGGGAATAAAATAGATGCCAGATGTTTCTTCCATTTGGCAACTATCTGGACCCCCAAAAAAAAAAAAACTTTTAATATGTGTTTTTGTGTTTTCTTACTCTACAGTTTTATTCTTAACTTTTCTTCAAGAAATTATGCCAAAAAGAGCATGATAAATCTGAAGACATCCAGTCCCAAGAGGGAGAAAACAATCTTAAATTGGATGAAAAGTGAATGAAATATTTTACTATGGCACTTTACCACGGTGCTTGCAAGTTGTATCAGAGCATTCCAAGAATGTTAACACCACTTTCCTCATCTCAATCAGTGAAGGGCTATGAAAAAGTTCTCATTTTATGATCCAGAAAGTCTCATGCAAAAGAAGAGAAATTGGGTTATAAAAAGAAGGTACTGTATAACTTGCCTAATGGCCTGTAATCTGCTAACAGTACAGCTGCGGTGGGCTGTTTAACAGGTGCTCTGATTATGGAGCATAACAAACACGTTAGGCTTTGTAGTGCATTTAATACCTTATAAACAATTGGGCTCATTTGGACAAGGCTAATGGATTAGTTCAAATGACACTCTTGTAAAAGGTCTGTGATTATGTTGTGCAAATTTGACTGAAATTCTGAGCTTAATAACGTGTTCAGTTTTGAAATGACTAGAATACTATATTTAATATTGCCACACTGAAGAGCAATGTCAATCCGTCCATATGTAACACTGTATTATACTTTTGAATGAGCAGCATCATCTCCATGGGATTCTAGGAGATTCCACCACCCAAACCATGGCTTAGGAAGTCCCAGTATGCTGTTCTCTCAAAATAGTCCAAGTATTCTTTGAAAAAATGGTCATAAATCCTTTCTCTAAAGTCATCAGAGCAAATGATGTGAAGTTCTTCTGCCAAACAATTAAGCACATGTGTTACTTAAGAACCTCTGGGCAAAGTGGTGGGATTTTATGTATAGATTTAAAGCTAATTACTTAATAATTGAAGGAAGCTTTTCCAAAATGACTTACTGAATACCAGAATATGTGAGCCAAAAATGAGTATAACTTACCTACAGGTGAAAAGGAAAAAAATAAAAAGACACAACAGAGAGAAAAGGAAAAAAAAAATCAAGAAACAAAAGCAACATAAATTATAGAACCAAGATACACTTAGGAAACTTTACTAAACTTCAAGAATTAAAAAAAAGGAAAGAAAAGGAAAAATATAACAAAGGTCGTATAAGAAAAACAGGAAAAATACTAAGCTTCCTGGTATGAGCAGTGACATAATTGGCATCCTATTGACAATGTTTTTATACTTTATTTTTAGAGAGATTTTTGCTATAGGTCATGTGTGCTCACCAGAGAGACAGAGACAGAAAGAGAGAGTCAGAAATCAACCCTTAGGGAAGATGGCTGTGCTATAAACCCTCCTCTATTCTCCTGTTAGGATTATGGACATGCATGCACATGCATCTGGCATGAATTTCAAGCCACTGCTTCCTGAATTTGAACTGGGGTTGGCCATGTGGGAGTTCAGCACCTTAACTACTATGCCCCCTCTGGCTTGTCCAAATGACAATGCTAAGGGGTGGTGTTAAATTGACAACTCTAGACTCAGAAGTCAGGTTCTAACTAAAAGTCCAAATTCAGGAATCATTAGTAGATGTACTTGAACAGGTGAAATTAATTAAAAATAAGTGTAGTTGCTAAAAAAACAATGATATAAATAGATATAGAAAGTAAAGGAGAGGCATCTATATGAAAAGGAGAAAATAGGTACACTAAAACTAAATTATTGGGATGTCAAAGAAACCAAGATGGGTTAATGTCCTGAGAAACAAAAAAAAACAGAGCCTCAAGGTTTGGTTAAATATTGTTGAGGAAATAGCAATGCCCATTCAACATGGATCATTTTGGTTGAGTTGTGATAGGAGAAGCATATTTAGAGGGTGACAAAGTTAAATTAAGACATAATTGGCATTATGTGAACCAAACAAGCTAAAACTTTATTTATACTTTGCTACTAATTAAAAATTTTAGTTAACACATAGTAAAATACCAGCTAAATTCCAATGCTGAGCTCTGAAGAATGTAAGGAATAACTTAGGACAAAAGAGATGAAAGAAGAATCTCATTATTTTTTGGTAAAATAGTATTACGTTTTGAATTAAATTTTATCTTTGTGAAACCCCTGGAATAGTGGTCTGAGGATTCAACTTTAAAACAACAAGAAAATCAACTGATAAAATCCTAGGAAATTAAAGGAAAGGACAAATAGAGATAATCCCCAAAATGAAAAATGACACACACTTAAAGCAAAGGTATTACAAATAATCAAAAATAAGTTTTTCATCAAAATCAAAGTAAAAGGTATAGGAACCAGCAGTTAGCATAATGGCTATGTCGCTGGACTCCCATGTAGTTGACCACGGTTCGCGTCCTGGACCTGGTGGCTTAAAACTCACGCCAGGTGCGTGTGCGTGCGTGCCCAAGATCCTGAGAGGAGAATGGAGGAGAAGGGATTGCGGTGTGACCATCCCCCCTGGGGGGTGATTTCTCACTTTCTGTCTCTATGTCTCTCTCTGTCTGTCTGGCGAGCGCACACACCCTATAGCAAAAAAAAAAAAAAAACCTCTCCAAAAAAAAGTAGAAGGTATAATCAGTTACAAGAATGAAAAACATGTAAAGTTGAGAATGAATAAAGATATGTGATCTACACATAGAAAATAAATAAAATATATGTAAAATTTTAAGTTTTCTTTCTCCTTTGTTTCTCTCTCTCTCTCTCTCCCTCCCTCCCTCCCTCCCTCCCTCGCTTTCTTTCTTTCTTTTTTTCTTTCTTTCTTTCTTTCTTTCTTTCTTTCTTTCTTTCTTTCTTTCTTTCTTTCTTTCTTTCTTTCTTTCTTTCTTTCTTCTTTCTTTCTTTCAATATTTTCACCTTAAGGCTCATGTGCATGCCAGTCTGAGAGAGAGACAGACAGATACAATGAGAAGGAAACTGAGAAATCATCCCCCCATCCCAGTGGGGCTGACATGTCATACTCCTTTTCCTCCATTCCCCTTCTCTGATCTTGGGCACACACCACACACACACACACACACACACACACACACACACACACACACAGCACACACTGTAATTTTTAAGTCAATGGTCCAGGACTTGAACTGTGGTCATCCATATGGGAGTGTAGTGATTTACCATTATGCCATCTGCTGGCTCCAAAGCATAGATTTTTAAAACATTGAACAAATGTAGCATTTAGTCTCAGCCAACCTGTCTTTTGTACAACCTTCTCACCAGTTACTAGGCCACATTACAGTGAACCGGAATTTGAAAACTCCAGAGAAGAAGCCTATAGACAATAGGTAAGATGGAAAGTTAGAAAATTTACACTGATGGCATTGCTATCATCATCGTCATCATGATCATATATCATGATGAATCTATATCATAAACCTCTACCTATATCACGAGCACCCTCTACCTATATCACAAGCAATATGGGAATAAACAGAAAGGCAACTATAAATACTTCCACAGAAAAACAAAAATAATGATGAAATATAGCATGTTTACAAGGGATAAAGAATCCAGTAAAGAAGATGAATCTCCTTGATGGTACTATATATTAAAAGAAATAAAACAGCATGGAATGCTAAATTACACCAAAGAACAAACCTGAGCTTAGCAGAATTCTTTACTATGAATATATTTAATTTAATGAAAGTAATTTCACAAAACCATAAAAAAAAATGGAGCCAGTCAGTCGTGCAGCAGAAAAATGTGCTGCCCTGGCAGACAATCCCACTTAGGAAGGTTCTCAGTACAAGTCCAGGGACCTCCCTAACTTTATTAGGAACATGCTTTCCATGATCTAGGGTGACTGAAGTCTCAGGGTGGATCATGGATCATGGTGTCATATAGTAGTGTGTTTAGAGAGTCCATATCTACTGTGTATGTGTGCCTCCCAATATGAAAGAAAAAACTAAGAGCAAGTTCTGTGGGTCAGTGGTAATGCTCTACTCAGGGAAAATTGGATCCTATAAGGTCATCCTTGATCAGATCACTGGCCAATCTATCTGAAAGAAAGCTAGTCATGCACTTGGGTGCCCAAGATCTGACAGGCTAAAAGACTGAAGGAAGGGTATTGCAGCATGACCAGAGCCTGAAGAGGGTTCTCTTACCTCTCCCTTATGCATGTGCATGTGCCTGCACACATACACACATACACACACACACACACACACACATAGATACATATACTTTCTATCATGAATAAGGAAAAAGATTAAGAAAAATCCGTAATTATAAGAACTGTAAAAATAAATAAATACGTAAAAATTACACTTATTTCACATAAATGATGAGCAACATTTAAGGAGAAGAGATTTCAGCCATGTGTTGAAAATAAATAGCCTTCTGCTTAAGGATATTTATTGATGCTATATACACTAAACAATTACACACAACCTGGCAACCGTAATGTCCTCATTAATTTTGGAATTGACATACACACATACACACACACACACACACACACACACACACACACAATCTCTATCATGAATAAGGAAAAAGATTAAGAAAAATCCGTAATTATAAGAACTGTAAAAATAAATAAATACGTAAAAATTACACTTATTTCACATAAATGATGAGCAACATTTAAGGAGAAGAGATTTCAGCCATGTGTTGAAAATAAATTGCCTTCTGCTTAAGGGTATTTTTTGATGCTATATACACTAAACAATTACACACAACCTGGCAACCGTAATGTCCTCATTAATTTTGGAATTGTTAAATACATTGTCATGTATGCATATCGTAGAATAACATGCTCGCTAAAATTTTGGTTGCCAAAGAACATAACAACATACAAAAACATTGTTAATCATAACTTGAAATCATCAGTAAACTCATTTCAAACCTTACTAAGCTTTGACTTAAGTGTGACATCACTTGACAGTTTTTCTGGTATATGGAAGAATCAAGTAATCATGCCATTCTTTGAATGCTTGAAATAGAAGTAGCAAGAAACTTGATAAATTGTGTCAGATACCATAAAAATGCAAGTCTCTTTATAGTTAACCACAAATTATTTATACATACAAACATATTATTTATATGTATGAATTGATCGTCAGGCTTGATGTAAAATCATTGTTTGAATGGGTTATTCGATTATCTAGTAGTTAAGATGAAGTTGTATATTCAGGTAAAATGAGTTTGTTCATTTCAGTTAATACAAATTTGCTCTGTGTATGTTAAGACATTACTCTGTAAATTAAATTTCTATGTAAATGTTAAGACGGATAAATCTGTTATTTATTTTTATATACCTGTATCAAACTTCTATTAGTGAATATAGATTACTTTTTGTGGGTTATGGAATTCAACAACTTTTAATAATAAAAATATTAAGTTATAAAAATAAATACCATATATAAATTACAATTTTTTTTAGCTGCCAAAGGGTAGTTACACTGACAAGAGGGACAGAGGTGGGAAGAGAGGTCCCAATGGAGCATGGCCACACTACAATACTTTCTTCTACATTTTACTATCTTTTCAGGATTTTAGGCATGCACATATGTGTGCATGGCATGTTTTTGTTTGCTTTGTTTACAAGCCACAGGGGCCAGGACCCAAATTATATTTTGCCATTTGAGATCTGGCTCCCTTAATCAGCAGGTTATGGAGTCAGCTCATGGTATAATTTTCACTTTCACTTTCATCATATATTTATGTGTATACACACACATATACATACATACACACACATTTACACACATTATGTTATATATGCACTTAATAATAACTTTAAGGGATAAGTGTTCAACACAATCTAGTAAATCATGTACTATAGAGTTTCTAGCTTTGTACTTTTCTGGATTTTCCAATTTCTACTCATAGAACTTCAATAGTTATGAAAATACATATTATAAATTTAAACAAAGGGGAGAAAGTGAACAACACCAAGGGAAATAAAAACCTTTCAGTGTTTTAGTATCGCAGGGTTACAATTAGGACTTCTGGTATATTCACTACAAAAAAAAAAATTCGATTACCATAGTAATAAACAGATAATAGAAAGATCGGGACCAGCAGTTGCCATAATGGCTATGTTGCAGGACTCCCATGTAGTCGACCATGATGGTGTGAGTCCTGGACCTGGTGACTTAAACTCACACTGGGTGCATGTGCATGTGTGCCCATGATCCTGAGAAGAGAATGGAAGAGAAGGGATTGCGACATGGCCATCCTCAAAAAAAGGAGATAATAGAAAGATAAAATATTTTCAAACTGATAAAACAACAACAAAAACGATATCTATTAATTGCTTTCCAAAATTATAGTAAAGAAACGTTGAGAAGGTAAATAGCTAATTTCTCCATGTTTTTATTTTTGCCACATTTTTAAAATCCATTCAATATCTTCAGAAATGTTTCTGATGGTACTATATTACAAGTTTTATTAGACCTTTATAAATTTTATGGAAAATAAAGTAAATAACATAGATTTTAGTAAAATGAAAATTTGGAATGTGTTGACACTTCATAAGGAAGTGGAGGACAGGTGTCACATTGAGCTTATGATCAACGAGTTACAGTTGCGTTTAACAAGTAAGTAAAGTCCATATCTGATGTTCATTATTAAATACCAGAAACATACAGGGGAAGTGTTAAAATCACAATAGAATAGTAGAGAGAAGCAAATTTAGACATCAGTGACAACAACTAATTTAATGGGAGACTAAAAATAGGGAATAGTTAAATGCATGTGATATTTTCCCCCCAGTAAACATTATTTTTTTTTGTTAAATTGTGATGCTTTTTCCTAAGAAGCATTGTCATGGGTTCCATATTTTTTTACATAGAGAATTCCAATAAAATATATTATGATGCTAGTAGAGCCATAGTTAGTGTAAGGTATTAGATCCGAGTGAAGGAGAATGACTCTCTTACTGAATTTCATATCAGATTTTAATTTGCCATATTTATAATCTTTTGCTTTTATTAATTAATTAATTAATTAATTTATTTATTCTGTATAGATCAAAATGGGATTTAATGACAAGAACAGGCAAACTTGTCTTGTACCAGATCTTAGAGGAAATGTTTTCAGTTTTTACAATTGAATGTGAAGTTCGGTGTGGACTTTTCTTCATGGTCTTTATTGTATAAGTTCCTTCTATATTTAGTCATGAGTTTTGATCAGAAAGATACATTATATTCTGTCAAATACCTTTATTATTTTTTTTTTGAGAGAGGTTTTTGCTATAGGGCGTGTGTGTTCGCTAGAAAGACAGAGAGAGACAGAGAGATAGAAAGCGAGAAATCACCCTCCAGAGGAGATGGCCACACTGCTATACCTTCTCCTCCATTCTCCTCTCAGGATCTTGAGCATGCATGCACACTTGCCCAGTGTGAATGTAAGCCACTGGGTCTGGGACTTGAACTGCGGTTGACTGCATGGGAGTTCAGTGACATAGCCATTACGCTAACTGCTGGTCCCTCAAATACCTTTTTTGACTCTATTGAGAAGATCATGTGAGTTTTTTTTCTTTCACTTGTTAATGTGGTATCAATCACATTGAATGATTTATATATTTTTTAAAAGAAGTTTTTACCTTAGGGCACTAGCATTCACTGTAAGGAGAGACAGAGACAGTGAGATTAAAAATTAGAAGTTACCCCCAAGGGGGATTGCCATTCCACAATCCCTTCTCCTCCATTCTCCTCCTGGGATCTTGGGCACGCAGAGGCACCCAGTTTGATTATCAAGCCACTGATTCTGGGACCCAAACTACAGGTATACTGGAACCCAGTGACCACTATGCCATGTGTTGGCCCTGAAAATCTGTATATGTTAAATTATATTTGTATCCCAGGAATAAATCTTTTCTTTTGGAGAGGTTTTCACTATAGGGTGCATGCGCTCGCCAGACAGACAGAGACATAGAGACAGAAAGCGAGAAATCACCCCCCCAGGGGAGATGGTCACGCCACAATCCCTTCTCCTCCATTCTCCTCTCAGGATCTTGGGCACGCACGCACATGCGCCTGGCATGAGTTTTAAGTCACCGGGTCCAGGACACGAACCATGGTCAACTATGTGGGAGTCCAGCGACATAGCCATTACGCTAACTGCTGGTTCCCCCCAGGAATAAATCTTAAGTCATGATGTTGGTCTTACAATTGTGCTACTGGATTCACTTTGCTAAGATTGTGCTGAGGAGTTTTGCACCTATGTTCATCAGAGATATTTTCCTGTATCTTTCTTCTCTTTTGTTGTCTTTACCTGACGATAGCATTTGGGAGAATGCTGGCCTCATAAACTGAGTTTCAAAATATCCTATCTTCTTTCATTTTGGGAAAGCTTTAAGAGGAGTTGTCATGAATCATTGCGTAAGTTTTTGTGATATTTGCCTGCGAGGTCATCTTGTTTGTTTTGGTCCTTTCTTTGATGGATAGTTTCAAATTACTGATTCTTTTTTTTGATTAATAATCTAGTCAGGCTTTTTATTTCTTTTTGATTTAGTGTTGCTGGGTTGCATGCTTTTAGAAATTGTGCATTTACTCTAGTCTGTGTCATTCATAGGCATAGAATAGTTCATAACAGTACCCAATAATCTTTTATATTTCTGAGACACCAGTTGTTACATCTCCTCTTTCATTTTGATTTTTTCTTCCTTCTCTCTTTTTTTAGTCTATGCCAGGGTTTTTAAATTTTGCTTCTCATTTCAAAAAATAAACTTTTTTTTCCCATATTTTTCTGTTTTTATTTTCTCTTTCATTTATTTCTGTTCATTTCTTATTTTCTTTCTATGTTTATGTTTGGACTTGACTTTTTCTTCTTTTTTTTTTTAAATTTCTTGAAGTATCAAGTTAGGTTGCTTATTCTAGATTCCCTTTTTATCTGAGTGCAGCAATTTATCATTATAAACTTCCCTCTTACCACAGCTTTTGCCACATCACTGGAGTACTTGTATAAAAAGTAAAACAGCCATAGCATATCATGAGGTGGAGAAATTTACCACTACTGGGAAGGAAGTTCCAGTGAGATTTACGTTATCATTTGGACTCGTCCAAAGTTTTCCAAGGTTTCCACAGTGTCTTAAGCAGAGTTTTATCTTTAACTTGGCAAAGAAGAGAGTTTTGAACGTAAAATTTCATTATTTGAACCCACAGCTATAACGTAGAATGAACTTTTTAAAAAGTCACAACAACTTGATTCTCCGACAGTCTTGAATTTGGTAATTTAAATTTTTTAAATTTTCATTGCAAAATGTTCATTTCATAATTTTCCCTAGTTAGGACTCAACTTATTTCACAGTCTTGCATTTCTTATTGCCTTTAAACTGTCATCTAACAGAATCACTCTATCTATAACAGATTTACATCCTGATCTTCCAAGTCACATCAGAAACAATTTTAAGCAAGTTCTTTGTCACTGAGTTCCCTCCGAAGTTCATAGTACTCAAACTCATTCATGCTAGAAACCACCAGTTCTTTGTTTATATTGTCCAGGGACTTTAATGTCCTAACTGCCCCCTTTGATGTTAGCTGCAGAAAATAGAATCCATTCTTACTAGTATTGGAAGACATATTGACTGAAAGATATAGACCAAAGAAGTAGACTTGAATTATACCAAGCAAAAAATGGCTAGAAGAATCACTAGTGACATTGTCATAATATCCGTCTTGTGGCCATCTAGACAAGAAGATTAGAATAACTATCCTTGATGTTTCAGAAGATGAAAAATTAAAAGACATAAATTCCCCACTCCAGCCCATGTAATCGCATGTCTCTCTTGCCTATAAGTCTGATGTGAGTCCATCTACCCCCGGAGTCCTAGCTTCAGAACAGGTCGGAGAAAGTAATTTTGTTGTTCATTCTAACTTTGTAGTCTTTAGAGTACATCAAATCAAGCTAGAAAGAGGATGGAATGAAGATCGAGAGAACCTAAACGAACAATAACTATGTCAAGCGTTTTCACTTGAGATATGGCTGTGGTTTCTTGTATGACTCGAGTGCAAATAATCTATCTTAGAGGGGAAAAAAAAGGCATAATGAGGAAGAATATGATTAATGATCTAACATTTTAGTTTACCAAACAAAACACTTTTCTCCCCAGTTAGCCTCCATACAGTATTTGGTATTTAACACAGTTGGAACTAAATTATACCAAATATAAAAATGTATAAATCTAAAATAGTATGAAATATGTATGATCAATTGTGCAGCCCAGGAAAACTCCTGAAAAGATAAACTAATTCTGCAATGAATGATGTATCTCATACCCAATTATGCAGTGCATTTTATTTTAAAATAAATGCTCAAAACAGTTCTCTATGTCTTGAAATAATAATTTTTTAAAAAGCCCATTCATTCAGTTGTCAGTATAAAAGAGTTAATAACTTATATGAGAATTATATACACTGTTTAGGGCAGTGGTTTTCTGGGAAGAAAATTAATAAAGAGCAAACTTAAGAAACTGCTGAAAATGATTTAAAAACTTGGTTTGCACTATTTGCAGTCCTCTGTAATTTTGCTTATGACCCCGTTTTAGTCTACTAGGATGTAAATGGGATTATTGTAGTCTCAATTCTAAATATCTCATGATAATAAAACCTTGATGAAATGACTGCCTTCATGTGTGAGTTGCCGGAGCACTTGGGAAAGGACATGCAAAAAAGGTGGTCAAAAAGGAGTTCTGTAATGTTTACGCTCTCATCACCTTTGCATGTCTAAAAGCAATAAAATTGAAGAGACAAATAGCAGGGCAATTCTTTGGAGGGAATCACTAGTGTGGTGAGACTCACTCCTCTTCTGGCAGCTAGCATAAAGGACAATGCTTCCGCATTCTTTTTCCAAACCAAGAAGTGAAGTTTTAGGAGACTATTAAAAGAGTTTGGACTGTTTCCCTTGACACTTTGGGAAAAGTGGAGTAAAATGGTTAATGCCATACACATACCTGAAAAAGCTAATAGTCTGAGAAGATGATCAGCTGACTATTTTAACTGAGGCTAGATGGTTGTATAAGGAACAGTCTTTGTATTCACGGTTTGTCCTGGCAAAAAATGTAAGATTCTCTTTAGAATGGGTAGGAAAAAGAGCTGACGTGAAGACATTTTTTTTTTCCTCTATAGGACACCTGTGCTAACCAGAAAGACAGAGAGAGACAGAAAGACAGAAAGCGAGAACTTACCCTCCAGGGGGGATGGCCACATGGCAATCCCTTCTCCTCTCTTCTCCTCTCAGGATCTTGGGCGCACACACACACACACACACACACACACACATACGCGTCCAGCATGAGTTTAAGCCATGGGGTCTGGGACTTGAACCACGGTCAACTATTTGGGGGTCCAGTGACATAGACATTACGCCAACTGCTGGTCCCAACATGAAGTCTTTTTTAAAACGTTTTCTTTCCAGGGACAACAGGTGGTGTGTTGGTAAAGGCAATAGGCTCTCACAGGGCCAAATGCAGTTTGAATTCCAGATCCAGGAGGCTGAATTTGTTTGTGTGTGTGTGTGTGTGTGTGTGTGTGTGTGTGTGTGTGCGTGCATGTGCCCAAAATCCCAAAAGAAAAATGGAAGAGAAGGGATTGTGGCATAGCCATCATCCCTGGGGATTGATTTCTTATGCTTGCTCTCTTTGTCTCTCACCAGTGAGAGGAAGTGCCCCATGGCCAAAACCTAAAGAAAAAAGGTTGTTGGGATCAGCGGTCAGTGTAATGGCTATGTCGCTGGACTCCTATGTAGTCAACCATGGCTCAAGTTCCAGACCCAGCAGCTTAAACTCACGCCGGGCGCATGTGCATGCGTGCCCAGGATCCCAAGAGGAGAATATAGGAGAAGGGATTCTGGCATGGCTATCCCCTCTAGGGGGTGATTTCTCGCTTTCTGTCTCTCTGTCTCTGTCTTTTTGGCGAGCGCACATGCCCTATAGCAAAAACCTCTCCAAAAAAAAAAAAAGAAAGAAAGAAAGACAGACAGACAGACAGACAGACAGAAAGAAAGAAAGAAAGAAAGAAAGAAGAAAGAAAGAAAGAAAGAAAGAAAGAAAGGAAGGAAGGAAGGAAGAAAGAAAGAAAAAGATAAAAGGTTGTTTTTTGTTTGTTTGTTTTTTTGTTTTCCCAGATCTATTAGTTCCCTGGTGATGCTCCTAAATCAAACCTGTTACTTGTAGTCTCCTATGGTAACTACAAAGTTGAGAACAGAGTACTAAGCAACCAAATATAAGAGAAATGTTCAGCAATCTACAGATGATTCATAGTAATTGAAAGTTCCTGAAATCCCACAAATTCATCTCAAGAAGGAATTGTTTCTAACTTCATCAGCTGTAAGAAACCAGTACAGGCTCATGTCAGTTTCAGTTAAGTAAACCATTTCCTGGCTCTCATTTCTGCTCTGCCCGTTCCTTCTCACTCTAGGCCTGGAGAAATCAGAAAAAGAACCTGACATGCTAGGAGTGAACTGGGGTATAAAAGGAAAGCAACACTGCTAAATTGAAGAGAAGTGATCACACTTTCTCTTCCTTCATCAAATGCCTGTACAGAAAGCAGCTGAAAGGGAAGAAGAGCTTTAAGTTTTCATTTTCTTGTTGCCAGTGGACAGGTGCATGAGAGAGAGAGACCCAATGGGTTGTGATCATGCTATAAGCCTTTATGTCCCATTCTTTATCCTGTCAGGATTTGGGGCATGCGTACACATGCTCCTGACCTATTTTTAAACTCTAGGGTGGGATTCGAATTTCTATGGGCCAGGTGGGATCCAGCTTTCTATGGACATTTAACCACTGCTCCACAAGGTTGTCCTGAGAAGCTTTAAATTTTAATGACGATCAGAGGTGACTGTAAACCGGACTCATTGTATTTACTTTTGAATTATTACTATTTGGATACTAAAGGGATCTGAAGAATGTAGGGCATTAACAAAAGTCTAAGGAAATATATGATATTTTCTCCAGGTGCTAGAGGAAATTAGATCATAGAATGGGTTAATATGGATCATGTAAGGGAAAAAGCTATATTATTATTGCATTCTTGGGCATTCAACGTATCCAAAATTATGCAAAGTTGTGACTTACTTGAAACTGTTTACTAATGCTTTTTTCTATTTCACAAATAACCAAACAAACACATGTATATTTTTAAAGTATTTTTATAATAAATACTCATGATAAAATAAAGTACAGAAATATATGATCAAAATGGAGATTTACCAGCATAGAGCAGCTCAAGAGTAAACAAACTCATTTACTCTGTAGTATTTTACATTTTTAATTTTATTTAAAAATATTTGGTATTTTGTCAAGAAAAATATTTTTTGAATATTTTGTACAAGAAATCTTATACATGTCAGTAACAAAAACATAAATAAATTCTGTCTGTACACAATAAGGAGAAATAAAAGATAAAAATAAACTCTCAAGTTGTTTTGCCAGTTTATTTAACTATAATTGTAGTGAAATTCTATGAGTTTATATTAACTATTTCATAACAAATGCCTTAGGTTAAGCCAAGTATCCTAGTTATATACTACCAGAGTGACCCATCATCTTACTTTGACATACCATATTATCATCACAAAATGATTACATTATTTGTGTAACATCTCCCTCCGTTAGGTCTCCAAATGGTCCATTTTCTAATATTACTAATAAAAATTTTGTATGCTGACTTATTGTTTGAAGGCATCATTGCATACATTATCTTATTTGATCCTCACTGTAAACCTGACAGAATTTTATTAATTATAAAGAAAACAATCAAAGTATGATTTGTTCATCATTACATGTAGTAAGTTATTGAACTGCATATCTATAACTTTCTTTTAAATACATCTCATATCCATCTTTTTCTATGCCATCTCAACCATATAATCTGATTTATCAATGAATATCTGGTTTACTCAAATTACTTTTAGGGTAAGATCCCTGATGCCTCTACGACCATTTAATCTGGATATATAGGAGACTTCTTTTTTAAAAAATTCAGCTCTTCTGGGGGGAGAAAGTGTGTGTTACCCTTGGTAGATGTACAAAGGAGAAAAAGATTATACTATGTTAATATATTTTGGTACTTTGTTAAGCAAAATAACCTTGTACTGTTCAGTACCTGCTTAACATACAAATGAATCTGTTTCTTTAATAGGCTGCATTTCACTGGATATTTTCTTTAGTGTTTTATAGCATTTGACTGCCACATAGTTAACCTTACACAAATTATTCCATAAGTTACATAGAAAAATAATTTCAATGTAAGAAATGTCCTTTGTGTTAGTCTGGTGCAACGATGAATGTCACAAGTGTAAACACAAGACCAGCAAGGTTTTTCTCAAAGTAAAAATGCTCACTTTCAGTCAATTCTTACTTATCTTACAATTTGAATTCCTTTTGATCTGGTATGCTCATATTATTTATTGTGGGCTAGAATACCTGTGTCTTTCTCCTTATATTAGTATATGTTGCTATCCTAGCCCTTAAAGTGTATGATGTGGGGAAGGGCAGGTCTTCGGGAGTGATTAAGTTATGAGGGTGGATTAGTGGCCCTATAAGGAAAACCCTAGAAAGATCTTTCGTCCTCTTTTCCCCATGTAAAAATACAAGGAGAAATTAAAAATATACAGTCTGGACCACAGTCCTCGCCAGAATTTGACCACATGGGCACTCAGTCTGAGATATGCTTTACAGCCTTCAAAACTGAGAAATTAATTTATGTCGTTGTTAATCCATCTATGGTACATTGTTATAGGAGCCCAGACTGACTAGGACATTATTTCACACTTAAGATAATGTCGACAATTTTTCCACATGAACAAAAAGATTGAAAAATAGTTTTATATTAGATAGAGACCCAAAGGAGAAAAGGCCATTACTAGGAAACTGCCTATGTGTGTAGAAAACAGATCGAAAACAAAGTGCATTTTCCTTGCCTTCACAACCTGGTTGTAGACTCAATGGTTGTGTCTCCTAGAATGCATATGTTGAAACCGTCACCACCAGAGTGGCTGTCTTTGAAGATGAGAACCCTAAGGAAAGAAGTAAGGTCAAATGAGGTCATAAAAGTAGAACTCGATCTCATAGAATTAGTGTTCTTATAAGAACAGTTATCAGAGAACTAGCTCACTTTGTCCCCCCACACAAAGGAGTCCTGTGAGCACATAGGGAGAAGATAGTTGTCTAAAACCCAAGGGAAGAGCCTTCACCAAGCACCAAACCTACTTGCATACTGGGCTTGGACTACCGGTCCCGAGTACTTTGAGCAAATACATTTTCGTTATTTAAGACATCCAGTCTGTGATTTTTGTTATAGCAGTCCTAGCAGAACTTTTTCTTTGTATATTTATTACAACCTTCACTTTTTATTCTTATTAATATAATGTCTATTTTTCCCCTTTATAAAAAGTGTTTACTGAATTAGAATGCGTGTGTTATTAAAACTCTTTGAAATCTAGGGACCAGCAGTTAGCGTAATGACTATGTCACTAGACTCCCATGTAGTCAACTGCGGTTCATGTCCCGGACCCGGTAGCTTAAAACTCACACCGGGCGTGTGTGCGTGTGTGCCCAAGATCCCAAGAGGAAAATGGAGGAGAAGGGATTGCAGCATGACCATCCCCCCTGGGGGGTGATTTCTCGCTTTCTGTCTCTCTGCCTCTCTCTGTCTGGTGAGCGCACGTGCCCTATAAGCAAAATCCTCTCCAAAAAACAAAACAAAACAAAACAAAAAACTCTTTGAAGTCTTTCAAAGATTATCCAGTTCAATTCAGAGAACATGGAGTTCGCTAGTAAATCAATAACGAATATAGGGCAAAGCTATGGGACTGTGATAAATCATAACTCTGGGGAATGGGTGGGAGAGAAGAAGTGGGTGGCTTCATTAATTTGCATCAGTGCACTACACTTCTGAAAGTAAAACTCTGGGTTATGATAATAATTAGTATTTAATTTGATTGAAACACATGCATGATTCAGGGGAATAGGGAATGAGATAACTTGTTCCTAACACCAGGGCTTAGCATTTACTTAAACTTGCTATCATTGTAACTGTGTATCTATGCAAAGATCACATGGAAACCTAATGGGTCTTTACCCTGAATAAGATTCAGTGACCACAGTGAATCCAAGTAACCCTTAAGGTACCATTATTTATACATGAAAGTAATTATACAGCCCAGGATGATTAGAGAGTAAGCAAAACATAATAGATTCAGGCAGTTTTGAAACCCCTCTCTACCTTGAAATTTTTGTCACTTACACTGAAAACATAGCTCTTAACTTTTTAGATAATTGAGAGCCATCTGCAACACCATCTGGGTAATAAGAGATACACTTTCAGCTCTAAATATTGTAAGCTCTAGCATCACAAAGTTAGAGCTGGAGAAGGAATAAGGAGCTACAGAAGGCAGGAGGAAGACTTTCAGCTACTCTGAGGGGAAGCCTCAGCAAGGGCCTTTCAACCTGAGAGCTGCAGCTGGTTTTAGTCTTCAACTCCTGTTATTTCCAGAACCAGTCTGAAGGCGAATGCTTCAGACATTTTAAGAGACATGTAAGAGACCCAGATACTGGGAACCAGCTCTCCAAGACTGAACATACTGTAACCTCAGCCTCTTTTTCCCTTTCTTTCTCTAGTTCAAGGATCTACAACGTTTTCATGAAGAGCTCAGAAAGTAAATATTTCAGGTTCTGATGGCTGGGAGGAAAAATCAATAAGAGTATATAAGTAGTTACCTGATAATTTTAATAATTATTAGTTTTCTGGAAAAGAGTAGACGGCTATGTGGGTTAGGCACACAGGCCCTAGTTTGCGGAACCTGCCCTAGTCTTACTGTTGGAGTGTAGCAGATTCCCGCATTTACTATCACAGTCTACCTTAGTTATTCTTCTTGTTTTAATTTTTCCTTTTATTTTCTTTCTGACTGACACACAAGATATTGATAAACATGGTTTCAATTCTAACAATCATCTGTTCTAAAACACTCAGGATCCTGAAAAAAGTAAAGAAAGGAATTTGAGGTAGGAATTATGAAATTCCACTGCTAGGAAGTAAAATGAGTGGGGAAAAAATTCCATATTTTTATTTTAATGAAAAGAGATATTGTATAGTATTTAGCAAATAGAAATCTCCCTTATCTTTACCTTACAGGGAAGAAATTGAAAAGGTGATAAATCATTAAACTGGAAAGCAAGACTGTTTTTTTTGATATCCATTATTTCTAAGTGCTGAAAGTGAAGGACTGAGATGAGATTTCGATGCTTGAGACTTAGATTGTCAAGAAAATTCCTCTGAGAGAAAATTACAGAGGAAAAGGCTATAAATAAATGAAAAGTACATTGTATAATTTTGAGATTGAATTAAGATTAACAGAAGGCTAGAGAGAATTTTCATTTCAAACTGAAAATTAGAAAATGTTCACACACAGAGAAAAACATATATTTATAAATTATATGTGGATTTTCTTCTGGTTTCTTTTGCTATAGGATGTGTGTGCTTGCTAAGGAGAGACAGACAGAAAAAGAGAGAGAGAAGGACAGTGAGAGCCCTATGGGGGATGGTCACCCCACATTCTCTTAACCTCTGTTCTCCTCTCAAGAGTTTTGGCATGGACATACACATACACCCAGCATGTTATGTTTTTCTTTTCTTTCTTTCTTTTTTATTTTTGTGTGTGTGCTACATTGGCTTATTATATTCTATTAAGAATCATTCTGGACAAAGGAAAAAGGTCTAGACAGCTCTGAAAACAAATATAACATTTGTTTTTCACCATAAAGAAGAAAAAAATACAAAAAGTTAAATCACTTGGAAATCATATTATTTTTGTTTTTGAGCATGATCTACTGTAAGGCAAAACATCTTTCTTTGATCATTAAGCCATTTTTTTCCTCCCTCCAAATAACGAAAAAATTAGAAAGTGAATAGGAAAGAAAGCAATAATTAGATCATGTTAAAGTAAAGACAGTTGGCTAATAATATGATTGAAAAATTGTTAATAAAGTATCTAGAATTTTTTTAAAAAATTAATTAAGCTATCAAACTATATTTTCAAAAATGGCAGATTCTTGCATTTTGTTAATGTTTCTATAAGAGGATACATCATAAAATTGAACTGTAAAATCATCTAAAATATGTAATATATAGAACACAAAATGAATTTTTAGCAAACCTTAGGAAATTCTTGTTACAAATTACCCAAGATTATAAACAATTCCCCCTAACTTGGATTTTGTTCAAAGTAATAACTTTATACCATACAAATAAATTTCAAGTATGAAAAGTGCATTATTATAATTAATACCTCTTTGCAAGTCCAAAATACTTGGTTTATAATAAGAATGTAATGCGTGTTTTTTTATTTTTATTTTTATTTTTTTTACTGCAGGGCACACGCACTCACTGGAAAGACGGACAGAAAGTGAGAAATCACCCCCAGGAGGAATGACCATGCCACAATCCCTTCTCCTCTATTCTCTCAGTATCGGGTGCACACACATATGTGCCAAGCGTGAGGTTTAAACCACTGGGTCTGGAACTTGAACCACAGTTAACTATGTGAGAGTCCAGCAACTTTAGCGTTATGCCCTCTATTGGTCCCAGTGTTTTGCTGTTTTAAAGTAATGCCACCTGTGTCGTCTATTGCAGAAGTTCAACGTATTCTTTTTTTTTTGGAGAGATTTTCACTGTAGGGCGCGTGCGCTCGCCAGACAGACAGAGAGAGACATAGAGACAGAAAGCGAGAAATCACCCCCCAGGGGGGATGGTCACGCCGCAATCCCTTCTCCTCCATTCTCCTCTCAGGATCTTGGGCACGCACGCACACGCGCCCGGTGTGAGTTTTAAGCCACTGGGTCCGGGACGCGAACCGCGGTCGACTACGTGGGAGTCCAGCGACTTAGCCATTACGCTAACTGCTGGTTCCCATCGTGTTCTTAAAATGTTGCTCAACACATTACAGAAGAACATGTCTAGAAGCAATTTACAACAATAAATTATTTGTGTTTTCACAATTTTCTATTATTGTCTCTAGTATCTTCTTTTTTTCCAAACAGAAATTTTCACCTTGCTCAAGTCAGCCAAACTGTGGAGTCGGCACTTGCATGTTTCCAAAATCATCATCCTCTTCCTGTGTTCTCTTCAAAGTACTTGTGGTACCACAATGAACAGATAATAACTATTATTTCTGGAATGGTGAAACCATCAGTATTGCTAACTTTGGTAAATTGATGACTTCATATTCCTGACATTGATGGGCAAATCCAGCATTAGGATTAATACAAAAATCTTCTTTCCTGAACATAAGCAAATGCACTTCTGATTTCATTCCAAATGTTTCCATTATATGCAATAACAAAGGCAGCACTTTTGAAAATCCTACGTTTCCATGAACAAGAACTTTTCCTTCAATTTGTAAGCTCCCATCAATAAATTCTTGCATCATAGGGGAAAAAAAATCTTATATTTTCAATGGGATTATTGGCAGTATTGAAGAATAAATATTGAAATAATTGTTGAAAGTTTGGTTTAAGAAAGTTTGCATCAATATTTTGTCCTATGTATATTATATGTGTTATTTCATTTTTCTGTAGCATAGGCAGTTTTTTTTTTTCTCCATTTTTTTTTTGAGAGATTTTCACTGTAGGGCGTGTGCGCTCGCCAGACAGACAGAGAGAGACAGAGAGACAGAAAGCGAGAAATCACCCCCCAGGGGGGATGGTCATGCCACAATCCCTTCTCCTCCATTCTCCTCTCGGGATCTTGGGCACGCATGCACAAGCGCACGGTGTGAGTTTTAAGCCACAGGGTCTGGGACGCGAACCACGGTCGACTACATGGGAGTCCAGCAACATAGTCATTATGCTAACTGCTGGTTCCCAGTAGTTTGTTTTTTATAACAGAAGAATATGAATCTAAAAACAATCCGGGTACATTTTTCTGCATCTCTTATCTCATACGTAAGTCCACTCCTTGGCGTCCTCTTTGTGCTGTGGAAAGGACAGAAACTCCAGCTTCCCATCCTCCATGATCCCACGTCACAGGCTGATGGGTGGGATGGAAGGGAGGGCTATTTAGCTGGCTAACTCTCTGGGGTGGCAGAGAATGTTTTTCAAGCCACCAAGTCTGGGATTCAAACTGCCATTAGGCCATGTGAGATACAACTGCCTTAGCTATCATGCCGCTGGCTGGACCAACAATTTATATATTTTATGCAATTGCTCTAAATGTTATAGCCACAAGTTTTATAAATATAACTGTTTAAGTTTCCATATCTTCTGTTAGTCAAACTATAAGAACCCATAATTTGAAATATATGCTTTGAATTTGAGTAAAGGTCATTATCATTTTATAATAAAATACGACACTGGCATAATTCCAACAACTTTTGCCAATATATTCATAAGGTGAAGTTTCAGTTTTGGGGATTAAAATTTTCCCTGTAGAGTTTGAGTAAAAACAAAACTAAAAATTATTTTATAAAACAATTTTGTCAGCTTAAGAATCGAGTGCAGTGACAGTGTAATATAGATTTAACATTCTATCTAAGACAATGGAATTGTCATTACATCTATTTAACTACATTGAGAGATCATGTAAAAAAAGAAAAATAGCCACTGTTTTTCAAGCTGTTTGGACAGTCCTGGGCAGTGAGAAGAAAGTAATTCTTGATGATCCCTGGGGTTCAAGGTCTTCTAACTTATCTGCAGAAAATATTTTTGAGCACCATAGAAAGTACTTACTGAATGCAATACATTCACTGTTTCTGAGTCAGCAAACTTAGTTTCAGACACTGAAAAGTACAACCCGACTCTTAGATGTGGAGACATCAATGATGTCTATAATAAAATAACATAAATTTTAGTACCTAGCCTCAATAGGGATTAGAGTCACTATGCTGCAAATAATTGGATTATTTTCACTACTAGGCTAAATAAAAATTAACATATTATTTACATGTTTACATCATTAAAACTTAGTCTACTCATATTGACTTCTTTTTTAAGTCACTGTTGCAAGAATACAGTCATATTGAGTATTAATACACTGTTACTGTTGTAATGCAGTACCAAAAATTGGAAGGTTTTGCCAAATGAAATTTATTGTCTCAGTGTTCTGGAGGTTAGAAGTCTACAATCAAGATATTAATGGGTTTGATTCCATCTGAGGAGTATTAGTAAATGATCTATTCCTAGTTTCTCTCCTTGGCTTATAGATGGTTATAATTATTTTTCTATCCAGTTCTCCCTATATATGTGACTGTGTTCAGATTTTTACCTTTTATAATGATTCCATTTGTATTGTACTAAGTCCTATTCCAGTATTACCTTATCTTAACTAAATATATCTGCAAAGACATTATTATTATATAAGCTCACATTCTGACATATGGTGGGTTAAGGCATCAACATCTGAATTGGAGGGGAAAAATACTATTCAACTTACAATATATCGGCTGTTGCAGGATGCTAAATATGAAAGATCACAAGATGGACAAGTCGTTAACCACTACATTGGCAACACACTACCAATGATAGATGCATATCTCCATATTAGTGAACGTTAATTATAATTTTCCCCATTTTCCACTTCAATGATTATAATGCTTTCGTTAGTATTAAGTAATTGATGGAGTAACTGCAAAGAGTAAGAGTAATGATCAAGGCTGTATGAGAAAGAAATAAAATAAGAACTGTGCACCACAATGTGATGATACTGTGTCATCAACGAGGAGGTGCACTTTACTAAATTCTCTTTACCTAAGGCTAAAAAATTAGTTTTATGTAGCATTAACATGTCCACATTATTTCTAGTGTCCTGAGTGAGCTCCTTTGTCAATCATCATTAAATAACAACAATAACCAATCTAATAAAGGTTGGCTAAATAAAAGGCATAGTTTTAATTATAAGCAAATGGTCCTAGAATTGCCAACAGATGCACTAGAAGAGAAGTCTAAAGCTAATCTATTTTAAAAATAGATTTTCTCAGCTGAACCACTACTCCAGCTACTTAGTACTTCATAATGAGAAAAATTATGGACCCAAGATACTTTTTTCTTTAACAAAGCAATAATGTCTTTAAAAAACAAACACCCATGACTTATGGAAGTGACTCATTCAATATAATTCAGTGCCTTAAAAACCACATGAAGTATTTGTATTTTACAATGGCATATAAATCGTTGTTATTTGGTAGTGTACTTTTATTAAAAGCTCATTTATGAAAGTTTTACACTCCATCTTTTCTGTTTTAATAATCCTCAAGGGAAAACCTTTTGTGTTTTCTGGAAGAGACCTAATGTACATAAATTACTCTTTAAAAATCAATCATTTAGAAACTAGCACACCTTAGAAACTTAATTGTGTGATGTACTCCAGTAGCAAAGTTATAAAATTCAGAATTAATGCTGATTTAGTGTATTAAATTAAGAGCATCTTTTAGTGGTCCTAAAGATCAGGATGAATCTTTGAAAAACAAAAGAAGAAATTTACATTCAAGCTATAAGTTTTTAAAATTAACAGAGATCATCAGAACATTTTAATCACTTCTACTTGCTGGTTTATGAACATAATAAGCAGATTCATCATTTTCAAATATAGCAAAGAACATAGACTCTTTTAATAAAGCTTATGTGGGAGAATGCATCAGAAGTTATAGACATATAAAATGAGAACTGTTACCAGCAAATGACATAATGGTTATGTCAATGGACTACCATGTAGTAGGGTGTGGTTAGAGTCCCCGACCCAATGGCTAAAAACTTACGCTGGTGCCATGTGTATGCATGCCAAAGATCCCAAGAGGAAAATGGAGGAGAAGGGATTGCAATGTGACCATCCCCCTGGGGGAGGTGGTGATTTCTCTTTTCTACTCTTTCTTTTCTCTTTGTCTCTCTCAGGCAAGTACATGTACCCTATAGCAAAAATATCTCTGAAAAAAGAAAAAAAAAAAAAAAAAAACAGATACAAAATGAGAATTTGCTGGGGCCAGCAGGTGGTGTGGGTGGTCAAGGTGATAGACTCCCACGTGGCCAACCACAGTTCAAGTCCCAGAATTGGTGGTTTGAAAATTACACCAGATGCATGTGTGTGCAAGAATGGAGGAGGAGAATGGAGAGGAAGGACTGTAGCATGGCCATACCCACAGGGAGTGGTTTCTCACTTGTCCTGTCACTTTCTCTCTTGTCTCTGGTGAGCACATGTGTCTTATGGTAAAATGAATAAATAAATAATAAATAAAAACAAACAAATAGTACTAATGCTATTATAAATACTAATGCATTAAAGATATATTTATAAATATAAATTCATATTGCATAAACCAGTACAAGCCAGAAGATACACGTAACCATTAAAGAAAAAATAATTTACTTGATGTATTTGGGACAATATGATAATGTATGCATTAAGCATAAAACTGATATTTGAATGCAAAATGTATTTTTTTAAAAAAATCTATGGAACCAGCAGTTAGCGTAATGGCTATGTTGATGGACTCTCATGTAGTTGATCACAGTTAGAGTCCCGGACCCGGTGGTAAAAATTCACACTGGGCACATGTGTGTGCGTGCCCGAGATCTTGAGAGGAGAAAGGAGGATAAGGGATTGCGGTGTGGCCATCACCCCTCAGGGGTGATTTCTCACTTTCTGTTTCTCTGTCTCTCTCTGACTTTCTGGCGAGCCCATACGCCCTATAGAAAAAACCTCTCCCACCACCACCCCCCCAAAAAATCTATGATTACTCTTTGTGTGGAGAACCAATTTACTACCATTGAAAATCACTAGTGTACTGAATCCTTACCATGACATTTGCTAATTAAGGGAAAAGAAATATGCATATAAGCATTTAGGCTGCCTCATTAGAAGATATTATGATTTATTCTCACTTGATGAAAGAAAACTCATTTTTTCTGTACCTTATATTTTTTAATCAGAAAAATACCAAGTAATAATTATTAAAGAAACAACAATTAAAATTCACCCTTATAATTTCTCTGAAATAATTAATTCTGAGAAGGATCATTACTGGACACTAAAAACTAGAATTAGAAAATGTGATGGAGACTGAAAACTTGCAGTCCTAGAGTATCATCCCTACTTGCTGCTTGTGAAGGGAGATAAACTACGTTCATAACAGAGCTAAATGAGTGGTTACAGCTATAACTAGGTAAGTAAAGATCATATCACAAAAAAGAGAATAATTTCTCATTTTTCACAACATATGATAATGATATGATTTGAAGAACTATAGCATCCTTTATGAAATATCCTGACAAAAATTGTAGTTTGAATACCAAGTCTTTAAAATTAATTTTTAATTTACAAGGTATGCAAAAGTTAACTGAAACAAGTGAGATGATATCATGAAGTAACAATTAGGCTTATTCACACTATGTAAAGTTTTACTTTAAAGCAATTAGCTTAGTCCCCTCAAAACCCAAGACCACTGGAAAGCAAAATGTGTGGGAAACATGGCCGCCCTCAGTGTCTACTCCACCCTATTGCCTTTACCGCTTGTTCCTGTCAGTTTGGCTGCCAGCTGTGAGCATCTCAGTTCAATTCCTGAGAGCTTTTGTTTGCTACCAAAGCACACTTTGTTGCCTTTCATGGGAGCAAGAAAAGATATATTAAGGAATTAGTATTTTAAAAAGATGTTCTTGAGTCAACAGGTGGCCTGCAGGTTAAAAAACTGGATCCAACATGGCTAGATTCATGGTTCAAGCCCCAGACCCTGCAAGCTTGTGAATCATGCTGGGGTGTGCACATGCATACCTCAAATCCTGAAAGAAGAGTGGAAGAGAAGGAATTGCAGCATGGGCATCTCTCTTAGGGAGTGATTTTTCACTTTCCCTCTCTCTGGTGCACATGCCTTATAGCAAGAGAAAAAATAGAAAAGAAAGAAAGAAAAAAAGATGCTTTTAAATCATAAATGACTAGACTTCAAAATAAATACTATAGCTGTCTTAACTTCCTGGGTAATGAGTGGGCGATATATCAGAGGTGTGTTCCACTCTGACTAACAGATTTCCCTGGAGGGATTAGCTTTCATACACTCACAGCTGGCTTGGGAATAAGCCTCTCTTCAGCTATCTTCTCTTCTCTGTCTCACTTCCTCACTCTCTGAGGTTTTTTCCCCTTCCTAATCATTACTTAAGCAGAGTCATCTTCTGGGTTACCTCTTGGAAAACCCAATCTAAGAGAGGGACATTTTCTTGATCATGATTGGACTAAGGTAACAAAAAGGTGCATAGATCTATTTGGATTCTAGTTTTTAAAAAATGATGAGATGTATACCAGGGAATTTTAGGAAAATCATTTTTTATTTTGATAGACATAATAATAGTATCTTGGTTGCAAAACAGAATATCCCTGTTCTTAAAAGAAGCCTGCCGAAGTGCGTAATGCTTATGGCATCTGAAACTCAGTTTTTCAAGGTTTCACAATAGTTAAATAAATATAGCATAGAGATATGTACACGTATAGACACACAGATAAATTAACTCCGTGTGGGAGATCAGTAGGAATAGTTAACTTACACATCAAAAATTATATAATAAAACTCACATTTGAAAAGAAAGGCAATGGTAATAATTGTAATGTAAATATATCTTTATCCATCTTAAGAAAACATTGCTATTTCCCCCACTCAAGGTACAGTTCCATGAAGCATACCCAGAGGAATGAGGAGAGCAAAACGGTCTCTGATATTACACATTTCACATTCTCTTGAAGGAGCCATCGTTTAAACTACTAATTATACATTTAAGTATTTAATGAATGTCATGGTAAGTTCAATGAAGGAGAAGCAGAGTGCTAATGTAACATACATGGGGAGGGGATCAAGGAAAACAACAAAGAAACAAAACATTTAATCAACACAGTAATGAAAGGCTATGTGTTGATGATAATGCATATTGTATATAGCAAAGTTTGACCTGACTAACATGCACTGTATTCACGCTGAGAAAAACCTGTTGTGCTCTGTAAAGATGTAGTGATTAAATGTAAATTAAAAAAAAAGAATGGTCACCGCCATTCTCAGCAGATGAGTTGTATGCTTACCGACAGTCCATTGTATTTTTTCCTAAGACTTTTTGTGCCTTTTTGTATTAATATATTACTTAGATAAATAAATCAATTACATATTAAAAAATAAACAAATACCATGGAATATGGCCTCTTCAGTGGACTAGGGAAAATTTCTTTGTCAAATGAATATTAAAGCAGGTCCCTGAGGGAGTATAGAAGTTACCTTTATGTGTATGTGTGTGTGTGTGTGTCTGTGTGTGTGTGTGTGTGTGTGTCTGACAGCAAGAAATTGTGTGTATGTGTATACACACGTATGGAAGCAGATATGACTTTATGCATAAAGTTCCCAAATAAGAACAAAACATACATTTTTAAGAGAGTGAAAAAATAGCCAATATGGCGGAAGTCCAAAGAAAACTACATGAGGAAAGTGCAAGATAAATTGGGTAAGAAAGATTATATTGCAGATCAAAGAGTACCTTTCAGGGTATGTTGCATATCAGCCCATATCAGCCTGTCATGGGAAAAAGATAAGAGAGCTTAGTGAGATCGGTTATCAATATTTGTATTCTGCATATCTATCTGTTCTCATCCTTTTATTCTGGCATCTTTTTTTCTTTGTTTGTTTTTGGAGAGGTTTTTGCTATAGGACACGTGCACTAACCAGACAGAGAGAGACAGAGAGACAGAAAGCGAGAAATCACCCCACCCCACCCTCCCGGGGGGATGGCCACGCCGCAATCCCTTCTCCTCCGTTCTCCTCTCGGGATCTCGGGCACACACGCACACGTACCCGGTGTGAGTTTTAAGCCACCGGGACTGGGACTAGAACCGTGGTCGACTACGTGGGAGTCCAGTGACATAGCCATTACACTAACTGCTGGTCCCTTATTCTGACATCTTAGGAATCCCCAAGTATCAGAGAGACTATCACTTTTAGGGTTAACCAATTTCTAGAGACAGCATCTAGGAAAACTGCCAATCCCAAATCTGTATTTCATTTTCGTTTTCTTTTCTTTTTCTTTTGTCTTTTCTTTTTTGGAGAGGTTTTTTGCTATAGGGCACGTGCACTTGCCAGACAGACAGAGAGAGACAGAGAGACAGAAAGCGAGAAATCCCCCCCTGGGGGGATGGCCAGGCCACAATCCCTTCTCCTCCATTGTCCTCTCGGGATCTTGGGCATGCATGCACATGCACCCGGTGTGAGTTTTAAGCCACTGGGTCCAGGACGCGAACTATGTGGGAGTCCAGCGACATAGCCATTACGCTAATTGCTGGTCCCCATTTCCTTTTCTCTTCTTTTTTATTTTTGGAGAGATTTTCACTATAGGATGTGTGCGCTCGCCAGACAGACAGAGAGAGAGACATTAGAGACAGAAAGCAAGAAATCACCCCCCAGGGGGGATGGTCACGTGCAATCCCTTCTCCTCCATTCTCCTCTCAGGATCTTGGGCACACACGCACATGTGCCTGGCGTGAGTTTTAAGCCACCGGATCTGGGACGCAAACCACGGTCGACCATGTGGGAGTCCAGCGACATAGCCATTACACTAACTGCTGATTCCCTCTTTTCTTTTCTTTTCTTTTCTTTTCTTTTCTTTTCTTTTCTTTTCTTTTCTTTTCTTTTCTTTTCTTTCCTTTTCTTTCTTTTCTCTTCTTTACTTTTTTCTCTTCTTTTTTTTTTAGACAGAATTTTGCTATAAAGTACATGCACTCACTACAGAGGCAAAGAGACAGAATGTGAGAAATCACACCCTGAGTGGGATGGCACGCTGCTTCTCCTCTTGAGATTTTAGCCACGCAAGCACACACACTTGGTGCGAGTTTAAGCCGCTGGATCTGGAACTCAAACCATGGTGGACCACACGGGAGTCCAATGATGTAACCCTCATGTAATGTGCTGGTCCCCCAAATATGTATTTCAACCACCTGTTTTATCAGGCTTTCACAAGACTCTCACATTCAGGCCAATCTTCTCTTGCCCTAATTGTTCTAAAACCAAATCCCAGATAGTTCAAAAGATCCGCTATATCCCAGAGCTTTTGACATCATTTAAACTATCCAGTCTAAACCTGCTTACCCTGTCTTTCCCGTTTCTTCCCTAAATACAAAATAAAGGCTTTTGCTATGCTTTTCCTTCACCCCTGCTTCCTGACGGACCCAATTGCTTGCCCTTGTGATGTTGAATGGTGTGACATACAGGGAATGAGTAACACACAGGGAAGTGAGTAACCAGTAGGCAATGGTTTCTTGATCTATTAGCCTCGCCATATGAATAATAACAAAACCTGCATTTTAAAACAGTTATTAGAGGCAGCCAGTGCTGTGGTAGTTAAGATGGCTGGATTCCCACCGTCAACTGCACAATTTGATTCCTCACACTGCTGCTTGAAAGACACACCAAGTGCCTATGTAGGCATGCCCAAAAGTCCTCAGCAGAGAGTGGAGAAAAAGACTGTGGTGTGACCATCCACTCCATATGGATGCTTTCTCTCTCTCTCTCTCCCCCTTGTTCGCATGTGTGCATGTGCTCTATAGTAAACAAACATACAAACGAAAACAAAACAAAATTTAAAAAGAAGTTATTGAATCCTGGAGTAATAGCAACAAAAAGATGCAAGTGAAAGACAGTGAAAATTGAATAAAATATTTGTTTAGCTAATAGCATGGCACCAAGGTTTCTAGCATTGATAATTATTCTAAATGATGCTAAAATTAGGGAAATGTAAATTGAGGGTGTTCAGGAACTCTGCACTTCCTTTGTTGCGTTTTAGTAAATATAAAACTAACTTTAAATCTTTACACAAGCCAGCTGGGTGGCAGGGAGGTTAAGACAGCTGGATCGTGCATGTCAATTGCACGGTTCAAGTTCTGGACTAAGTGGCTTGAAAAACACTCTGAGGAGAAGGGGTTGTGGTGTGACCATCCCTCATGGGGGGAGATTTATCACTTTCTCTCTCTCCCTATCTGTCTCTCTCTGTCAAATTTTAAAAATAAATCTTTGCACATAGTAAAGGCAAGAATGGATGTGGAAGTACAGTTATAATCAAAGGAGAGAAGTATGGATTAGGTTGATTTCCTCGAGGATGACTTTGAACTAAACAGTCCTCACTTATTTATTTATTAGCCCTTTCTACACAGAGTTCATTGAATTAGCCAATTGGAGTATTATAACTGCTGGCTCATAATTATTGCTTGATGGCAGCTAAATAAGAAATAGGAATTTAGTCTCTTTATTTATTTATTTATTTTTCCTTTTGGATACTTTTGAGAAACATCTCACACTGTATTTACCCTGGAAACTTAAAACATTTTTTCATGGTAGCTTATCTCAAGTCTGCTTGGCTGACACCTCTAAACCATGTTCTCCAGACTGACGTGTCTATAAAAAGGTGACACCTATCCATTTACATATTTTTTATGTCTCTTAATGGATTTCAAAGCATAGTATGGAATAGGAATATTGATAACTTCTCAAGTTCAAAACAAAGCAGAAAATAATTGGCAAGGCAAGTTGTCTTAAGAACTCAATTTCTTTTATTTTATGCCCATTTATTCCACAACTCTCAGAACTGTCCACCATTTTAATAAGGCTCGAGGAGCCTCCTAAAATGTGGCTTCTGCTGTGGCAACATTTGAAAAAGAAAGTCAATACTCCAGAGAAAATTTTAGAAATAAAATAAGGAAGTTTATTTTGCCATTTAGTTTCAAAAGTTCTGTGTTTTCACCATCTACCTGCTGACGGAGCGGGAATAGGGAGGCTGACACAGAGCTGACAGAATCGGGAAGGAGGGAAAGGACAATGCTTATAGACACACTTCACCTTCATTCTTTTGGCCCATGGCTCTCAGGCCCAAGTGTCAAAATAGAATGATTCTGTCAGGCTACCTGCTGATAAACCTCCCATTTGAGGTAAGCATTTCCCTATCCCACTTCACATGTATCCTTTTAATATATATTTGTCACATATATTCATGAAGAATGTAAGCCCCTATCGAGGCTAACTTCCTCGAAATAAATGTAGTGGTGTTATTTTAAAAAGATTGAAAAACATTATCAACTTTTATAGTTTACCTATGAAGGAAACTTGGAAAGCAAATAATACATTATATTCCTTGAGGTCTTAAATTCAAACTTCAAGCCCTCTCTCTGCAAAGAAAGAGAATTGTTGGCTTTCAGAGATAGAGAAACTACTTGCTTATCTGTGCTTGACAGAAATCCTTAACACAACCTATTTCTGCCTACCAATACACTGTAGTATGCAACTCACCATGCTATTTGATTTTATGATTTATTTCATTATAGTCCAGCATATAGCTACATGTTTATATATTGAGAAGGAAAATAATTACACAAGCAACATTTCTCACATAAGTTTCTTTTATAATTACTTCGCATCCCTTAAATGAAATTACATTCACAGGCAGAATTAAAAAAAAAAATCCTGGATAAGACATAATCATTTGGGTTTATTTCATAAAGCACCCAAGCAATACTTCAATTTGAAAATAATTATATTGTATGAGAAATAAACTCACTGAAGGTTCTAACAGAAAAAAAAAAAAAAAAACTGTTACAGAAAGAAAAAATTAAACTGGACTTTTGTCACCTAAAAGTCAAATACAAGTGTATTTCTTACAGTATTATTTAAGTATATATTTTTTTCATTTGTACTTATACATTGCAGTTAAATTTATTTTGCTTTCCATAATAAACTAAAATGAATTGATCTCTTATTATTTTATAAGAAATACTTTTTATTCAATTCCACTTCTTATAATTATTTTTTAATTTGACCAGAGAGAGAAAGAAAGGGAAAGTGAGACAGTAAGCCAGATCTAGGACTCGAACCGCCATAGGCCCTGTGGGAATCCAGCTCCTTTAACTGCCACGTCACCTGCCGGCCCCAGCCTTCGATCTTATTAGGGAATGTTTTCATGTATTTCTTCATTTACAGTTTTGCTGCTTATTGCAATCAGAAATATCTTAACTGATATTTTAATTATTTTCTTCCTGGAAGCCTACCTGATATGTGACTTGGTCAAATCCTTTATCATACATGCAGTCATATATTTTTCTTTCAATAAATTTATTGATGCTAAAATATTATATTTATTCTGTAGTTGATTAACATCTGTCTGCTGCCCTGTATTATAAACTTCATTATGAGAACTTTATTTTTATAACCATTTTATCCTCGGTATTCTATGCCTAGTACATTAGAAATGTTTAAAACCTTATTGAATAAGTTAATGTATGACTCATATTTAAAATGTTGCTATACCACAACAGAATAAAAAAGGGGAGAGAATGTTACCAGTTGTATGTGTATATTTATATCATTCCCCAAAATCCAGTAGAACAAAAATTGAAGGTGCACAGCATAATATAATGTTCTTGGTTGAAGATGACTATGATTATATTTTTTATTTGATTTTCACACACTGCATAAATGCTTTGAAAACTACAGAGTACCCCACAAAGATGTTCAGCAATTAAATATAAGTAAAAAAGTATGAAGTGAAATAAAGAATTAGAAAAAAATGTTATAAATATGCTTAACCTGGTTTGAGAAGATTCTAACACATGTCTAGCACAGAACAATGCTGGCTCAAATAAGCACTTAGTCTCTTTATCACTTCATGCTTGTTTAAGTTGACCAAGTGTGTGCACTCAGTGGCTGAAACTGAATAACTGAAGGATATAGAAACATAGTAAAGGGTTGCAAATACCAGATACAGTGGGATACAGTGTGGGAAGAAGGTGGGTGAAGGAGTAGAGTCTGAGGAAGGACATTAAGGAGAAAAATAGAGGGCCAAGGCATTTATGGAACAAACAAATGGGTTATTATCTATTGAAGATAAATTTATAGTATTGGTAACTGGACTGGTAAGAAATGTACACATGTTGGAATATTCACTTTTTAAGCTAAGTAATATGTGATTGAATGTATAAAAGAAATTGAAAAAAAAAGAAGAAAAAATAGAGACTATAAAAAGAAAGATTTGACTACAAAACTAAACTTTTCTTAATCCACTATGATTTTTTTTTGGAGGGGGAAATTTTTTGCTATAGGGTGCGTGCGCTCTCCAGAAAGACAGAGAGAGACAGAAAGCAAGAAATCACCCCCTGGGGGGATGGCCACTCTGCAGTTGTTTCCCCTCCATTCTCCTTTGGGATCTTGGGCATGCATGCACTTGTGCCCAGTGTGAGTTTAAGCCACCAGGTCCAGGACTTGAACCGTAGTTGGCTACATGGGAGTTAAGCGACATAGACATTATGCTAACTGCTGGTCCCTCCAATATGATTTATTGATTAATGAATTCGAGTTCATTAATCAATGAATACATTAAAACTCAGAGAGGTTAATACTCTCAATATTTCATAGCATATGTTCTTTGAATTTAAAGTCAAGAAGATTTGACTCCAAAACTAAACTTTTATTAATCTGCTATGATTTATTGGCACTTTCTACTAAAATTAAAAAAAAAAAAATTAGGGGCTTTCACTTAATGTTCTTTAGGCCTTTACATTCAATTCAATCTTTCTTATTCAAATTCACTCTGGTCTTACAACATGTCTTCTTCTTCTTCATTTTTATTGAGAGATTTTTGCTATCGGGTACTCTCTAGAAAAACAGAGAGGGAGAGAGAGAGACAGAAAGTGAGACATCACCTTCTGAGGGGATGGACATGCTACAATTATTTCTCCATTCTCCTCTTGGGACTTTGGGCACTCATGAGCATGCAGAGCATGCACCTGGTTTGATTTTACAACCCTCCTGGTCTGGGACTTGAACCACGATCAGCCATGTGCTAGTCCAAATGACATAACCATTACTCTGGTGGTCCAACAACATTTTGGAAAGATGAAAATAACACTATTAATGCTAAAGCTTTATTATTCATACACCAAAATGTGTGTGTGTGTGTGTGTGTGTGTGTGTGTGTATGTATCTATGCATATACAAATATATAATGTTGAGATAATTATGTCAATGATCAAATTTTTATTGTTATCAATATACGTTATAAATTATTTGATAGATGTAGACAGAATTTTGTTTACTACCATAAGCTTAAAAATAGTAACAAAGGCTAGCCAATGGTATGGAAGTTTGGGAGGCTGAATCTTTCGTGGTCGATGGCAGATTTCAGTCCCAGACCTGGCAGCTTGAAAAGTACATTGGGTATGTGTGCATATGCCCCAGATCCCAAAATAGAAGTGGAGAAGAGTTTGTGGCACCACCATCTCCCCGGGGGTGCTTTCTCACTTTTGTACTCTTTCTCTCTTTCTGTCTTCAGTAAGTACATGTACCCTATAGCAAAAAATGTAAAAATAATGATAAAGAATTACATAAACAGTACAGTTACTGTTTTTAAATGAACATACCATAGCTTACGATCATTTTAAGTGGTATATCATTGCCCAAATAAGTGCATCCCAACAGCATGTAAAATGATATAGTTTGGGGCCAGTAGGTGGCATGGTGGTAAATGCACTGGACTACCACCTGGACAACCAGGTTTCCAAGTCCCAGCCTAGAGGCTTGCTTTCTCATTCTCTCTCTCTCTTTCAAGTGCATGCAGCCTGTAGCAAATTACATCATAATAACAATAATAAATTAAATAATTAAATATTTTCATGTACCTTTTTCTGTGTAACTAAATGCACTTTTTTCTTTTTTCTGTAGGAATCCTATTGCTCCTACAATGATCTCAGAATTATTCCAGTCCTAACTAACACACACCTATTAATTTTCCAACTTACTGAGTTCTATTTAAAACTTCTTTCCACATATATCAGAGTAAAACAAGGCTAATGCAGTGTGAATGATTCCAGAATGCACATGGCCTATACCTCCAATCATAGACATTGTAATAATTGTGCTTTCTCTAATGAACTATTTTGCTTGGAGGAAAAACAAAGCGTTGACTTTTATTTCACCCAGCCACAAATTAGAGACAAACAGTAACCTTTCACATATTCCAGTCACTGCCATCCAATTTGCAAATGGAGGTCATGTAACATTTCATCACAAAGGCTTCATTTGAAATGACACGTACTACCCAACATTCACGATGCAAATCCTGGTTACACAGGTTCACAAGTCAATTGATTTTTCTGTTTCTATTGGTACTGTCAGTCAGTGGATTTTCAGATTGAAAAAGAAAAAGAAAAACAAAACAAGCCAAAAAAAAAGCCAACAACAAGAGCCAGGAGTTTTCTAACCAATGATGTTGCTAATTGTATATATGTACCTGCATGCGCGAACTGGAAACCTAGGTAGAACTACTATTTTTATGGAGTTTAAGGAGTGAAAAGGCAAAATATGGGAGGAACACAGTGTAGAAAATGAATGTTGGTGTTCTTTTGAATATTTCTGGTGCTTAATCTCCCTGCCTGTTTGGGTTTCCTGTTTTTTCTATTAAGCATTTATTTGTTTAATTTTTGCATTGCAATTTTTTTCTCTCTCTGGTAATTTAACTTATTCATGGATAGTTACTTACTTCATCTGGTAGCAGTACATATTAATACAATCATTGTAAAATCTCTTGTAGTCTTTGCCGCATACTGCTGTCAACATCATCCTCAATAAATCAGTATTGATTTTCCATTTGTGCTTTGCCTTTTTTGTCGGAATCATAGGCCATTTTTTTTAACTTTCAATGTTTACCCTGCTGAAAGATCTACTTTGTCATGGTGAATTCTAGGGAGAGTTGTCAGTGTGTGAATGTGTAGATGTGTTTGTGTGTGAATCTGTAGACTTATGTGAATGTGTGGTGTGTGTGTGAATTTGTAGGGATGTGTGTGTGAATGTGTAAGTATATGTGTGAATGTGTAGGTGTTGGGAATGTGTCGGGTGTGCGTGAATGTGTAGGTGTGTGTGAATGGATAGGGTGTATGTGTATGTATAGGTGTGTGTGTGGGAATGTGCAAGTGTGTGTGTAAATGTGTAAGTATATGTGTGAATGTGTAGGGTGTCTGTGAATGTGTAGGGGTGTGTGTGTGAATGTGTAGGTGTGTGTGAATGTGTAGGGGTGTGTGTGTGTGAATGTGTAGGTGTGTGTGTGAATGTGTGGGTGTGTGTGTGAATGTGTAGGTGTGTATGAATGTGTAGGGGTGTGTGTGTGAATGTGTAGGTGTGTGTGAATGTGTAGGGGTGTGTGTGTGTGAATGTGTAAGTGTGTGTGTGTGAATGTGTAGGTGTGTATGAATGTGTAGGGGTGTGTGTGTGAATGTGTAGGTGTGTGTGAATGTGTAGGGGTGTGTGTGTGTGAATGTGTAGGTGTGTGTGAATGTGTAGGGGTGTGTGTGTGAATGTGTAGGTGTGTGTGAATGTGTAGGTGTGTGTAGGGGAAGGTGTAAGTGTGTGAGTGGGAATGTGTAGGGGTGTGTGTGTGTGTTTCGAATTGTAAAAAATTTGCATTCAGCATGTTAAAACTGAACTGTCTTCACTTCAGTTATATTAAAGTCCCCAAAGGAGAGAAAAGTATGATAAAGACAAAACAACAAAGCAGTTATATCCTAGTTTGCAAGTAATCCCCAAGATTACAGAAAGAAGGGAGGAAAAGAAAGAGTGAGACCTGCTCTCTTTTCTATTTTCCTTTTCTCGCTTCTCTAAGGGAATCAAGGAGTGAGAAGATGTTGAAGAAACAGGTAGGGCATACGCGGATGACATTGGTGTGCTTTTCTGTATTTCATCTGTTGTACATTTTCCACTCATTCTGAAGGGTCCCAGTTTGACAGAGAGCAAGTGAGGAGCAGAGAGATCAAAGAATCAAATGCAGACCTTTTTCTTTTCTGTTACCCCACTGATCTATAACTCAAAAGCTATTATTTTTTCATTTAGATTTTTTTTAGATTTATGACTTAATTGAATGACCATACATCTTTACTGTGTAACTCATAAGCTTTTAAACTTAAGGCAGACCCTAAATGAGAAATAAATATTATTTTAATCCTTTTTTGATATAGTATAAAAATTTTAATTCCTGAACTTTATTTGATTTAAATGTGACTTTAAAAGCAATATAGTAATAATAAAATTTCATGTGGGAGGAGAGAAGACCTAGGAAAAAGCAAATCAAGAAATGAGAATTCC
>NW_006159765.1:1341692-1359815 GCF_000334495.1 Tupaia belangeri chinensis
AAAAAAACTAAACAAAACAAAACAAAACAAAAAAACACAACCTCCTTTCCTCTTTTTGCCTATTGTATTTAGCTTGTTCAAGAGAACGAGGTTGATTTTTATGAAGATCATTTCCTATTATCCCCGCATTGCTCACCATGTGTTTAGTTCAGGATTAACCCTGAGAAAGGATAAACAGATATTTCTCTTTACAGATTATATAATCTTACCATGTGAAAAGAATAAGAGTATTGACTATAGTCCATTTAGATGAGCAGCTGTGAAATGAACTATTCTTTGGAGAATTTAAATTTTTAATATTTTATTATTTCAAATGTTGAGCATAAATTGATATTTTATTAACATTCTGTTAATGTTTTAAATCATTATATTTATAATTTGTGAAATGTTACTCCACTTTATTGGATAATTATGAATATGTATTTCTTAAAATATTGCAAAAGCATGAATGGATTATTTATGTAATCCTTCATTAACAAGTATAATCATCTTTACTTTTATATGAGCACACCTTTTAATATTTATTTCTAATAAATCTAAACATACCATTCTTTCATACCATACACACACCAGAAAATATTTAGTAAAAATGAGAATGTAGCTGACATTATACAATGGTAGTTTTTATACCATAGACTACCAAATGTTTTGCCTTAATACATAAATGCGTGTGCATGATTTTATATATTATCATTACTTCCCAACCTTTTGCACATCATTCTACTCAATGGAAATAGCAATGTTTAATTCCTTTAATGGGAAAAGATTGCTTTTGGAGGAAGCTCTGCTGTATCAAAGACTCAGTAAATCAGTCTTTCTAGTTGCCTCAAGCCCTGAGGTCACAGCATCTCAGCACACGGATATGAATCTTCACATAAGTGAGAAAACTCTGAAATCAGTACAAGTTTAAATGAAGCAAGTGTTTGGGGGGAAAAAAAACTGTGGGGACCAGCAGTTAGCATAATGGCTATGTCGCTGGACTCCCATGTAATCGACTGCAGTTTGCGTCCTGGACACAGTGGCTTAAAACTCACATCGGGTGCGTGTGCGTGCGTGCCCAAGATCCCAGAGGAGAATGGAGGAGAAGGGATTGTGTCGTGACCATCTCCCCTGGGGGGTTGATTTTTTGCTTTCTGTCTCTTTGTCTCTCTCTGTCTTTCTGGCGAGTATGCACTATAGCACCCTACAGCAAAACCTCTCTCTAAAAAAAAAAAAAAAAAAATTAAAAAAAAAAAATTAAAAAAAAAAAAAAAAGCTATATTTACATTAAATCAATAGCAACTGCATACTTTTTTGACATATTTTCAATACATTCATTTTATTTGTAAAATACTTTCAGAAGCTTTTGTAAAAAAATACGTAGTTTCAAAATGTAAGTTTATTAAAATGCCCATTTATGCTAAATCAATGTGAGATTTATATTTTATTACATTGAATTTTTGGAAAAGTCATGAGACATTTTTATATAGAAAAACAGAACAAATACTTCATGACTTTTCAGGTGACCCAATACATACCAGCAATAAGGGTATTATGAAATTATGTCGCACCATGTAACCAATCTATTCTATTGCAAGTCACAGTTTGTGAATTTCTCTCTGATCAATATTAGTGCATCTTAAGAAAAAAAATGGAACATATATAAAAAAATCATAGATTTTTATTTGAATCACATATATTATTAAAAAATCCACTTTTTACAAAAATGAATTATGAAACAGATCTAAAATTTTCATTCCATAGCAAGAGCACTCTTTGATATATTGATAAAAATGCAATAAAAACTGGAGGATAAGGTAATTCTAAGAGATATTTGCCAATCAGTATATTTTTCCTGAGTTTGAAGCATATGGTCAAATAATTTCTATAATTAAGAATCCAAAGTTTATGAACTAGAATTAATTGTTCAACATAAAGTATTATGAATATTTTTATGTAATGTCTTTACATTTGATACATTTAAAAATCAGACTTATTGGGGCCAGCAGGTGTCGTGGTGGTTAATTAAGGCACTGGACTCCCACATGGTCAGCTATGGTTATGGTTCTGGACCTGGCACTGTGAAAATCATGTCAAGTGCATGTGTGTATGTCCCAAATCCCAAGAGGACAATGAATGAGCAGGGATTATGGCATGGTCATTCCCTCAACCAGTGGGGTTGATTTTTCACTTTCCCTCCCTCTATCTTGTGAGTACATATGACTTATGGCAAAAATCTAAAGATAATTAATAAATAAAATAAAATAAACAAATTTATTAGCATACAATCTACACACTATAAAATGTACACTGCAAATTGTAAAAAACAATTACTTTTAGTGTATGCACCAAGCTACACAATCATCAGTGTAATCTAAGAATATATTCATTACTCCAAAAATAAATCCCAGAAAAATTAGTAGTATGCTCTATTACTCTCACCTATAATCCCAAACAAAGACTGAAGTGTTTTCTTCAACTTCCTGTATGAAGTTGCTAGCTTTAGACATTAGTATGTTCCAACAATAATTATATTACTAATTTTTCCTAGGACTTATTTTCAGGGTAATGAGTATGTTCTAACAAGCATATATCAGAGACATTGCAGGTTCAGTTTCAGATATCACAATAAAGTGAATATATCAATTAAGCCAGTCACATGAGTATTTGATTTCTCAGTGCATATAAACATCATGCAGACACTACACTGTGATCTATTAAGTGGGTAACCTGTGTCCTGTTAAGTGTGTTACAGCATTATGTCTAATGAAAAATACTTTATGGCTATAAAATGCTAATGAGCTTCTGATCCTTCAGCAATTCATAATAATTTTGCTGATAATGAGTCTGGCTTAAACATATTTTGGCTGCTGACTGATAAAGGTGGTGATTGCTTAAGACTCTTTGTGTATTTGGGCACATCTTCAATACGCAGACAGTTTACAACTCTGGTTTAGCCTTTGGATTTAGCAGAGTTAGCAATATCCCACTTGCTCAAGGTCTTAGGGTCAGCCAGAGTTGAGAAATTGGGGTCCCCCAGGTCATTTTTGAGCTTATACACAAGCCTGCAAATGTGCAAAATCGTAGAGTTCCTCTGGAGTTTTTCAAAGCCCATCATGGGCATACTGTACTTAAGAACTCCCCTTTCAGTTTTTTTCCAGAGTCTTCTCTTTTTGCCTCAGTTGGGATTGCAGCCTCAGGTAGCCGTAGTGGTAAGTAATCGCTACTGATTGTTTTCAACAAAAGCCCTAAGAGAAGTCAGCTCAGATCCAGGTCAAACAATAACAATTCTGTTTATGAAGCTTTTCACAGAAACTGTGATATATGTCAAAAAGTCACAATGATCTGTAGATTTTAAGGAAATTTGAACACTGCCTGTTCTCTAAAAGAGTTCTGTTTTTCTGAGGGCCCGCAGGTGGCATGGTGGTTAAGGGAGGTGGACTCCCACATGGCCAAGAGCGATTCAAGTTTCAAGTTCCGAACCTGGTGGCTTCCTTTCTCACTTTCTCTCTTTCTGTTTCTCTCTCTCTCTCTATCTCTTCCTCTCTGGTCTAATTAGGGTAAATAAATAAAGTTAAATAAAATAATTCTTTTAAAAAAGGACTTTTGTTTCTCATAACCACCATGTTTGCAAGTCTACTGATTTTCAAGTTTACTGTGGAGCTGGAAAGAGTAAAAGGGAACATCAGTTATAATGTGCCAAATACTACCATTATTTTGGAAGTATTTTATTTGGATTTTACTAAATAAGTGTTGTCTTCATTGTTGTGAATCTCAGGTTTATTTCCAGAGTTTGCAAATGTTGACTGTGAAAATTTTACCAGTGTTTGTGTGTGTGGTGTTTGTTTTTGTTTTTTGTTTACTATAGGGCATATGTGTTCACTAGAGAGACATGAAGGAACAGAGAGAGGGGGAAAGAAAGAAATCATCCCACTGGGGTTATGGCCACACTGCAATCTTTTCTCTTCCATTGTCCATTAATATTTATTTAATTTTATTTATTATCACTTTTTAAACTTTGGTCAGAGAGACAGAGACAGAGAAAGAGAAAGAGAGAGAAAATGAGAAAGCAAGCTGCCAAGTCTGGGACTTAAACAGTGATCAGCCATGTGAGAGTCCAGTGCCTTAACCACCGCACTACATGCTGGCCCAAATATGGTGTGATTTTCAACCTGCAAAGTCCAGGACTCTAGAAGTACAGCAGAATATGTGGAATCCAGCTACCTTAATCTCCATCCAACCTGCTGGCTCACCAGTATTTTTGATACTTTTATAAAGGAGCAAATCTATAGGTATAATAATTCACCATTCCTAACATCTCATCTGATTATAAATATTATATATATTTAAATATATCTACATATATTTAAAGAGTAATGTGTTTATTCTCAGTGAGAGAGACGAAGACAGAAAAACAGGATCCCTAATAGGTTGTACTGGTATCTACCTCCAGCCAGCTTGCCCAGAAAATGAGCACACCCATTCCTGGCATTCTCAAAAAAGTTCTGGACATGAACTTGTAAGCTTCCCATATGTGTAAGCCTCACAGAGTATAGTATTACTTTTGTACCATTGTCTGGTCCTCTATGTCTCTTTATTTTTTTATTTTTTATTTTTTTGAGAGGTTTTTGCCATAGGGTATGTGTACTCACTAAACAGAGAAAGACAGAGAGACAGAAAGCAAGAATTCAACTCCCAGGGGGAATGGCCACACCGCAATCCGCTCTCCTCCATTCTCCTCTCTGGATCTTGGGCAGGCACGCACACGCACCTGGTGTGAGTTTTTAAGCCACTGGGCCTGGGACTCGAACCGCAATCGACTACGTGGGAGTCCAGCAACATAGCCATTACGCTAACTGCTGGTTTCTATGTCTTTTTATTTTTTATATTCTATTTTGTCTTTTATAGTAATCTTGTCTATTTTTAGTAGATGGTGAAACCCTTAAATAAAAAAGAAAGTGAGTAGAGTTTATGTAGACTATCAACTTTCCAATATATTTTTATTTTAGATTTTATTTTGCTTCCTAAAGATGAGGAACTGAGATGTAAGGCAAATAGACATTCCTTTTCTTGCTTGTGAATATGCACAGCTGTGCAATAAAGTCATAGGTTTCTCATCTTTGCAGTGACTTTCTTAGCACTGTCTGCCCAGAGATGATACAAGTATAAGTATATTCTATGTGATAACATTCTTCTTTTTTTAAAAAAAAAATAGTGTCACATTTTATAGGAAGTCATGATGTACACATTATATATGTATTTTTCAATAGAGAACTTTACATTTTTCCATCTCTCAAACATTTTCTTCCCTTGTACCTCACACCCATCCTCTATCACCCATTCTACCATCCATTCTCCCCCCATGTACTCTATCATCCACACCCATCCTCTCACCATCATATCTTCAGATCTCCAATCCCTGCCATAGAGCACAGACACTCAGCGCAAATTGACTAGGGAGTGTTAATATTCTTCTTTTGCCCTCTTGGTATCATGTCAGCTAAGATGCTGGTGAATATGGTACATCATCCCGAACTGATTCTGTATTACTGAAGAAAGATCAAAGAGAACTTGAAGAATTATATTGGAAACATTTTGATAATATGAAAAGAAAGCATATTGTTCTGTTAAATAAAAGAATTATGGAAACAATAGCATACTGAAATTTAATTAATGAAAAGGCTTTAGTAAGGAGAAAATAGAGATAAAATATATAACATTTTTTGCTATGGCATTTTGTAGGGAAGATGCTTATAGCTAAACTTTTTTTTTTTTTTTTAAGCAAGATAGCCTTTTCAACCTCTTGAAACTAGACGAACTAATTTTTAACTGTGCTCAAGTTCCAATCTGCTAAAACTAGAAATGAGCTATTAACAGTTTTAGAAATTGTACATTTATGTTCTTTCTTTTATTTTCTTTTTCTTTTCTTTTCTTTTTTTTTTTTTTTTTTGCAGAGGTTTTTGCTACAGGGTGCATGCACTCACCAGACAGACAGAGAGAGACAGAGAGACAGAAAGCGACAAATCACCCCCCAGGGAGGATGGCCACGCTGCAATTCCTTCTCCTCCATTCTCCTCTCAGGAACTTGGGCACGCACGCACACGTGCCCGGCGAGAGAGTTTTAAGCCACCAGGTCTGGGATGCAAACCGTGGTCGACTACCTGGGAGTCCAGCGACATAGTCATTACACTAACTGCTAGTCCCACATTTATGTTCTTTCAAAACCTTGAACCATTTATGAAAACAGGTATACACTCCCTCTTTTGTTCTTTAATGTCCTAACAGACAATATGATAGGAATACACACTCCAATTTAAATAATAAAACAAAAGCAGTGTATCAGTCTTGGTAGATATATATTGTACATGAGTTTGAAGTGGCAAAGATTAGCCTAATGATTGGATAATATTTTTCAATAACTTGTTAGATTGGTAGTTCTTTAAAAAATTAAAAAGTCCTCTTAGGATGTTTGAATATGGTTTATATACTATGGAAAAAATCTCATATAGTAAAGATATTAATCGCAGTTAATGATTTTGCTTCCTTCTCTTTCATGATAAATTCTTTTGACTTATATGACAGGAACTAGAGAGAAATTTTAAATGTCCATTACAGTCACATGAATTTCAAATAATACTTGCATACTTTAAATATCATTACAGGTCACACATGACTTAGGAAAATCATTCTCCACTTCATTTCTATTATTTTTTATAGATTATTTAAGTATATTGGTAAGTAATTGCAAAATTTTACCTACTACTTTAATATGTAAGAATTTTCTTCCCAGCCTTTCAGACTAAACTGTTTTTAAATTTGCTATAGATTTCAGTCTGCTGTATAAGATATATTTTTAATGAATATAGTAGACATACAATTGCTTATTAAATTATTTCTCTTAGGAAAAGTTTGTGGTGACATTTAATTTACAGACACACACTCTGAAACAATAAGTTTAGAGCTTCGAGATAAATACTCTTTGAGATAAACACATTTCAGAAGAAAATTATCTTGTTTTAGAGAGTACATTTTGGATAGAAAGATGATAGATAGATAGATAGGTAGACTGATTGATAGAGAACTTATGTGTTGTCCTATATTCTTGATTAAATTAATTTTAAAGTATTATTAAATATTAAATATGAAAATATATTAAAAAGTTTCATATTCTGAAAGTGGTGCTATATTAGCTGAATGATAGATAGCTTAGGGAAAAGTTCTGAATTATTAAAATCAACAGACTAGAAAGTATTTGATGTATTCTTTTATATCATCAATCCTTTAAAATCTATTTCATTTTCCTTTTCAGTTATTCTAAATTGAAATAGAAAATATAATATTTGCCTTCTCTTTGAAAGTGATATATTCCTAGTATATTTTATTGTCACTGAAATTTATATCTGAAGTGAAATCTAACATCTTGAGGTTTTAAATGGATAATACTAGAGATGAAGATGTGTGTGATAATAACATTGAAAAGAAAATGGAAGAAGGTGCTATTGTCAATTACATATTAAAAACTAGTGTATTGAAGTTTCATTTTAGAAAGTGTGACAATGAGAGTTACTTTTAAGTGTTATTTTTCCTACTAATATTATTTATAGTTTTTTTTACATAATTGAAAATACAACAGTTCTGAAAATATTTATCTAAATTTTTTTCAAACAATTTTACCTCTTTGTAATAGTCAACACAGTAAACTACCTAACCCCTGAAAGAAGAAATAGTAAAAATATAAATATTTCTTTTTATAACCAACACATAATGGATCAAAGCAGGAAAATATAAAGGTACCTGAAGATGCAGAAATATTATTAGGCTAGCCAGGCTTATTTATTAAGTAACTAAACCAGTCAGAGAGACAGGTAATCTCTCAGCAACCTGAGAGACTGTTCAAATCTATCACTCTTAAGGTGCTTTTTGTCAGTCACAGAAATTTTTGCCTCAGAATATACCCAGAATAAACACAGTTAGACATTGGAGGCAGTAATACAAGGAAACTTTTATATTTTTATTTTTATTTTTATTTTTTCAGAGAGGTTTTTGCGATAGGGCGTGTGTGCTCGCCAGACAGACAGAGAGAGACAGAGAGACAGAAAGTGAGAAATCACCCCCCAGGGGGGATGGCCACACCGCAATCCCTTCTCCTCCATTCTCCTCTCGGGATCTTGGGCACGCACGCACACGCGCCTGGCGTGAGTTTTAAGCCAGCAGGTCCAGGACACGAACCCTGGTCGACTACATGGGAGTCCAGTAACACAGCCATTATGCTAACTGCTGGTCCCACAAGTAAACTTTTAAAAACTTAATGGAAAAATAAATTTAAAGTACAATTTTATTATTTTTTAGAGATTTTTGCCTTAGGGTATGTGTACTCACGAGAGAGAGAGAAAAACAGAGAGAGAAATTGAGACAGTGAGAGGGGAAGTGAGAAATCACCTCCTGGGGAGAATAGCCATGCTATAATCCTTTCTCTTCCATTCTTCTCTCAGAATTTTGGGCACATAAATGTGATTTTTCAAGCCACTAGGTCAGGAACTCCAGCCACGGTTGAGCATGTGGAAGTCCAGTGACATAATGCTATGCCATCTGCTGGTCTCAGTTCAATTTTATTTAGGTCCAAAACATTTATTAAATCCACATATAGTTTTTCATATTCTTTATTTCCCATGAATTTTTAAAATATCCCTTGTATTTCCAGGTGAGACAGGTTCATCAGAATTCCACCAGGCTCTGATAAACTGGTCTCATTCCATATTCAAACTGTGATTGTGAGAATATATCTTGTACCTGTGGCAAGCATTTTAAAGGTGTCAATTAATGAGTGTGCTACTTTATATGTCTCTCATGAGTTTGGTTGCCATGAGTCAGTTCCTGAAAATTAGATTCTATGATAGAAATTACTACAAATATTCTCCAACTCTTGCTTAACATGCTGATGTGCCAGATATCCCGGTCTGTAAGAAGCCTCTGGCATGTAGAGTGGACGTTGGATTGATGTCTGCCAATGCAAGGACTAGTGGGGTGAGAGGTGGCATTCCTGAGCCAAGGCAGTGAAGAGAAGGCAGGTCTCTTCCACACGTTCTTTATCTAGGAATGACAGACACTGGAGGAGTCCAACCCAGCGGGGCTCCAGGACCCGTCTGAGCCCCTTGACCTTTAAGCATCGCTTCTGGTCGTTGGCAAGGCCTACTGTACACCCCTGACCCTGGAACAAGCTTGGGTCAATTAGCATGTCGGCCAGGCTGCTTGCTATTTGCTCCGGGACTGTGGTAGCCTTGCTGGGAAGTGACCCCCCTCTGACTCCCCGATATATTACTATAAAAGAATTATATAGTTTTCTCATACATATGTGTAGCAAGATTTCTCCAAAATTCCCAGACCGCTCCCCTTTACCCTGACCACTTACTGTTAATTACAATGCTTCATTGGGCACAATAAAGGGTGTGCTAAAGTTCTTCTTGATCTTTGGAAGGCCTTTCAAAACACATTTATATAAACTTAAAAATTACCTCTTAGGCAGAAACTGACCCAGGACACCCCCGCCTCACTGTAGCTAATGTGCTGACAAAGTACATGATGGTGGTACCACAAGCACAATAAGAATGCCTAGGTGTGCCACAAAGTTTTTCATTAACTCATTAGTCACTTCACCACCAGTTGAGAAGGCTGTATCTCCGCCTTCATCAAGTGAACACTAACTTCACCCTTTCAGGATAGGTAAATATATTAGGATTCCTTTAAATAAATTTTAGATCTCTATAGAATTATATAAATATCATTCTTTATTGCGATTTTCTTTTTTAGAATCACAACCAGTAACCACAAGATGGCTGCCGCCAAGTACTGGCTGATGATTAACTCTGCCTGCTGAAGCTGTTCTCCGAAACCACACTCCCAGAACAGAAGTTCCCAAAAGCTTGCTTACGTCAATCAAACAATTGTTGAATTGTATTGATGATTAATAGACCTGCCCTTAATCAAACCCTGAATGGTCTCTATTGTTAAAACTTTATGCATTGATAATTAGAACACTTAGCCCCTCTCCCATTTACTTGCATGTGTCTCATTTTAAATAAAAAGGCATGGTGATTCCTAGCAGTGGTCACTCCTCAGAGAGCGATCTTAGAGGAGTGTCCGACTCAGGACGTGCATAAAAAAGCACGAGGCCTTTGTCTTCCTTTCCTTTCAGCGCCTCCATTGAGTCAACTCACCCCACCGAGGCTGGACCCCGGCAAGACACATAACACAAATCATGGAAACGTTAGAATGCAGTTTCCCAACTTAAAACTGCTGCAGATGGTGAGTTTCCTAATTATTTTTAACCTGGTGGATGTAGAACAGTGGTTTCCCACAGCTTGTCATTTTTCTTCACCCATTAAACACAACAGATTCTCTTTTCTGCTCATCATGCATCATTTGACGATAATTTCTGAAATACTTTGTAAATGTGTGTATCCTTTCAATTATATAACAATAGAAAGTCAAATACAATTTTGGATTCTTTTCTTTTTAAATAATTATTTATTTAATTTTGTTTAGTAGTAGTAGGAGTATTAATTTTTTATAGGACATATGTGCTCAACAGAGAGAGATAGAGAGAGAGAGGGAAAATGAGAAACCAAGCTACCAGGTCCAAAGCCTGAATCACAGTCAGCCATGTGGGAGTCCAGCATCTCAACCACCACACCACCTGCTAGCTGTCCAAACAAATATTTAAAAGTAAAATTTGAATTGCTTATTTATAGTAATGTACTCAGTCTTTTGAATATTATTATCCCTTGAGATTATTTTAATTTTTAAAGAATTATTGTATTTTATTTATTTATTCAAATTTGACCAGAGAAGGACAGAGTAAGGGCAGGGGGGAGTAAGAAAACAAGTAGCCAGCTACTAGATTCAAACCGCAGTCAGCCATGTGGGATTCCAAAACTCTTAACCATCATGCCACAGGCTGGCCCCAAGTTGTTCTTACATACGTTTCCAGTATCTCTGACACCCCATCATCTTGTTAAAGATTTTTTAAGCTTTATTTTACTGTGACTTTAGTTATAGATTTTTAACTCCCTGAATTCAAATGTCTCTATTATCTTTTTTTATAGTTTATTTATTTTTTTGTTTCTATGATCAAGAGGCACAAACAGGAAGATAGCATTCCACCAGGGTCTGTAGGATGTGATTCACACCCTGCCTCAACCAGCCTGGGATCATGAGCACATGTGTGCCTGGCATATTTCAGGAGGTCTTTATACACAAACTGGAACCTTTTCATGTCAGTCAGCATCACAGAGCACTCCATTTTACCACTGTGACCACGTATCCCCTCGATTTGCATTACAAGAGTATGTATCATTTTTCCTCCCAATGTCTTCCTGAAATCCCAGTTAACCTGATGGTCTCTTTTTTTTCTTTTCTTTCTCTATTTTTGTTGTTGTTGTTGTTCTTAAGTGTACTTTCTTTTTTTTAAGTTTTTTATTTAATTTTTTTTATACATTCAATTACCATTTTTTAGGTTACAAAGTGAATATTTCAATATGTGATCATTTCTCTCTAGTCCAGTTGATTAAGCTATAAAAGTTCTTCAATAGATACAAAATTTCTTTGCCCGGTAATGCTTTGCCTCCGTATTTTTCTTCTAAATGTCCTTCCTCAGTATCTTATACTTTTTTGTGGCTATGGTAAATGAAATAAATATTTTCAATTGTATCTCAGTCTGCCTGTTGTTCATATATAGAAACGCTATAGATTTCTGTATAATGATTTCATATCCTGCAATGTTACTATATTCGTGTATTACTTCCAGAAAAATTTTAATGGAAACCATTGGGTCTTTTATGTATACCATCACGTCAACTGCGAATACAGAGTTTCACCTCTTTTCCTATTTGAATGCCTTTTATTTTATTCTTTTTTCTGATTGCGTTGGCGAGGACTCCTAGCACCATATTGAAAAGGAGTGGAGAAAGTGGACATCCTTGTCTTGTACCCGTTTTTAGTGGGAAGGCTTTCAGCTGTTCTCCATTCAGGATGATGTTCACTATGGTTTTTTCATAAATAACTTTTATTGTGTTGAGAAATGACCCTTTATGGGACCAGCAGTTAGCGTAATGGCTATGTCGCTGAACTCCCACGTAGTCGACCATGATTCACGTCCCAGACCCGGTGGCTTAAAACTCAAGCTGGGCACATGTGTGTGCATGCCCAAAATTCCAAGAGGAGAATGGAGGAGAAGGGATTGCAGCGTTGCCATCCCCCCTGGGGGGTGATTTCTCTCTGTCTGTCTCTATGTCTCTCTGTCTGTCTGGCGAGTGCACGCACCCTATAGTAAAAATCTAAAAAGCAACAACAACAACAACAAAATGACCCTTCTATGCCGATTTTGTTTTTTTTTTTCAATAATTAATTTTATTATAATTTCTAATTCATATGTAATTGTTGTACATCATTGTGAGTTACACTGATTTTTGAAACATTCATGTATTGTGTAATATATGATCAAATTGATACAAAATGCATATATATGGCCTCCAACATTTATCATTACTTCATGTTGTGCACATTCAAAAATCTGCTGCAATGGGACCAGCAGGTGGCATGGTGGTTAAGGCGCTGGACACTCCCACATGGCCGACCTGGGTTCAAGTCCTGAATCTGGTGGCTTGCTTTCTCACTTCCTCTCTCTCTCACTCTCACCGTCTGTCTCTCTCTGGTCAAATTAAAAAATAAATGAATGAATAAATAAAATAAAATAAATAATTATAAAAAAATCTGCTGCATTAGTTATTGAGAAGTTTAGGTAAAATTATCATAAGTTTTTTTTTTACTTGTTGTGGTATTCTATAACCCATTCTACTTATGGACATTCAAGTGCCCAAGATATGAAAGGCAGGAGGAATGGAGAAAGGAGATTGAAATGTGACCCAACCCTGTAAAGGTGTTCAGTTTACTCTGTTATTTTGCTCTCTCTCTCTCTTTCTCTCACATATGGACACACACGGTCTTTCATGAACAACAACAGCACGAATTTTAGAAAAAGCCTTTATCTTATTTTTGTGTAATGTGATGGGAAGAGCTAAATACTAAAGTTTTTACCATAGTTGTCATTAGGATCTTCTTGCCTGTGTCAAAATGCTTAAAAATGTATAAATAGATAAAATGACTATTCTTGGGACCAGCAGTTAGCGTAATGGCTATGTCGCTGGACTCCCATGTAGTCAATCGCAGTTCGCGTTCCAGACCCAGTGGCTTAAAACTCACTCCGGGCATGTGTGCATGTGTGCCCAAGATCCCGAGAGGAGAATGGAGGAGAAGGGATTGCGGTGTGGCCATCCCCCCTGGGGGGTGACTTCTTGCTTTCTGTCTCTCTGTCTCTCTCTGTCTGTCTGGCGAGCACATGCGCCCTATAGCGAAGACCTCTCCAAAAAAAAAAAGAAAAAAAGACTATTCTTTTGAGCATACCTCACAAATGAATGAAGAATTCGAAAATTGGCTTTATATGCTTTACTAATATATACATTATTAACTATGCACATACTTAGTCATGTATCCATACATAAGTATATGAATATATTTATTTATGTATCCTTTATCTCTGACTTATCTACATACCTGTCTATCTACAGAGAGAGACATGTTGAAAAATAGAAACATAACTTCAAGAGTTGGTTCTTCATTCAGGTTAACTTTCAGCTTAAAACATTAAGATTAAATTCTCTCTTTTCCATAAGAAAACACTTTATTCTATTCCTGTCTCTTTCTTGCCTTTTTGTTATTTAGGGTAACCATTTTTTTGTCATTCATATCAAATAAAATATGAGTAGAATCAGATCTTGGAGCTGTAATAAAACAATATTTCTTATTAGTTATGCAAAATTTTCTTAAAATTTATACTTGGAGAATCAATTTCCTATAATTGTGTATCTAGAAATAGCAGTTAACATTTATGACTATTTATCAACACTATTTCATATCATTTGCTATAAAATAATGATAGTAATGACAGCAAAAAATTTACATCCAAAATAATAACTTTTACTATTAAGCAAGGGTGGGGGACTCACACTCTTTTCTAATTGAAAAAGAAATAGGAACTTCAACAAGATAAGATAAAAATCCATCTAGCCTACCAATGTAAATAACAAGTAGTAGTGTTGACACTTTAGAGATTTCTACTCCACTGGGAAGTCTAATATCTCCTTTAGTAATAAAGAGTTAGTTTAAAGAAATAATTTAAATTATTCAACTAATGCTTGTTGAGATTTTACAAGTTTTGCATTTCTAATTTTGGATACCCTTACATGTGCCAAAGGGTGATTTAGCTGTTGTAAGAAAAATATTTCTGCCTCTGTGACCATTATAGTTTTATTAGAAATGAGTAAGTTGACATTTTTGTATTATGCAACACTTAGTTCCTGAGACTCTCATTCCTAGGAGTTTAATACACAGGAATAAGTATATCTGAGCCACCATGAGTCCAATGGCAGTCCTGCTATGTTTGATTAGCTATGACTGAGATATTGGGGTCCTATAGCAGTTAACAGAGTAGAGAAAAGAACAGAAAGTAGTATTTCAAAATATATGTATAGGGACCAGTAGATGGCATAGTTGTTATGTTACTGGCCTCCCACAACGGTTATGGGGTTTGAGTCCTGAACCTGAAGGCTTGAAACACACCAGGCATGTGTGCTTGTGTGTGTCCAAAATCCTTAGAGGAGAATGGCGGAGATGGGATTGCAACATGCCACCTCCCCGGGAGGTGATTTCTTGCTTTCTGTCTGTCTGTATCTCTGGGTAGCACATGTGCCCTACAACAAAAATACCTCTCTTAAAAAATATATGAATATAGATATATATACACACACAACACACACACACACATATATACAAACACACACATACGTATTTACTTTCTTACATTATAATTCACTGCATAAATATTACAGTAATATTTATGAAATCACTGCTCCTATTTTTGATTTACCATTTAAATACTAAAACTAATAGAGTGATCAATAATCTGAAAAGTCTGTTTAGAGCATTTTTCTGTTTCACTTCCATTTGATGAATTTGAAATAATGAGGATTTGTTTTCAGTTGTATTTTCTAAGCCTAAGCAAACGAAGAGACTGTGTTTACATCAGAAAAAAAATGCCATGGGACCAACAGATGGTATAATGGCTATGTTGCTGGACTCCCATAAAGCTAACCACAGTTCGAGTCCCAGACCTGGTGGCTTAAACTCATGCTGGGAACGTGTGTGCATGCCCAAGATCCTGAGAGGAGAATGGAAGAGAAGGGGATTTGAGTGTGGCCATCCCTCCTGGGGAGGAGAGATGATTTCTCTACTTTAAAAAAAAATGTATTATTTTTATTATTTTTTTATTTCTTTTTTTTTTAATACATTCAATTACCTTTTTTTAGCTTACAAAATAGATATTTCAACAGGTGAACATTTCTCCCTAGTACAGTTGATAAAACTACAAAATATTTTCAACAGATAATACCACATTTCTTTGTCCCATTAATGCTTTGCCTTCGTATTTTTCTTCTAAATGTCCTTCCTCAAGCCCTACTCTTCCACACACACTAGATCTGGAATTTACAGTTTTTCAATACATTCATCTGTTCAGGGGTATTTCGGTTGGTTCCATGTCTTAGCAATTGTAAATAGTGCTGCAATAACATTGATGTGCAAGCACTTTTCTGATTAAGAATTCTTCTGTCCTTTGGGTAGATACCAAGGACTGGGATTGCTAGATTATATGGCAGTTCTAGCTTTACATTTTTGAGGAATCTCCAAATGGTTCTCCACAGTGATTGGACCAATTTACATTCCCACCAGCAGTGTAAGAGAATTCCCCTTTCACCACAACCCGGCCAACACTTATCATTTTTTTTTTTTTAATCTTAGGCATTCTGATTGGGGTTAGATTGTATCTCATTGTTTTTATCTGCATATCTGCATTTCCTTTAGGATGAGGGATGTTGAGCATTTTTTCATATGCCTTTTTGCTATTCGTATGTCATCTTTAGAGAGTGTTTTTTTCAACTCCTCCCATCTTTTAATAGGGTTTATCATCTTTTTTTCCAAACAGCTGCTTGAGTTCATTGTGTATTCTGGTTATCAGTTCCTTATCTGATGCATAATTTACAAAAATATTTCCCCTTCTGAGGGCTGTTGATTCACACTAATTACTGTGTCTTTTGCCATGCAGAAACTCCTTAGTCTGATGTAATCCCACTTGTCTATTTTGAGGATTATCAACTGTGCTTTGGGAGTCTTATTTAAGAAGTCTTTCCTTACCCCAATGTCTCCCAGAGTTTCCCCTCTGTTTTCTAGGAGTAGTTTTATAGTTTGAGGTCTTACATTTAGTTCTTTGATTCACCTTGACTTAATTTTTGTCAAAGGTAAGAGGTAGGGATTCAGATTCATCTTTCTGCAGGTGAAAATCCAGTTTATTGAGCATCATTTGCTGAAGAGGTTTTTCTTTTCCCACTGGATTGACTGGTATCCCTTGTCAAAAATCAGTTGACTGTATGTTTGGGAATGTATTTCTGGGAAGGAATAAAGGCAGCTAAGACAATGATCAACTTAAACATCAGGACAGATCCAATAACATTGATAATAACATTGAATGTGAATGGAATAAATTCTCCTATCAAGAGACACAGACTGGCTGAATGTATAAAAAAAAAAACCCAGAAACCCTCTATCCATTGCCTACAGGAAAAAACCCTTATAAATAAAGACATAATAGACTGAAAGTGAAGGGTGGGAAAAAGGTTTTCCATGCAAATGTGAACCACAAAGGAGCTGGGATACTAATTTTTGACAAAATAGGCTTTAAATCAAGAACTTTTCAAAGAGACAAAGAAGGGCACCATGTTGTAGTAAAAGGATCAATAGTTCAAGAAGATATAATGCTTATAAATACCGATGCACCTAACACAGGAGCACCCAAATATGGGAAGGAAAGACTGTTAGATCTAAATGGGGAGATAGACTGCAATTCACTAATTGTTTGAGACCTCAACACTGTACTCACCCCTTTGGACAGATCATCTAGACAAAAAATAGATAAAGAGATAAAAGATGTAAATGATATCATAAAACAAATGGACTTAACAGACATCTATAGAATTTCCCATCCAAAAAACATGAGAAACACTTTTTTCTCACCTCCACATGGAACCTTCTTCAAGATTGACCACATCATAGGGCACAAAGCAAGCCTCTACAGATTCAAAGACATAGAAACTATATTCAGCAGCTTCTCTGACCACGATGGAATTAAACTTGAATTTAGTTTCAAGAGAAATCCTCAAAAACTCTCAAATATATGGAAACTAAATAACCTACACCTGAATGACTCCACAACTACTGAAGAAATAAAGACTGAAATCAAAAGATTCATGGAAGCCAATGACAATGAGGTCACGCGTTTCCATAATCTTTGGGACACTGCTAAACCAGTCATAAGAGGGAAGTTCATAGCAATTAATGCACATAAGAGGAGGATGGAAAGAAGGCAAATGGATCACTTAACATCATGTCTTAGAGAATAGGAAAAGCAACAGCAAAGAAAATCCGAAGAACTCCAGGAGAAAGGAAATAATAAAGATACAAGCAGAAATAAATTAAATATAAAATAAATGAACTATACAGAAAATAAATGAAAGTAGAGCTGGTTCTTTGAAAAGATCAATAAAATTGATATACCACTAGTGAGACTTATTAAAAAGAAGAGAGAAAGAAACCAGGTGAATCAAATCTGCAATGAAGCAAGCAATAGAACAACAAAGTAGAAATCCAAAACATCACTAGAGGATACTATGAACATCTATATGCCAAGAAAAAAGACAATCTGGATGAGATAGGCAAATTGCTGGACACATATAATCTACCAAGGTTGAGCTAGGAGGATACAGAAAGTCTGAATAGGCCCATAACAAGCCAGATTGAATCAGTTATAAATAACCTCCCAACAAAGAAAAGCCCTGGCCCTGATGGATTCACCTCTGAACTCTACAAAAGTTTAAGAGTTAACCCCCCTTCTGCTCAAGTTATTTCTAAATATCCAAAAGGGTGAGTCTCTCCCTAACTCATTCTATGAAGCCTCTATCACCCTTATCCTTAAAACACATA
>NW_006159765.1:1360151-1385411 GCF_000334495.1 Tupaia belangeri chinensis
TGAACATCATCCTGAATGGAGAAAAGCTGAAAGCTTTCCCACTAAACATGGGAACAAGACAAGGATGCCCACTCTCCACTCCTTTTCAGTATAGTGCTGGATGTCCTCGCCAATACACTCAGAAAAGAGGAAAAAAGTAAAGGCATCCAAGTAGGAAAAGAAGAGGTGAAACTCTCCTTTCGCAGATGACATGATTGTATACATAGAAGACCCAATAGTTTCCATTAGAAAATTTCTGGAAGTAATACATGATTACAGTAAAGGTGCAAGATACAAAAATCAATATACAGAAATGTACAGCATTTCTATATATGAACAACAGACAGATGGAGATAGAACTCAAAAAATTTATTCCATTTACCATCACCACAAAAAGTATAAGATACTTAGGAATAAATCTAACCAAAGAAGTGAAAGACCTTCACAAGGAAAACTATGAGAAGCTAAAAAAAGTAATAGAAAATGACACACAAAAAAAGTGGAAGGACATCTCATGTTCCTGAATTGGAAGAATTTATATAATCAAAATGTCAATTCTACCCAAATTAATCTACATATTTAATGCAATGCCAATCAAAGTACCAGACACATTCTTCACAGGTCTAGAAAATACAATCATAAAATTTGTCTGGAATTATAAAGGACTCCGTGTTGCCAAAGCAGTTCTGCACAAGAAAAGTGGAGTGGGCAGCATCTCACTCCCTGACCCAAAAATATACTACAAAGCTGTGGTAATCAAAATTGGCACAGAAACAGACATGCAGACCAATGGAACAGAATAGAGTGATTTCTCTCTTTCTATCTCTGTCTTTCTGGTGAGCTCACATTCCTATAGAACAGAAAAAAAGAAAAACACCAATATTAGTGTGCTGAAGAAAAGAAAAAAGAGGGAACCAGCAGTTAGCGTAATGGCTATGTCGCTGGACTCCCACGTAGTCGACTGCGGTTCGTGTCCCGGACCCAGTGGCTTAAAACTCACACCGGGCGCATGTGCGTGTGTGCCCAAGATCCCGAGAGGAGAATGGAGGAGAAGGGATTGCGGCGTGACCATCCCCCCCGGAGGGTGATTTCTTGCTTTCTGTCTCAATGTCTCTCTCTGTCTGTCTGGCGAGCACACGCGCCCTACAGTGAAAATCTCTCAAAAAGAAAAGAAAAAAGAAAAAGTCAGGTTCCAAATACTATTCTGAAGGCTTTAGGATTTTGTAAAATGTTTGCAAGAAATGTTGCACATGAGCTAGCCCCTCAGCCTAGTAGCTAAGGGACCTGGATCTTACGTGATTAACTACATGGTTCATGTTCCAGATTTGTTGGCTTGAAAATCATGCTGAGTATGTGTATCTACACCCAAAAATCCTGACAGAATGAAGCAACGGAAGAGAAGAGATTGTGCTATGACCTCGCTTCATAGAGATGTTTTCTCCCTCTCCCTCCATCTGTCTCTTTCTTTTTCCAGCAAGTGCACATTTCCTCCGTCAAATTAAGAAAATAAAAAAGAAGAAAAATAAAGAAAAAAAATAAAGAGAAGAAACAAAGAGAGAGAGATAAAAATGAAAGAAAGAAAAAAAAGAAAGAAAGAAAGAAAGAAAGAAAGAAAGAAAGAAAGAAAGAAAGAAAGAAAGAAAGAAAGAGGGGAGGGAGGGAGGGAGGGAGGGAGGGAGGAAAAGAGAAAAGTAAGAAAAGAAAAATAAGTCACCATTACATAAAATCTTTACCAAGGAGTGTCTACACTTAAAGTATCATTTAGCTTTGGGCCAGATCATGTCCTGGCGTTTAAGGCAGCTGGATCCCATATAATGAACCATTCATTTGAGTCCTAGACCTGGTGGCTGGAAAAATATGCCAGCATCATGTGTGGTTGTGTAAAACCCAACGGGATGGAGAAATGAGGACAGGGGTTGCTCTGTGACCATGCCGCATACAGGGGGTGCTTTCTCACTTTCCCTCACTCTCTCTCTTTTTTTTTTTTTCCCGAAATCAAATTAAATCCATTTATTGAAATATATATCGTACATAATTACAAATTCTCATTTCGGCCACTCTGCTAGAACTTTTCCGGAAAAGCCTCCATCTCTTCCTTGATCCTGTTCTCTACAAGTAACGTGAAGTTACTGTCTGTTTTTTAAAGGTTATAGCTGGCAAACACCTGTTTGTTGGTCTTCCTGGCTAGGCTCTGGGCGAGGCCTGGGAACGTCGTGTCGGAAGTGTCTCCGAAGAGGGAGGTGGACACAGGGATGGGGTCGAAGCGGCTGCACATGGCCACGGGGAGGTTGCACAGGTGCGGCGTGGCACAGGAACAGCAAGTAGGTCAGCCGCATGACGGGGAAGTGGACGAGCTGCTCCCACAGCCGCGCGCTGAAGGTGTGCAGGGAGACGTCCCCGCCCGCGGCCCCTACATGCCCCTGGTCAGCCCAGGCCCACCGCGCTGGTCCGCCCTTCTGCAGCCCCGCAGCCGCCGCAGCCGCCTCCTCTGGCCAGACCAGAGAGAGCCTTTCTTTCTTCAGTGTGTGCATACACTTTTGAACATTAAAACAAACAAACAAACAAAAACTATAATCTCTGATTTTTTTATTTTTTAAATTTATTTTATACATTTAATCACTGTATATCATATGCCTTTACCATAATGAACAGACTGCACACCAGTCAATTTAAAAATATCCTACATACTATCAACAGACAGTCCTCGACAAATTTATTTTTAAAAGAAATTATGCAGCTTCTGTTAAACTTTTTTTTGAGCTCAGGTAAAATAAGAGTTATTCAATTTCAGAAGTTATCTTTATCATTCTTACATCTCAGCTGAATAATTTTTGTTTGAATTCATTGTATTTACACACACAACTTTATATAACAAAGAAAATACAGATCTTATATCAGAACTTTTACAAAGAATTATTCTGATGGGTTTGCGTTATGACTGAGAACATCCTTACGCCTATCACAAACATTGTCCAACTTTGATCATATTTCTACTTCCCCGAGGCTGAGAGAAGGGCACAGAGAATCCCCTACTTGTCAAAATCTATTAAAACCACATGATTACAATAAGATAAGAAAGTGTTCCAAATAAGAGGAGTACAGTGTTGAATGTATTTTAGCATGGTCCCCCCACTCCACGATGTCTGTGTCCTGAGTATCAGGACCATAAATATTCTTGAGTACTTACCTATGACTGGCTTCCCTGCAGTGCTGAGGAGAGGGCATTTCTAGCTGGAAAACTGACGGCAAACTTATGAGTCCCTTAAGCAGAGGACCAGCTACTGTATGCCTGACTCCCTGAAACTCACTGAAACCGCGGTATAATAAATATGTACTGTTTAAATGAATTACGTTTGGTAATACTGTTATGCTAGATAACAAATACAGATAATATAGTTTCATGAAAGCAGTGATTAACACCACCTGCCATAATAATTATTAACTGTTGTTAAAATAACATTTCACAATTGTTGATCCTACTTTTGAGTGTGTTCTTCAAGTTCATGAACCTACTTTCTTCCTTACGTGTTTGATATCTATTTGAATTTTGTGTGTAAGGGAAATTGTCTACATATGAATTGCAACTCTCCAAAGGTTCAACTGCCATGTGATGACATTTTTGGAAAAAATATTGTTTATCATCTTGATGAAACATTTTCTTGACTGCGCCACTACATGTAACAGTCAAGTTATGAACATATTAATAATTTAAATCTGCTGTGTTTCGATTACTTTATACTTATCAGTTTTCTGCTCTCAGTACAGGATAAAATTTAAAAATCTGTATTCAAGGCAATTACCGCTTCATTATGAAATTTTAGGGGAAATTAATGATGTTTAACACTTTCTGTATTTTGTAGGTCTTTTGAAGTTCTCTTATGCATAGACCAAAAGGGGAAATTCTGTGTAGCCATTCTAAAAATAAAAATAAAATAGAATTAAATAATCTAAATGTCTTTTTCTTGTAAATAAATATTCATTCACATAGAAATTATAAATATTAGTTAATTGCTTAAAATAGAAATAAAAAATTTCTTTCTGATATCTGATATATGACTTTAGGTTACCAGTTTAAGTTGGACTATAGTTCTGTCATTTGCATCAAAATCTCTTAATGAGCAAATGAACTCCTTATTGACTAAATTACTTAATATATTCATTCTTAAAAATATATTTGATGGGTCACCTTGTAGCCTAGTAGTTAAGAGTACTGGATCTCATATGACTGACCACAGTTCAAATCCTGATCCTTGAAATTTGAGAAACAGGCTGTGTGCTTTTGCATGTGTGCCTAAAATCCTGAAAGGATGTAGAAATGGAAGAGAAAGGACTGTAGGGTGCTTTCTAACTTTCCTTTTCTCTGTTTCTCTATCTCTTTCAATAGAGGCACACATGCCCTCTGAGCAATTTTTTTAAAAAGTGCATTTTATAGTACTAAAATGATAAATTCTAGGGTAAGATCATGTTATCAAAATGCATTATATTATTACTTAAAATAAATGAATCTTCAAAGTCATAGTTATACCTCTCCAACACCTAAGCAATATAGGATACGAGAGACTTTGCCTCAGTGTCCCTAAAACTTTTTATTAGACCACAGAAAAGTGTATTCATGTGTGCATATATATATATACAATAAATATAGGAGACATAGTATACAAATGTGGCCTAAAAATTAGTAATTTCTATCTATATAATATTAATTAATCTTCTAAGTCAGAGGTTGGCAGAGTATTTCTGTGAAGGACAGCATAGTAAATATTTTAAGCTTAGTGATCCATAACATTTGTGTTACAACTAGTTGAGATTATATATATACATATATATACACACACACACACACATATATACATATAAATATATATCAAGAAAATAATCTTAAATAATATGCTAAAAATCATAATTGTATTACAATAAAACTCACAAAAAATGAGTAACTGGAAAGATGTGTCTCATAAAGCTCTTAACATTCTTCTACAGGAACTCAAAAATGTATCTTTTTTAGAAGTTTATTTATCCATGAGAGACAGAGACAAAAAGAGAAAGAGAGCATGTAAGTGAGAGAAGGGGAAAGAGAAATAAGCACCCGCAGTAGTGTCTTCATTGCCATAATCCAACCCAGCAGGTAAAGATCAGAAGTATTGGGACCAGTAGTTGGACTCCCATATAGTCTACCACGGTTCAAGTCCTGGACCTGATGAGTTGAAACTCATGCTGGGCATGTGTACATGCATGCTCAAGATACTGAGAGGAGAATGGAAGAGAAGGGATTGTGGCATGGCCATCCCAATTGGCAGTGAGTTCTCACTTTCTGTCTCTCTCTGTCTCTCTCTGTCTGGCTGGCGAGTACATGCACCCTATAACAAAACAGCTCTCAAAAAATAAAAAGATCACAAGTATTATATGTATGTGTCTAGAGTGCACAAGAAAATCTCAGGATGCAAATCCAGCACCTCCCCACATGGCCTCAGCATCTTGGAATAATGAATTACTGCAGTGCCGCCATGGTAGCCAAGTTTTGTTTGTTGTTTGTTTGTTTTCTTTGTTTGTTTGTTTGAGAGACAAAGAGACTTTCAAAGGTGTTTTTACGTCATGATCCTTCCTCAAAGTCCTGCAACCAGCCAGGTCTGTGTGAGACATCTGCAAGTGCTCCTGTGATGCTAGGGTACACTTAGGATCTTGCCATAGGGGACCCAGCAGCAACCATCCTACCTGTGCCACTGAGGATGAGACAAAAGTGAATGAGTTTTAATAGTCTGAAGATTGGCTATTTATCTCATCATCCTGGTAAATCAGTATATGATAAAAATGTCAGAATTAGGGACCAGAAGTTGGCGTAATGGCTATGTCACTGGACTCCCATGTAGTCAACTGCGTTTTGAGTCCCAGAACCAGTTGCTTAAACTCATGACGGGCATGTATGCATGCTTGCCCAAGATCCCTAGAGGAGAATGAAAGAGAAGGAATTGTGGCGTGACCATCCCCCCGGGGGATGATTTATTGCTTTCTGTTTCTCTCTGTCTTTCTGGCGAGCATATGTGCCCTATAGCAAAAAACTCGCCCACAAATAAGAAAATGTGGAGACCAGCAGTTAGCGTAATGGCTATGTCACTGAACTCTCATGTAGTCAACCACTGTTCGAGTCCTGGACCCGGTGGCTTAAACTCACGCCAGGCGCATGTATGTATGTGCCCAGAATCTCGAGAGGAGAATGGAGGAGAAGGGATTTTGACATGGCCATCCCCCCTGGGGGGTGATTTCTTGCTTCCTGTCTCTCTGTCTTTCTCTGTTTTTCTGGCAAGCGCCCGTGCCCTATAGCAAAAACCTCTAAAAAACAAACAGACAAAAACAAAAACAAAAACAAAAAAAACTATTGTTAGAAAACACCAGGGGAACTCTGAGAGAAATCGTAGTAGGCACTCGAAAGCACAGGCAATAATCCCAAAAATGAACAACTGAGATTATATCAGATTAAAAAGCTTCTGCACAGCAAAAGAAAGAATGAATTGACAACCCTTAGAAAGTGAGAATATATTCATAAGCTATACTCCAGATAAGGGACTGATAACCAGGACATACAAGGAACTCAAACAGCTTATCCCCCAAAATATGATCAACCCAGTTATAAGATGGACATATGAGCTGAACTGAACTCTCTAAGGAAGACATACCCATGCCCAAAAAGCATGTAAAAAATGTTCAATATCTCTTAATTATAAGGGAGATACAAATCAAAACCACAATGAGATACCACCTAATGCCAGTCAAAACGGTTAAGATTAAAAAAATAAAGACTGATTAAGTGCAGGTGAGATGTGGTGAAAAGAGAAATCTCTTACACTGTTTATGGGAATGTAAATTAGCACTACTGTGGAGAACAAAATGAGGAGATTCCTCAAAAATTTACAAATAAAACTACCATATGATCCAACAAGTTTACTGCTGGGTTTCTGCCCAAAAGATAGGAAAACACTCAGTTGGAAAAACATTACTACATCCATGTTTAATGCAGTATTATTCACAATCACTAAGACATGGAACCAATCCAAATTTCCACAAACAGATGAATAGACTGAAAAAGTGGTTAACTATACACTACAGAATATTACTCAGTCATAAAAAAACAATAATACCCTGGCATTTTATAGAAAGTGGATGAGTATGGCAGATTTACTGCTAAGTGAAGTAAGCTAGACTATGAAGGAGGCATTGTATGTACCCACTGAATTCATACTTAATGCTGGCCCTCTATGGAAGAAACTGATAGATTGGAAGGTATAAAAGTATAGAGAGCATTGGTGACACTGGAGACAGTGTAGGAGGAGGATAGGAAATGCAGGAGGTTGAGGGAGAGGGAATCAAGAGAAAGAAGAAAGAAGTAAAATAATTAAGGGATCCAAAATGGAAGAAATCTGTTAATTATAATGTATATATGGTAATATCTATGACTCAACCAATATATGGTGTATTCAAGAGGGAAAACTCATTTAGTGTGTTGTAATGATACACAATGATGGGAGGTAAAACATTTTTAAAAATGTAAAATTTAATGAGGCTGGCAGGTGGCATAGTGGCTAAGGACGCTAGACTCCCACATGGCTGACCATGATTTAAGTCTCGGACCTGGTGACTTGCTTTCTCACTTTCTGTCTCTCTCTCTTGCTGTCCCTCTCTGGCCTAAATAAATGAATAAATAAATAAATAAATTAATTAAATAAAATATATTCTTTTTATTTAAAATTTTAAAAATAAAAAAGAAATCCGTCACTGGAAAAATAGAAAATCAAAAAACCCTCATAACACTAGAAATCAGTACATTTACTGTTTGACATTCCATTTTTGATAGACTGATTCTATCTATGGAAGTTTGATATATTTGAAATTATTTCTCTGGCTTTAATTAGAAATGAGAAAAAATATACAAGTACAAATACTGGTATTATTGAAACAGGAGACTAAACACTGAAGTATGAATAGCTCAGGTACGGTCATCATGAGGGATAGCTAACTCCACTTATCATTTCTTTATTTCACTGTCCATCTCTTTTAAACTTTGGAAACCACCAAAGTAGGTAATATTTTAGCTTCTAGCTTCCAACAAAGCATCATTACATAAAACATTATTATCAGAGAGAAAACTTCAAGACCATTTCTTCTCCTGTATTTAACGATATAATTAATTTTAAGACTATTCTAAAATCTTTATCTACCAAGACTAAATTAGAGTCTGTTAATTTTCACTTTCCTTCAGAGTATTGCACCCTATAATTCTCCACTACTTCATTTTATAAATAAATATTACACATTCAATCACTAAACATCACTTAGCTTGTTCAGTGAATTTTCCAACATGAATATATTTCACACCAGTCCAGTTGGGGATGCTACACACATCATTATCATCAACAGTTAATAAACCATTTCTTTTTTTGTGGGGGAGGGAGAGGATTTTTTTGTTATAAGGCGTGTGCACTCACCAGACAGAGAGAGAGAGACAGAGAGACAGAAAGTGAGAAATCACCCCCCAAGGGGGATAGCCACTCCACAATCCCATCTCCTCCATTCTCCTCTCAGGATCTTGGGCACATGCACACATGTGCCCAGCATGAGTTTAAGCCACCAGGTCTGGGACACGAACCACGGTTTACTACGTGGGAGTCCAGCGACATAGCCATTATGCGAACCACTGGTCCCAGTTAATAATCCATTTCTGTGTCCCAAAAATGTCTTTTTTTGGGAGAGGTTTTTGCTATAGGGCATGTGTGCTTGCCAGAAAGACAGAGAGAGACAGAGAGATAGAAAGCAAGAAATCAACCCCCAGGGGGGATGTTCGCACCACAATCCCTTCTGCATTCTCCTCTTGGGATCTTGGGCATGCATGCACATGTGCCCTACATGATGGAGTTCAGACAGCTGGCATATATTAAGTGAGACATAAATGTCTCTCATTGCCTGACGTGCTCCACTCAGCAGCAAATCTTCCGTACTTTTCCACTTTCTATCAAAAGCCAGGGTCTTATTGCTTTTTATGGGTGAGTAGTATTCCCTAAAGTTTATGTGCTACACTTTTTCAATCCATTCTACTCTTCGTGGACATTAGGGTTGATTCCATATCTTAGCAATTGTGAATAATGTCACAATAAACATAGATGTGCAAGCACTTTTCCAACTAAAGCATTCTCCTGGTTTTTTGTTTGTTTGTTTGTTTGATGGTTTGTTTTTGGTAGATACCCAGAAGTCAAATTGCTGGATCATATGGTAGTTATATTTGTAGATCTTTGAGAAATCATCATATTGTTCTTCACAGTGGCTGGACCAATTGACATTCCCACAAGCAGTGTAGGAGAGTTCCCCTATCAACACGTCTCCACCAGCACTTATACTTATTGTTTTTTAATTTTTGTCATTTTGATTGAGGTTGGGTGGCATATCATTGTGGTTTTGATCTGCATCTCAAATCCTTCAGTTTTTGCTATAGAATGTAGAATTCAGTATAATGTTATATAGTTAAATGATACATATAATATTTGTCTCTCATTGTCTGGCTCATTTAACTTAGCATTATATCTTCTAGGTTCATTCACATTGTGTCAAAGGAGAAAATTTTGTTGTTCTTTATAAATTAATAGCGTTTCATTGTGTATACATGCCACAGTTTTTCAACCTGTTCATTAATTTTGGGGCACATAGTTTGATCCCATGTCTTAGCTACTGAAACTAATATTGGTACATTAACATGGATGTGAAAATTCCTTTGCAACAAACTGATGTCCTGTCCTTTGAACATATATCTCAAATTAAGAATGCTGGGTCATATAATAGTTCTGTATTTTGCATTTTTGAAGATCTCGACTGATTTCCAGAGTGGCTGTACTAGTTTACATTCCTACCAGCAGTTTATAAATGTTCTCTTTTCTCTCTCCAGCACTTCTTATTCTTTATTTTATTTTGGTTTGTTTTCATTTTGATTTTATTTTTGTTTTTCATTTGATTTCTGATTATAGCCATTTGACTGAGCTAATACTTATGTTTTTTATTTCCATTTTCCTTATGATAAGAGATGTTGATTTTTTTTCTTCACATGTCTTAGCTATGTGTATAACTTCCTATGAGAGGACAGATGTTCAGATTTCTTCTTTTTTTTTTTTTTGAGAGGTTTTTTGATAGGGCACATATGCTAGCCAGAAAGGCAGAGAGACAGAAAGTGAGAAATCACACCTCAGGGGGGATAGCCTAGCCACAGTCCCTTCTCCTCCATTCTCCTCTTGGGATCTTGGGCATGCACGCACAAGTGTCCAGCATGAATTTAAGTCCTCCAGTCCAGGACTTGAACCACAGTCACCTACATGGGTGTCCAGCGACATAGCCATTATGGCAACTGCTGGTCCTTATTCATTTTTTTAAATTGAACTATTAGTTGTTTTTATTTTTGAGTGAACTGTTTGAGTTATTTTTGTATTCTAGTTGTAAATTTCTTTTCTAAATTATAGATTGCAAATATTTTCTCCAATTCTGTGGGTTTTCTCTTTATCTTACTTACCGTTTGCTATGCAAAAGCTTTTTATCTCACTGCAATACCATCTGCCCATTTTTAAATGTTATTTCTGATGATTTAGGAATCTTATTCAAGAAATTTTTGTCTACACCAATACTTGAAGTGTTCCTATATTCTCCTAAGTAATGTTATGGTTTAGAGTTTTATATTTAAGTCTTTAATTCATATCCACTTAACTTTTTAAAATGGTGAGTGATTAGAATCTACTTTTGTTTTTCTGCAGGTGGAAATCCAATTTTCCCAGCATTATTTTTTGAAAAGAATATCTTTTCCCCACTGGACTGTTTTGTGAACTTTGTAAAAAATCAGTTGTCTGTATCTGTCAGGTTTGTTTTGGGATTCTCTATTCTGTTACATTCTTTTATGAGCCAGATTATGTGTCAGTACCAACCTTTTCATTATTTTGACTTGGCAACATGTTTTGAAATGAGGTAGTTAGATGCCTTCTACTTTACTCTTTTTGCATAGCATTGCTTTAGAGATACTAGATCTTTTTGTATCCAGACACATTGCATGATCATTTTCTCATGTTCATGTTAAATATCACTGAGATTGTGATAGAAATATAGAAATAGCAATGAATTTAGAGATCACTTTGTGCAATGCTGATATTTTAACTTTGCTATTTTTTTTCAGTCCATGAACAAGAGGTGTCTTATTAGTTTTTACTATGTTCTTTTCAGTTCTTTTGTTTTATTATTTAATTTTTTTTGTCATTATTATCATTTTTAAAATTTGTTACAGGGCATGTGTGCACACCAGCTGGAGAGAGAAAGAAAGTGAAAAAGCATGCCTTAGGTCAGGGTTCAAACCGATGTTGGCCATGTGAGAGTCCAGTGCCTTAACCACTATGCCACCTGTTGGCCACCTTTTCAATTCTTTATTCAGTTTTTATAATTTTCATTGTAGACATTGTTTATTTATTTGCTTCCATTTATCCATAGATATTTCAGTTTCCTGTGGCTATTCTAAGTAGAATTGATTTCAATATCTGTACGAATTCATTCATTGTTAAGGCACAAAAGTGCTATAGATTTTTGTATGTTGATTTTGTATCCTGCAACTTAAGAAAAAATATTTCTCACATCTAACACTTCTTTTGGTGATTTTTAAAGTTTTTTTTGTGTATAATTACATCATCTACAAATAAGAAATTTAACCATTTTTTTTCTTTTTTTCCTGTTTGGGTGCCTTTTTTTTTTTTTTTTTCACTCATCTGACTGCAATGTCTAGAACTATCGATAGTAGCTTGATTAAGAATGGAGAATGTAAACATGTTTGTCTTGTTCAAGGTTTCAGAGGAAAGCTTTCAACTTTTTCCCATTTTGTGTGTTGTTAGTTATGGGTTTGTCTTAGATGGCCTTTATTGTGTTAAGGACTATATATTTTATACCTATTTGTTAAGTCTATATCATGAAAGGATGTAGTTTATCAACTGTTTTTCTAAATTAATTTATATAATCATATGATTTTTGTCTTTCTTTTTTTAATGTGATATATTACATTTACTGTTTTTCATGTGTTAAACCATCCATGCATTCCTAGGTTAAATCCTACTTGATAATGCTATATCACCTTTTAAATGTGTTGCTAGATTTGATATGCAAGTATTCTGTTGAGGACTTTTACATCTCTGTTCATCAGGTATTCTGGTCTGTAATTTTGTTGTTGTCATTGCTATTGTTGTGTCTTAAATTTTGTTATTGTCATTGCTATTGTTTTGTCTTAAATTTCAGTATCACAGTGACGGTGGCTTCATAGAATCACTTAGGGGGGGGGTTCCCTTTATTTGGCTCTTTTGGAATAGGTTGAGAAGAATCAATATTAACTATTTTTGAACAGATTTGTGGAATTCAGCAATGGAGCCTCCTGGATCTGTGCTTTACTTTGTTAGGAAATTATTTAATATCGATTTGCTCTTATCACTTGTTAGCAATCTAATCATATTTTGTGTCTTCCTGGTTCAGTCTAAGCATATCATGTGTATCCAGAAATTTATTTATTTCTTCTAGTTTTTCCAGCCTGTTAGGATGTAGTTACCCATAGTAACTCCTAATGATCTTTGGTATGTCTACGATATCATTTTCTCATAATGTCTGTTTTCTCATTCTGATTTTATATATATGAGTCTTCTATTTTTTTCTTAGTTAATCTTGCTAATGGCTTGTTAAATTTGTCTATCCTCCCAAAGAACCAGCTTTTCATTTCTTTGATTTTTTTGGGGGGTATTACTCTATTTTTTTCTGTTTTATTTTTATGCTGTTAATTTTCTTCTGTTAGTTGTAAGTTTAGCATTTTTTATTTTGCTTTTGTAGCTCCTTGAGTTATATTGTTATTTATTTCCATCTTTCTATTATTTTTTGTGAGCACTTGAAGTGTTATAAATTTTCCTCTTAATATTGATTTCATTGGGGGTTGGCAGGTGGTGTGGTAGTTAAAGGCTATGGACACCAAAATGGCTGACCTCAGTTTAAATCTCAGACCTGGTGGCTTGATTTCTCACTTTCCCTTTCTCTCTCTCTCTGGTCAAATTAAATAACAATAATGATAGTAATAATAACATATGAAAATGAATAAATAAATAAATCATTACTTTTTTAGAAAACATACTGCTTTCCTTATGTCTCAAAAATTGTAGAGTGTAGTGTTTTGTTACATTTCTTTCAAGAAATTTTAAAATTTCATTCTTGATATCGTCAGCATTTTGAAAGTTTTCAGGAACATGTTTAGTTTCCACCTATTTGTGTATTTTCAAAAGTTATTTGTTGTTGTTTATTTCAAGTTGTATTGGATAGGTTGCACACGAAAATGGTGCAATTGTTGGTTGAGTAATTGTAACTCAGAAGATAGCTAGTTGTCATATGTATGTACATGTGTTGGTCATATGAACCTAGTCCCTGAAGAAGGAAGAAGCTGTCCCCTGCAGTGCCTGACTCCATAGTCACAGAAATAAGCATGGGTGGTTAGTTTCTGGCAGATAGGGCAGAGTCATTGTTGCAGAAAGGTGTTGAGCGCACCTTCTCTCAGAACCAGGGAAGTAGGACTGGAGTTTGACAGGTCTGCAGTCCAGCTCCAGATGCATTTTCATGATCTTGTGGAAGTAAAAGGAGTCCACCATGGAGTGACATCCTGGTCTGCTTCTCCACCTTAGAAAGAAGATCTTTGGGATTCTCTTCTTACTTATTCCGCTTTTCAGCAGACCTCCACTCACATACAATTCAGAGTGGTACAGAGAAACTTGTGTTTCGGGATGCAACAGAGCCAGGGGGTTGGGGATGAGAGGATAGTTCTGACAGTCAGTCAGGGGGGAATATCCAGATTCCTGAGATGGTGCAGTGTGCCTGGGGTTTGGAAGGGGGAGCTCAGTGTTTTCTCTGGGTCAGTTCTTGCATTTCCTCAAGAGGAACCTGGGGCCTGTGTCCAACTGGGTGCTCTCCTACAATTGAAAATGCTGGATTAGAACATAGAAGCACGGACTTGGAGGTGTCACATGTGATTCCAGCTCACCTTCCTGTTGTTGGAGGCTTCTTATGGCTCTGATTCCTTTCTGAGTTCAGACCTTTGACTTTTTTCATTTTTTTTTTTCTCTTACTTGAGACTCAGTGCCAAAAGTTTCCTATGGTTCCACTCTGATATTCCATCAGTCTCACAATACTATCGGCTTGAAGTGCAACCATTAATCCAACTTTTTTGGACTCTCATCCAAGAGAGATGCACAATGGATAGATAAGCCTAGTCAGTCTTCGTGGCCTCTCCCAATATCCATAGATTCTCAATAGAAATCTACAGGTGGAAAATTTATTATTGTACATCAATTGATAAATCGGGTCAACATTTTTAATCCCTCCTGCAGCCAAGCTTTTACAATGTGCTTTATCAGAGGGAGTGTATGTTTCTCCACTCTGAGTCAAGTCTTGTGTTGTTCAATGGAAAAGAAGCAATCCTAATGCAATAAGAGAACTGAGGAAGTACCTGTGTATTTCTACTTCTCAAAAAGAACCAGCCACCTTCCTAAGGACATGCTAGGGCAACCCTGTGGAAATACACGTGGACAAAACAGAGTTGCATGAAGTAAAGCATTCTAAACCAGACAGCTGCCCTGGGCAAATCTACTCTCTTCCCTAAGTAAAATCAAGTAAGGTAAGATTAAGTTCATCTATCCCAATTAGGAAAATTATAAAAATAACTCAGAAGCTTAAGAAAGTAATAAATTTGAGTCCATATATTACATGGATTAACAGAATAAAATATTTTTTAATTCAATAGCTATAGAATATGCTTCACATTTTGTAGAAACTAATTGATTGGCACTACAAAGGAAGAGGAAAATAAACATCTGTTCACCTATCTTTGTCATGTGTTTAGTTTAATTTATAACATCTGTCCCTCTTATCTAATATTGATATTTTGGATATGAATAGTGAAAATCACAAGATATTTGTTCATATTAAATCTGTTAATTTTGTTTTAATAGTATATATTCATATGTAAAGTTATCTAGGTAAACTAGTTTATTTTTATAAGTAATAATGATTGAATTAAGAAAAAAAATAACATTTTGAGTTAGTGCAAAAATATCTCCTTCCAAAGTCTCCTCTCTCTTATCTTTTGCCAAATAATATTCACTAGCAACCTCCTTACTTCTAAGTTTTCTTTTCACCCCAGTACTTTAATCAAACTGTCAATCAAACTCTTTCTGTTTGTACTTTTGGTTTGGTTCTGTGTGTGTATATATGTCAACAGGAGAGTGTGTACTGCTTATATTTCCTTAACTCTGATGTGTACTAAATGTTTTTAAACCATTAAATTCATTGAATTCTATTGATAAACACAGACATATACACAGGTATATATTATACCTCTGTAGAAAAATAATTAAAACATTCCTCTAATGCTTGATTTTCCTAATCTGTCTATAGGCATATTTTATTGATGCTTATCATGCCATTCCACTAGATTGAAGTGAAAATAAATTGAAAAATGGTTGAAAGTGATTTTGAAGTCTAAAAGCTACAAAAGTGATAAAATAACCACTATATTGACAACAAACTTTACCTAAAAATCTCTTTAAAGCCATAAATTCTAAGGTAGTTAATGATGTGGCCATAGTCATTTGAAACAGATTAAGTAGAAAGTTGAGTTTTATAGATGTTATGAATAAATTTATGAAACAAATGAGTACAATTTCTTCTAGTAAACTCAGTTACCTTGACTTAGTTTCAATTTCCTTATCTATCACCATTAGTTCAAAAGAGCTATCTAAAGAATAGAAAAAACTAACAGAAGATGGTATTTCACAAATGTCAAGTAAATACAATAAAATGACATTATGGTGGTAGAAAATTAGGTAAGTGCTCTAGCATAGAATCAGAAGTCAAAGTTGTGAGAATTTATATTGAGTTCTGTTCTTGATATGCATGATAGCCTAAAGAAAATAACTTTTTATCTCCTTCATGCTTCATTATACCCCTTTGTGAAGGTGATGTATCACACAAGAATCTTAGTAACATTAAACTTCTCTAAAAGAATGATAAAGGGGTCTGACAGGTGATGTAATGGTTAAAGTGCTGGACTCCCATGTGGTCAACCATGGTTTGAGTCCCAAACCTGGCAGCTTGATTTCTCATTTTCTTTCTCCCTCTTTCTCTCTCTCTCTCTGGTTAATTAAAATTAAATCTTTAGGGAAAAAAAGGATGATAATGTATAGTATAATATAGCATCACCTAAAATAATATTTTAAAGCATTAGGTAAAGAAAAGAGGTAGAAACAAAATAAACTTTTTAATCCTAACCAGGTTCTAAAAAATTATTTCCAAAATAAGTCATGACACAATTAATGAATGATGAATGAGATTTATCTCTGTGTTTACTTAGTTTATTGATTGTCCATGCTGTATAAAGAAATATGTATGAATGGGACCAGCAGGTGGTGTGGTGATTAAGGGTGCTGGACTCCCATAAGGCTGCAGTTCGAGTCCAGACCTTACAGCTTACTTTCTCGCTTTCTCTCTCTTTCTTGCTCTTACTCTCTCTCTCTCACTTCTGTCCCTCATGGGTCAAATTAAAATAACAAATAAATAAATAAAGTTTAATAGAATAATTCTTTAGTAAAAAAAGTATAAAAACAAGATAAATATGAGAAACAATTTTATATAATAAATTATTATTACATTTTTAAAAAATAAATATTTCAGATAGATATTTACACATGCATGAACAGAGAAGTTTATTTTATTGTGTTCATATATGTAAAGTAAATAAAGTGATTTTTTTCTCTTCTAATAATTCAAGATTATTGCTAAAAGAAATACAGAATTTAAAAAAGCACAATGAACCACACAGCTATGAGACAAGTCAAATGGTAGGAAAACTCAACTGCTTTATTCGAAGCCACCACTTTTTAAATTTCTAAACTTTTATTCATATTACAGAAACTATTTGAAGGAATTAAGTGACAAAAAAATCAAGCAAGCTAAATGAAGTGGGATCGCAAAATAGCTGTTTCATTAACACTTTTATGTTTAATCTTAAATATTTAAATTTGAATTCTAATACCCACTTTTTGTTTTCTTTTTGTTTCTTGGGGGTTTTCTTTTGAAGTACTCATTGTCTCCAGTATTTATTAAAAAGTATTGTGCATTTTCTAGCTTATTATTTCACATTTTTCAATTTGAAATGGAAATGTGAAATGTCCAGTATTGTTATCGATTAACTCTTACAAGTAACACTTAAGTCTTTGGTAAGTTAATTTTTTTGTTCCAAATATAAAAATCTATCCACTGGCATATTCCAATTCTGTTACTTTTTTTTTTTTTTTGCCATTTATTCAGTTTAAACAGTTTTCTTGGATTGTTACATTTTACTGCTGGTCACTACCAGCTGCAAAAACACTTGCTTCATATGATAATCATAAAAGGAACTGAACTGGTATAGAAATGTGAAATGATATTGTTTCCTTCTCATTCTGATCGCCCGTTACCAATTTATTATTTTGAAAAAGCATTAGCACAATATAGCAAGAAACAGCTGCTTAATTTACTTTAATTGTTAGGCAATATCTCATCTTATCTAGATAGAAAATTCAGCAGATTCTTCAGAGCATATGTTTACTCTTTTTCTGGTGCTCACAGAAAACTCTGCTCTATGCTTTACTCTCATAATTCAAAAGTTCTGAAGAATCCTGCCTTGCAAGTAAAAAACACAACCACAGATTTCTCCTCAAACTGGCTTTAGTATTTGTTACATCACATTGTGACCAATGCCTTGGATACAAGCAATTGGAAACATGAAACAATTCCAGGTGACCTTGTAATACTGTTACTTCCAATGTGTGATCAAGATTTAAACAGTAGTAGGGCAAGGTACCTCCATGGCGTCGGTTTGTTTCTGTGAATGTGTGTCTGTATCTCAGATAGTCTTTCCTTAGTGAAATAGGAAATTTACTGAGCTTTTAAATTTTCTGAAATAACAGACATTATATTGAAAAATTCAACAAAGGAAAACTCTTCAACATATATCAAAAACACTTTTATTCTTCTCTGTAAGTAAGATATCTTGTGATGTGAGAAGAAGACTGTTATGGTAGGGTTAAAAGAATTATCATAATGTATTATTATGTTATAGTACTCAATTTATGATTAAATTTAATGTACAAATATCTTATTTTATAAATAAAATAAAGTAGTTTTTATTTATGTTCATGAATAGCCTTTCTATATAATTTTCATTTTTCTTACTGTTTTATTCAGATTTGGTACCTATTTTATGAAATGATTGCTTTTTATTTTCAGTTCCCCAGAATAATCAGATAAGTTTAGAATAGTCTGTTTCATGAATTTTTTGTAAGAATCATCCTTAAAGCAACTTCTTCCTTGGTGTACACACTTTAAAATACTTATTAAAATAGTTTAATGGCTTCAGAATTGACTGGTATTTTCCATTTGTGCTAAAATAAATTTTGGTAAATTATTATTTTATAAATTTATTCATTCTATTTAACTCTTCATGTATATTGGTAGAAATTTGTTGATATTCTTGACAACTAAATGTCTGTCGCATTTTTTCTCTAGCATCATTAACCTGTGCCAATTTGGCTTTTGATCAACCATGAGATTTAAAAATATTGTTTTCAATATTCTAGGTACATTGCATTCCCATAAAAGTTGTAGAAACCACTCATTAACTCTTTTTTTAACTTATTTTTATTTTAAAACTTACTTTATACATCCAATTACTATATATCACCACCACTTGTAAAATGAATTTTCCCAGCATGAATACACTGCACACCAGAGTCCCGTTAAAGATAGTGTCACATTATCATGAATGAACAATCCTTCAGTTCTGTGTATTTTAAATGTCTCACATCTCTATTTTTCTCGTTTCCCTTCTCTCCTTTCCCCACCTCTCATGCTGCTCCAACACCATCTTTAGTATCCCCAATCATTCTCCATGCTTCCATATCTACCAATCTTTCAGTTTTTACAATAGAGACATTAAGTATATTTTAAGTAGAGATATACAGTGTATCTTTTTTTTTTTTGGCGGGGGGAGGTTTTTGCTATAGGGTGCATGTGCTCGCCAGACAGACAGAGAGAGACAGAGAGACAGAAAGCGAGAAATCACCCCCCAGAGGGGATAGGCCACAAAGCAATCCCTTCTCCATTCTCCTCTCAGGATCTTGGGCACGCACGCACATGTGCCTGGCGTGAGTTTTAAGCCACCAGGTCTGGGATGCGAATCGCGGTCAACTACATGGGAGTCCAGCGACATAGCCATTACGCTAACTGCTGGTCCCTACAATGTTTCTTTTTCATAGTCTGTCTTTCTTCACTTAGCAGTAAATCTTCCATGTTCTTCCGCTTTCTATCAAATGCCAGGGTCTTGATTTTCATGGCTGAGTAGTCTTTCATAGTGTATATGTGACACACTTTTCTTTTTTCTTTTATTATTTTTCATTAGTTTTTTTATTTAATTTCTTTTACACATTCAATCACATATGGAGGAGAGTCTGAAGAAGGACACTAAGGTGAAAAATACAGAGGCAAGGCATTTATGGGACAAAGAAAGAAATGGGTTATTATCTGTTGAAGAAAACTTGTATAGTATTCTCAACTAGACTGCTGAGAAATGCATACATGTTGGGATATCCTCTCATTAATTCTTAAGAAACGTTTGTTTGGATTTTGACAACATTGAGTCTTCTTGTATATGTACATAGATCTGTTAATCCATCTAAGTTTTTGTTTTTGTTTGTTTGGTTGGTTTGGGTTTTTCAGTTGGTTGTTTTGTTTTGTTTTGCCATAAAATATGTGTGGTCACCAGAGAGATAGTGAGAGAGCGAGCGAGATAAGAAAAAATGAGAAATCATCCCCTTGAGGGGTCAGAGGATGGCCATATGCAATCCCTCCTCCATTTTCCTCTTGGGATTTTGAACATACATGCAAATCTGCTGGGCATGTTTTTCAAGCCATTGGCTCTGGGACTCAAAACATCCAGTCAGCCATGTGAGATCCAGAAGTCTTAACCAAGTCACCTGGGGGACTCCATCTAGATTTTTAAGTTGCCTTTACTAAGTTTTATAGTTTCATATATATATAAATCAGTCAATCGTGAAAACAAATTTGAGCCTAAACAAGAGAAACAGATGAAGTACAATACAAAAAACCTCCTAAAAACAAAGAAAAAAAAATTAGGTAAACTATATTGCTTGGAGTAAACAGCCTATAAGACCATCCTCACTTCTGAGATCAATTGCAATTTGGGAGGATGCCCAAAATTACTCTCAGGTTTCATAATCTCCTAGAAGGAATCACAGAAGTCACTAAAATTGTTTTCAAGCATGATTATAACTATTATAAGCAGAAAATGTATCTTAAAATTCCCTAGGAAAGAAACACATGGGCAGAGCCCAAATGTAGCACTTCCATTTACCCTTGCCTAATGGAGTCAAGGTCATGATATTTTACTAGTGTCCTGGTCTGATAATATCATGGAATATCACAACCAGAAAGATTCAACCAACTTTGATGTCCAAAGATTTTACTGAGGCTCTATCATAGAGGCATGATTGATTGCCAGCATGCTATTTTAAGTTTTGAGGCCCTCTGTAGGTCAGCAGATAGCGTGTGACTGACTGACACAATCAGAAAGATATTGTTGGTCTTTCAGGAGTGGATACTCTCAGGATACATCATAGACAGCTTCAGTTTTTTTTTGTTTTGTTTTTTTTTGTTTTTGTTTTATTTTGCTATAGGGCTTGTGTGCTTGCCAGACAAAGAGAGACAGAGACATAGAAAGCGAGAAATCACCCCCCAGGGGGGATAGGCTATGCCGCAATCCCTTTTCCATTCTCCTTTTGGGACCTTGGACATGCACGCACATGCGCCTGGCGTGAGTTTTAAGCCACCAGGTCCTGTACACAAACCGCAGTCGAATCGGTGAGAATCCAGCGACATAGCCATTATGCTAACTGCTGGTCCCTACAGCTTCCATTTTAAACTGTATCATTAGGCAACACAGTGTCACAAAGCTGCTAGGAAAACAAACACTACTATCAGTAAGTTAAGTACTTATTGGAGCAAATCACATCAAGCTGTTCATACATTATCTATTGACATTTTTGCAATACAATAATGTAGTTGAGGAGCTGAAAGATACCTCCAAAACTTAAAATATTTACTATCTGTCCTTTTATAGAAATAACTTACCAGTCGTGATCTAAGCTAAAATGAAAGCACAACTATGGACTCAAGGGTTTTGATGACTAAGGTGGCTGTGATTCAAGTCCCAGACAGAGCCAACAACTTGGAAAATATGTGTATCCTCAAAATCCTGAGAAGAGCACAGAGGAGAAGAGACCAGGTGTGGCTGTCCCTTCTGGGGGTTATTTCTCACTTTCTCTCTTTCTTTTCTCTTTCTCTGGTGAGTGTGTATTCTATAGCAAGCTATAAAAAAGAAAGAAGAAAGAAAATACAGCAGATGAAATGTATGTGATACAGCTGAAGTGGTGTGTAGAGATAAATTTATACTACAATGTCTGTATTAGAAATGAAGAAAGGTATAAAATCAATACTTAAACCTCTACTCTAAGGACTAAGAAATAGAAAAGAGACACATTTTGGCAAAAGTTACCCCAAAATAATTTTAAAAGAATATTAACAGTTTTAAATCTCTTTAAGTATACAAAGATCCCTTATATAGGACAAAGAAAAAAAAATCTATAAAAATAGTGTTAGGTTTTTTCAAAATTCAAACATTTACCATACCAAAAATCACATTTAAGTAAATAGAAAAGTAACATACTGAGAAAAATATTGGCAAGTATCTGATAAAGAACTAGTATGTAAATATGCAAATAACCATTGCAACTTGATAACTGAAAGATGTAGAACCAATAAAAAAGTGGGCAACATTCTGAAGAAAATACTGGGTGAAGGAAGATTTAGAATAGCTGATAAACACATGCAAAAGAACTGTGTCATTTCTTTTCAAAGAAATAAACTCTAAATCCTTCCCGATATTGAATTTCAGACCCACATGAATTGCTATAATAAAATTATGTAGGTTTGCATTCATTTTCATAAAGATGCTGGCAAATTGGACTTACATACATCCCTAATAGTAACGTAAATTGCAAAATCACTTAGGATAAACTTCTGGCAGTTTATTATAATGCTAAATGAGCACTTAGTATGGAATAGCAGTTGTACTTCTTGATGGTTATTAAGGAAACATGTCCATAAAATGATATGTACACAAATAATCACTGAAACTTTATTCAGTTTCCTTAAACTGGAAAAAATCCAAGTGTGCATCAGAATGGAAATGCATGGACAGAGTTAGAATACTAAATATTAGTTAATTGAATATTACTAAACAACAACAAAAAAGAATATACCATTGATATATGCCAAAAAAAACCATGGATGGGTTTGATAGTCATTATGTTGAACATATACAAGTGGAACATACCATACAACGCTGTAAAATTTCATTTGCCTGAAACTCTAGTAGAAGTAAAACTAATGAATGCATAAAATTCTCTAAAATGTTGTTGCCTCGATTCCTCTCATGAGTGATTGACTGGAAAGCAACATGAACAATTCTAGAACTTAATGAAAATATTTGACAGACTGATAGGAATGTATTTTGTACAGGTGCATGTTCAAAATCATCAAATGTGATCCTTTAAGGTTTGGGCCTTTCGTTGAGTGAAAATTTTATGTAAATCAAAAGTGTCTACACAAATATTTAACTATAGTAGGTAAGTTGCCTTTCATAGTTGTAGGCTCACTGTGCGTGATCTCAGACAACAGGAACTCAGTTTCTACATCGTCCATCCAACCAATATTTCCTTGAACCTTGAATCTTCTCCCTGCAATATCTTCTTCCTCATTATGTATATGTACATATATATGTATATTTCTGACTTTTTTGGAAAGGTTTTTGCTATAGAGCACATGCGCTCGCCGGACAGACAGAGAGAGACAGAGAGACAGAAAGTGAGAAATCACCCTCCAGGGGGGATGGCCACACCACAACCCCTTCTCCTCCCATTCTCCTCTCGGGATCTTGGGCATGCACGCACACATGCCCGGTGTGAGTTTAAGCCACTGGGTCTGGGACTCGAACCGTGGTTGACTATACAAGTGGAACATACCATACAACACTGTAAAATTTCATTTGCCTGAAACTCTAGTAGAAGTAAAACTAATGCATGCATTAGGCTAGGAGTGGCCAATTTCAGGTGACTGCGGTAGAAGAGAAACTTACCTAAAGGTTAGTAAAGTCAACTTACAGATATTTTGCCCAGATTGTCTTAGTGGGTATAAGAACTTCAGCTAATCATTTAAAAGACAAAGGATGGAAATTTGTAGGCTGTGTTCTTGACCTTGTCATACATAAGTAAACAAAAGGGCATGGGCCAATGCAATCTAAATTATATGAGGAGGATAGTTCTTTGTAGTAAGAAAAATCCTGGAAGACAAAAGTGTTGGGTAGAGATTTCTTAACTATGGCTGTTTTCTGGGAATACTTGTTTGGGTTAAGTTTAATATTTCTATTATTATTTTTTTTTAAATTTGCCTCAGGGCCCATGCACTACTGAACAGAAAGAGACAGAGAGAGAAGAAAAGTGAGAAAGGATCTCTCAATGAAGAATGGTGTGGAGAGAACTGTTAGACTCTGTTATAAGGCTGCATGGAACAGTACAAAGTGTTACATGTGGCTCCCAATTCCTTGCTTTGCCTGTCAAACTGAAAGGGAGTATCAGGGTCACCCAAATCTGGTAACTACAGACATACTGGTCTACCCGAACAGATAGGCAGACTCACCACCTTCCATCCTGGCCTCAGCACCCACCTTCATATCCTTTACCAGACCTCCAGAAATGAATGAGACTGGCTCCCTCCCTTCAAAGGTACCTGCTTGAGATACCTGGTCATGCATAACTGGCTCTTTTCCTCCGGAGACTACTCAGAGCAAGCTGCTAGCATGAGTTCTTCATGTCTCTTGACCTGACTGCTTTGCTGTGCTAAATTTTACACTATGGAGTAAAGTCTGACACTGTGGAAAGATATCCACAGTGGACCCCTGGACAAAGGCATCCAGGATTTTATTCCTTCATGCACGACACATGGTTACTCCACAGTCCCTTCTCCTCCATCTCTCCTGCCTTGCGGGATTTGGGGAATACATACCCATCGCACCTAGCATGTTTCTCAAGCAGTGGGTCTAGAATTCACACCATAAGGTCAGCCCTGTGGGATCCAGCCACCTCAAACACCATGCCATGGGCTGACCCTTAGCATTGCTACTTTAGGTTACTTTGCCAAGAATTTGTTTGAACCAAAAATATCCAAATAATCACATTAAAATGGCTCAAGTTGGTATTTCTTCATAGCAATGCATTATTTTTAATGTAAAATATTAATGCAAAACATAGTTCAAGATTTCTGTTCTTAACCACATTTTTAGGTTTATGGGACATCACTCACTTGTACAAGCTTCTTGAATGAGACCAGACCCAACCAAAATGGAATCAGTTGTACTTAGTGCCTCGTAACCACACTGAACTCTGAACAGACAGGTTTTTCAGAAATTAGGAGACTCCAGAATACTCGAGTTAGCATAATAAGGAAGTCCCCTCTGCTCTGACACTGCAAAGAAAGTAACTAAGAACAACTAATCTGTTTTTTATTCACTGATTTTGCTTTCTTTAGCTTTTTTCTGCCCATAAAGTCAAGTCCCTCTGCTCAGCTCATTGAAATATCATTCTATTTCAGATTCTAGAATTGCAAATAAAAGCTCATTAAGGTCTTTAAATTTGTTATCATTTTGTCTTTTGACCCTCATAATCTTTCCATAAATATATTTGGTCGTTTTTGAAAATAAGGTCAGTTACTGATAGTATAAATGTATTCTGATGTGCAAGCCTGTTTCTGATATGAGAAAAACATAAAGTTATTATGGAACAAATGGGCTTTTTAAAAACTAAGCTATTTCTGATTTTCAAAGGCTAAAATCCAAACTTGAACAGAAAATTGTTTTCACTTTTCAAAACACCATAAAGGAAAACCTTATGTTACCTGTTTGTTACTCCCAATAGCCAGATCAATATCAATTTTTTCAGAGCAATGCTATCCTATAAGCTACATTGAAAACAGTGAATAACCTTTGAATCTAAATACTAAAAAGATATAATTTATTGATAACCACAACACTCT
>NW_006159765.1:1385550-1388368 GCF_000334495.1 Tupaia belangeri chinensis
ACTCTTTCTAACAGAAAGTGAAGGGTAATATTGACCCTCAACAAACTGACAGAAACAACATCAGTTTTCTAAATCTAAATTAGTCCATTTTCCTAAGAAATCCCAAATAAAGTGATTATTTTAGCAAGCTTAAACACTCAAAGAAACATGTGGCCAAATAAATAGATCTCCTTTAAACTATTTAAACATGTGTTGAACCACTGATCCCTTAATTTTCAAATAAGTGATCAAAGCATAAAAGAAGGATATTTTTAGCTTTTAAAACTTTTCTAAATACACTAAATTTAAAAATGGATGACCAAATGCAGTGACATTTTTTCATTACCTATATTTCATATGCTGAAAATGTAACAGTGGAAGGCAATTTAGGAGATAATGATCATAAATTGGAAGGGAATGAAAGAACCAAGAAAATGGACTTAAAAACCGTATGCATCAGCAAGCTCAGGTAACTGGTAGGAAAGAACACATTGACAGAAAATCTATAGCAAAATTGGAAGCTGGCAGTTTCTAAAATGCAATAATAAGGGCAAAGAAATAAACTATACCCATAAAAATAAACTATAAAAGAGTCAGCCAGTAGATGATTTGAATAAGGTGAGAACTTTCTAAGAGGATTAGGTATGGGGAAATCACAAAGATAAGTATGTGAGTGTAGTTCAAGAATCTGTGGACAGCATCAAAAAGACCAAAGCCAAAATAAATTGCAGCTTGCACAAGATCTCTAAAAGTAAAAAAGAAAAGGAAAGAAAAATTAAATGATACCCAGGGAGATAGGTAATTATCAGCAATAATGGAAAAGGAAGACATGAAATTAAAAAAAATGAGCTACATTTTTATAATTTGATTTTATAATTGTATTTTATTAATATGTTTACTCTTTCTCTGTGCTGAAATCTTATACAGGATCAGCTTTATTAAAAATATCTATAGGAGGCCAGCAGGTGGCAGAATGGTGAGGCACTGGACTCCCGTGGTTGGGGCGTTGGACCTGGCTGCTTGAAAATTATGTTGGGCATGTATGCATGTTTGCCCAGAATCCCAGAAGAATGGAGGAGAAGGAATTATGGCATGGCCACCTTCTTGACAGGTGATTTCTCACTTTCCCTTTCCCTCTCACTGTCTCTCTGTCACTTTCCAGCGAACACATGTGTCCTATGGTAAAAACCTAAGGAAAAAAAAAATTAACAACTGAAGGCAAAATGTTCTCCAACTTCATTGCCACCAATCAAATCTAAGTCCTAGTTACCTCTTCATCTGTTAAAACAATTGCTGGGGGTACACTGGTATCCCTAACTCTAGTGCTTGCCTGTTCAAATCCCTTCTTTACCCATAAGAATCTCTCCAAACAGAAAAATTTGAATTATAGCCACATCCTTCTTTCTCTAAATTCATTGCTACTTATATCAAACTAATGTCTGAGCATTCATTTAATATGAACATTCCTTCTTTCACCTCCAGATTTATGGAATAAGAATCTCTGGAGAAAGGGGACCCAGAAACTCATATTTTTAAAGGCTTTTCAAGTGTATCTTAAGCACACAGATATTTGAGAATCTCTGTCTTTGAAACAAATGCAAATGTTTCAAAATAATTTACCAGATCTTGTAGCTTCTTTTTCTTATATTCTACCTCACATTCATCTATTACGTTCTAGTTTACTGATTGCTTTCCAAAAATTCCCTGACATCCATCCCTCCTAACAATCTTTTCTCTTTATTTCATGATTACTCACCTAACAATTAATCAGACAAAAGATATTATCTTCTGGAATACCATTCCTAACCAACAGATTTCACATTTGGCTATACATTAGAATCATCTGGGAACTTAGACAGATACTGTTGCCTGGGTCCTAGAAGGAAACACTGTTAATTATTTGCCTGAGATGAAGCCTGGGCATTGATGTCATTGAGCATTCTCTGTGTTTTTCTGTAGCTGGAGTCAACCAACTCAGCTTTGTAGTAAGTTTGACTTTCCTAAGCCATTGCAGTCCCTTAGCGTACTTTATACTCTCCCTGTCGGAACTCTAATCTCATCTTATTGAAATCACCATGTGGTTGTATGCTTTTAAGGATAGGAGCCTTACAATTGTTCTAAAACTCTGCTATTTACATGACACTTTGTACAGAGCAACAACTTAGAAGTAATTCTAGAAGTATCTGTTGAATAATGTAGAGTAATTTTGCCTAGCCAAGCATTTGACATGTGATTTTGGTTGTCAGGTTTCCACACATTTGTTCTAGGATATGGGACTCCAGGGATAATTGTGGTTTTTTCATTTTTATATCTTCTAGAACTGTACATGCTCAATGAATATTTAAAACATGTTTTTGAAATGATGGATATAATAATTTGGAACAATGTTAAGAATAATTATAATTATGCAATTTCTTCAGCTAACTTAAATTTTATACAAGTGTCTTTCTGGACAATTATTTGCAGGCTGATTAGCTTTTAATAACCATATATTTATTACATTTTGTTAAATTGTGACTGGAAAAACTGATTCTTTTTTTTTTTTTTTTCAGAAGTTTTTGCTATAGGGCACGTGTGCTCACCGTTAAGACAGAGAAAGACAGAGAGACAGAAAGTGAGAAATCACCCTCCACAGGGAGGATGGCCATGCCACAATCCCTTCACCTCCATTCTCCTTTTGTGATCTTGGGCAGGCATGTACACACACCTGGCGTGAGTTTAAGGTCCGGAACTCGAGAACTGTGGTCAACTACGTGGGAGTCCAGCGCCTTAGCCGTTACACCTTAGCCATTACACCTTAGCCATTACGCCTTAGCCATTACCTGCTGGTCTTGGAAGA
>NW_006159765.1:1388387-1467026 GCF_000334495.1 Tupaia belangeri chinensis
TAGGGAAACAATAAAATTATTTGGAAAGGTTTTTGCATATGTAGATTATTGGGTTGCTGAATTCAAGTTTCTAAATGTGGTCCAAAATAATAGAATTCTGAAACAAATAATCACTTTTCATTATTTTTATTGCTTTTCAACTATGAATCTGCTTTTATGATCTAAGATCATATATAGATTTCATTAGCATAAATTTAGTAATTTTATTTGAAAAAATACAACCTTATTTTAACAGTTATAATTTTTAATTCACTTATTTTTTATTTAACTTTCTTCGACTACCTCCATTTCACTTCCTCAATGAATTTTAGAATATTAAAAAAGTTACATCATCAACACTTTCATGTAATAGTTTTCACCCTCAGATCAAGCTTTCACATCTAAAGATATTAGAACTTCATCTTGAGGAGTGGTTAGTTTATTAAAGAAGTAAAGATAAGTAGATTCCCGTAGAACAAAGACTGAAAGGTATGCAAAAACATTATATTTTTAGAGAATGTTGAAATGTTCTTGGGACAGGTAACAAATGAGGAACAGCAGCAAACGAGTCTCCAATGACTTTTAGAAAACATGATGCATGGTCATTGTCAGAAAATATGAGTAGGATTTAGTTTAGGGGAGTATAATCTACGTATACATATCTATATCTTTATCTATGTATCCAACTTAAGCTAGATTGGTGAAATAAAAATTTCAGAATATCACGTTCAAAAGCCTAATTAATTTTATTAAAGCATAAGTAAATTCAGCTGTGAGTGTTTTAGCATTTAATGACTTCCTGATTCAGAATGAATTCAGCAATAAAAGCTAATTAGAAGGGAAATGAATGCCTAAAATATCCCTCGTGTGCATAAAAGAAAAGTGTAAAGATCATTAATTGAAATTAAAATTTAACAGTATACTAATGCAGCATGACATAAAATTCCATCTGTTATACAGTATCACAATAACAAAAAATACATAGGGAATAGTTCGTCTTTCTTAGGCTTTGGATAGTTAATTGCTGGCTAATAAGAATGTATGTATATAAAAAGTAATGTTTGTAGTATCCAATATACAGTGGAGAAGAATTTCTTCTTTTCCCTCTCCAAACCCATCCTTTCAATAAAAGAAATTTAGTTAAGAAAGTGTGACAGACGTCTTCCTTTTTTTACAGATAAAAAGAAATAAAGAGAAATTTTCATAACAGAAATTATATACTCCCAATATAATATGATATATAGACACATATGTACTATATTTATATGCATATACATAAATTTTATGTAAATTATAGATATAAATATTGAAGATACACATAAAATAAAAATACAGCCTAAAAGGAAAGTGAGACAACATTTTTTCAGTGTACAAAATATAGATAATTTAAAGTAATGAACATTCTACAGTTTTTTAATGGAAATTTACATATATTCTAGCTACATTAGCTACATAACATTATCTTTTTTTTTTTTTTTTTGCCTTTAACATGCAGCTGTTTGGATTGTGTGGTTACATATAATACTGAATTGTAGACCAAAGATTATGTATGCATATAAACTATTGGGAGAAAAAGAATATTAAGGACAATTAATAAGAAGTTGCTACTACTGCTGGAATTACCATAAAATTTTCACATTATAATTATTGAAGAAGAAAAAATCTTAAGCCATATTTATGGACATACTGAAGGTATATATTTAAACATTAGGACATATGAGGGCATCTTCAAAGAGTCTATGACAAATTAGTATTATTAAAAAACTGCATGGAATTCAGAAATTTTTTCACCCAAATAATCTCATATTTGGTTCCATTTTCTAGCATATCTTTTGAAGTCCCTTTACATAAATTGCGCCTTCAGAAAACATAGCATGAAGTTTAAGAACAAAAGATTTAAAGGAGGAAGGGCACAGCTATACGAATAAATATGTTAATTTCAGGATTATTTGTGGCGACAAAACAAAGAAATAAATATTAAAAAATAAAACCAGGACCAACAGATTGCATAGTGATTAGAGTGCTGAATTCCAACATGGCCAATTGAACTTCGCGTCCTGGATCTGGCAGCTTGAAACTCAGGTTGAGTGCTGATGTGTGCATGCCTGAAATTCCAGGAAGAGAATGGAAAAGAAATTGGCCACACACACCACCACCCCCCACCTAGGGGGGTGTCACTCTCTCACTCTATCTCTCCAGTAAACACATGCAGCCTACAGCAAAACTCTGTCAAATAAATAAACAGAATTAAATTAAAAAAAAATAAAAACAAAGCCAAAACAGTAGAAGCCAAGTTAAATTTATACATGTCTTTTAAAATTCTGTATGATCCTCAACTCATGCTCTCTTTTGTCTACGATATGATGAGCTATGTGTGTCCTGCTCTCCCATCCTACATTTACCTCAAATTCTGACAACTGAGTAACGGTCATCATAATCTATGATTTCTTCATTTTTAATTTTATAAAATTTGTAGCCAATGTTTTTAATGATACTATCAAATTCACTGCATTACAGTTTCTGTGAGGACAGTGCATTAGCCTGTAACACAAAATTAACGATTGCAGGCAGAAACTACCTTGATCTTTTAGTCACTGTTTCCCCCCAAACCTAGCACCGAAGTGCACTTAGGAGTTTAATAAATGTTCACCAAATGACTTCTTAAAGTTGACGATAGAAATTAGCTTTGAAAAGCTTTCCTTCAGGGACCAGCAGTTAGCGTAATGGCTATGTCGCTGGACTCTCATGTAGTCAACCGTGGTTCGAGTCCTGGACCCGTTGGCTTTGCTGGGTGCGTGTGGTGCGTGCCCAAGATCCCAAGAGGAGAAAGGAAGAGAAAGGATTGCGACATGGCTATCCCCTCAGGGGTGTGATTTCTCGCTTTCTGTCTCTCTGTCTCTCTCTGTCTTTCTGGCGAATGCACGAGCCCAATAGCAAAAACCTCTCAAAAAATTTTAAAAAAGTAAAAAAAAGGTTTCTTTCATGTTCAATTTTATGGATTTTATGTACAGTGGAACAATTTTAATCTAAATTAGACTTTCTTAACTATTGACAATATTGTTTATATGACAGTTCAAAATTAATTTTACTGAAATATTTCCTTGGGATGTATTATGGATATGTATCTGATGAATTACACTTAAGTCTACACCCTTTGCCCAATGACTTCTACTGCATCTCAGTAAAGAGATGAAATCTGTTTCTCCTTCATTTGCATATGTTCTGGGCCACCAACTTACATTGGCTACAAGAATGTGTTGGAAGTGACCAGTGTGTGTCTTTGGAGCTTCAGTTTCAGAGGTTTATTTATTTTCATTTTTTATTCATGTTCCTATACATTAACATGAAGCTAGCATTCTAGAGGAAGCTTAATTACCTTAAATGACCCAGTCAGGTGACAGGCAGTCAACAGACACTCAAATACCGATATTTGTCATGTAAGGAAGCCAAGGTGCTGTCATAACTGCCACAGTCAGTCCAGCCTGAATGATTGACGTACTACTCTTCCATGTGCTAAATAAATATATATTGTTAAGTCACTTATTTTAGAGTAACTCACCATTCAGTATTATTGTATCATTGTTACATTGTTATTCTTATAGTTATTATATTATAGAGTTTTATTATGTAGTGTTGTCGTGCTAGATGACTGATAAACAATTTATTTTATAGACCATAGATTAATTTATTTTTAACACCCATCAAGCCATGAATTCATAGGGAATAGGTTCCAGTAGCTCAGGCTCCTTTCCATTGGTTCTCACAAAGTGTGCTTCTCTGGGTGGAGCAGGCTGGCACTTTAGTTGAACCCAGGCACTTCTCTTTGGCTTCTTTCTTTTTCTGGTCATTTTCCTCCACATGTTTTAGGAAGCTATCTCTACTCTTAGAATGTTTAATATGCTCAATACACACATTGATTCTCTTGGCAAGAATCTTGCCCTTGGGGCCGGCAAGTGGTATGGTGGATAGGGACACTGGACTCCCACACGGTCAACCACGGTTCAAGTCTTACACCTGGTGGCTTGTTTTCTAACTTCCTCTCTCTGTCTCTCTCTGATCAAACTAGAAAATAATAATGATAATAATTAAATAAAATAATTATTTTAAAAAAATGAATCCTGCTCTTAACTTTTTTGTTGTTGTTGTTGGAGAGATTTTTGCTATAGGGCGCATGCGCTCACCAGACCGAGAGAGACATAGAGACAGAAAGCAGGAAATCACCTCCCAGAGGGGATGGTCACGCCGCAATCCCTTCTCCTCCATTCTCCTCTCAGGATCTTGGGCACACACGCACACACGCCCGGCGTGAGTTTTAAGCCACCGGGTCCGGGACGCGAACCGCAGTCGACTACGTGGGAGTCCAGTGACATAGCCATTACGCTAACTGCTGGTTCCCGGGGCATTTCTTTTTGAACAGTACCCTTCCCCTTAATGTTTACAATGTCACCTTTCATATAGATTTGAATATATGTTGCCAAAGGAACAACTCCGTGTTTTCTAGAAGGCCTAGAGAACATATACCGGGTGCCTCTCCTCTTTCCCTTTGTGTTTGTCATTTTGGTTACTTACTGGAAGATGGCTGTTCCGGCCAAAAGGACCTGATAAACAAATTCCATTGCTTACTTTTATTACTCCCTAATAATCTCTTGTCACTAATTGATTTTTCAACAATCAAAAGATATGTGTAAGCACAAAATTTATTTAAATGCATGGTAAAAATATTATCAAATAGCACAGTAGTCCTGGGGATTTGTAAAAATACCTTACAACATTAATCATCCATACTGAAAGTGAGATAATGAGCCACAGGTAGCTGATGGTGTAGAACACTCACATGAAAAAGAAATATATGCTGCTGAGAAACTGTTCATTTTCTTGTTCAAATGGCAGACATTAATTCAACCTTTGGTTTTCACTGCTGGGTTTGGTTTCATTGGGCACAGTTAAGTTCAAATAAATGTTTTTGTGTATAATGACTATTAAGCATTCTACTAAAATGCTTTTCAAATTTGAACCACCATGGCATGCAGCTCTGTTTTTAGTAAAAACTACTCCAAAAAATTTTGCATGTCAGTGGTTTGGACTAATATATATTTTTTTAAATTTCTGCAGAATATTAATTTCTCTTATTTAAATATACCAACTAGGGCAACTCTGATAGGGAAGACGCAAGTACTCTTTACTCATTTCAGTGGTTTCAACCTATCCTACACTTTATGGATAGAATGATTTTCCTAAAAAAAAGTCTAAGTGAAAAAAAAAATTAAATCTTATTGCCTTGTTAACAAATTCAAGAACCTCAAGAACCTTATAGTTTACACCTCTTAGCTTTTCTGGACTTTAAAAAAGATTTTTCCCATTTCCCTTTATGTTTCTTGACATGAGCATTTCCCAGAATGTATGTGAAGAGGGATTGATAACAGCTCTAAAAAGAGAGTGTTAAAGATTTACAAAATATATATTTCCTTTGTTTTATTTATCATTCTAGTTATTTTCAATTTGACCAGAGTGAGACACACACACACACACACACACAGGAAGAGAAAGAAAGAGAGAGAGAAAGCCACTAGGTCTGGGACTTGAACTGTGTTCAGACATGTGGAAATCCAGTGCCCCTAACCACTACAACACCTGGTGGCCCCTCGAGAGTGCTAAAGTTTTGTGAGAGTAGACTAATTTAGGAACTCTAACATGAGGGGTACGGAAAAAAAAAAAAAGCTACACCTACACTCTACCATAGTAATTCATGTTTAATTTCATCAGAGCATCAAAGAAAAGCTAGAGCATATTAAGTAAAGCTATGAGTTCAGTAATTATTACAATTAATGCTTTAGAGGCAACTAGTTGCTCAAACTATGCCTCAAAGTCCTAATAGCAAGCCCCTTGATCTCTCTGTATCTCAGTTTCATCATTATAATGAACTATTTGACCTTAATCATCACTAAAGTCCCTTCAATTACGATGCAGAGGAGAAAAAGAGCAACGATGCACATAAATACATATATATTACAGCAAGGAAACAAGTAAATGTTCTATAGAAATATTATTGTCATCATTTTCTGTGTTTAATATTAACCAGAAATTAGCTAATTTTACATGAAAAACAAAGCAAAATAAAATAACTGAATAGTATATTGAATAAAATTTAAAAAATATTCCAGTGGAAGTAGTAAGTTTCGTAAGGTAGTATTTTGTAACAATTTTAATTTAGACATAATTATAGGCTCACCGGATATTGCAAAACTGTCAGGCTAGTATTTTTAATATTTTTCTAGTAAAATTATTACATTTTTAGTAACAAACTTATGAACTACAGAAGGAAATTCTGAGAGAATTGCATCTTAAGAGATTATTCTTTAACAACAGAAGTTTAAATTGCTTATCAAGAGTAAACAGATTGTCACATACAAAGTAAAATTACATAAAATCTCCTTTTGGAAATGGACTTGTCATTGAAAATAAACAAATGGAACAAAGACACACTTTGTGGGTACAAAGAGAGAGAACCTGGCAAATATACACATTTCACTTAGCTTGGCAATGTTCAGACACCTGTGTTTGATAGCAAGAGGTGATTGACAGGGATGTCTATGGTAAGGAAGGTCTCTTCCAGTTGTGAGCAAGGTTTCTTAGCCTCTCCAGTAGACTGCCTTGGGATAAGCCAACATCAATTAAGAACAAAATATCCAGAAACTAATATCTATATTTCTTACTATGTAGCCACTGGATGACAGGAGGCCATACCAACAGGGCAATGTCACCTGCCTTCCAGCCTTTAACAGACATAGATATACTAGAAAACTTTTCTTTCTCTCTCTATTTTAGCTGTGTGAGGTAAAAGGCATACAAGGAGGTAAACATACACACACACACTCCTAATTAAAATTAAAATAGACTTTTGGTCAACTTGGTTGCCTTCATGGAAGTTGCTGAGTTCATTTACTTTCTGAATAAAATGATTGTGGTAGTAATAAAAAGATATTAACAAGTATTACACAGACAACATTAGTGGGAAAGTCATGTAATAAACACATGTGGAAACATAGACAATCCAAAGAGGCTCTGTTGCTGTTGGGGTACTAAATTAAAAATGGATCCTGTAATGAAAAATATTTGTGAGGTTCCAAGAGAGAAGATTCACTGGAGCCTGAAACAAAAGTACATGCCCATAGTTTGAGGCTGAAAGGCCCCAGATATACTTTTAAGTGTTCTCTGAGCTTTGCCACATTTAATCCACATGGCAAACTACTGATGAGCTCAAATTCACTGAAAAGAGTGATAAACAGTTGATATGCCCAGCCCTTTCTATTACACCTCAATGTGTCTCAGCAACATAGTTTCAGTCCAAATGGGAAGAGAAGGAAAAAAAAAACCAAAGCTTTTTTCCTTTATTTTTATAGGACTTATTAAACTATCAAGTGGTGGGTACTTTCTTTCACAGACCAATCTAAATATACTGCTACTATGAGACTCCATCTTTAGGTAATATATTTAGTTGTCTTTGTTTGTTTATATTCAGAAACCCGGGAACCAGCCGTTAGCGTAATGGCTTTGTCGCTGGACTCCCATGTAGTCAAACGCAGTTCGTGTCCCGGACCCGGTGGTTTAAAACTCACGCCGGGCGCGTGTGCGTGCGTGCCCAAGATCCCAGGAGGAGAATGAAGGAGAAGGGATTGCGGCGTGACCATCCCCCCTGGGGGATGATTTCTCGCTTTCTGTCTCTATGTCTCTCTCTGTCTGTCTGGCGAGCGCATGCACCCTATAGCGAAAACCTCTCAAAAAAAAAAAAATTCAGAAACCCAATATATACGTAAGAATTTCTCTTTCTTCTTTCTTTCTTTCTTTCTTCTTTCTTTCTTTTCTTTCTTTTTCTTCTTTTCTTTCTTTTTCTTTTCTTTTCTTTTTCTTTTTCTTTTTTCTTTTTTTGAGAGGTTTTTGCTATAAGGTGCATGCACTCACCAAAAGACAGAGAGAGACAGAGAGAAAGAAAGCGAGAAATCACCCCCCAGGGGGATTGGCCACGCAGTAATCCCTTCTCCTCCATTATACTCTCAGGATTTGGGGGCAATCATTCACACATGCCCAAGAAGATTTTCTTTCTTGCTTTCTTTCTTTCTTGCTTGCTTTCTTTCTTTCTTTCTTTCGTTTTTAATGTAACTGCTAGAAAAGGTGACTGACTAGATGGGAGTACAGGGACATAGCCATTACGCCAACTGCTGGTCCCAGAATGAATTTATTTCTATTATGGAATCTTCCTCGCATATTGACATGGGCTATAAGTCATTGCTTTGTTTTCTTCTTCTTATTTTTTTTTTTTATAAATAAGATGTGAAGAAGGAGAGAGAGGGAAAGATAAATAGAAAGAGAGAAAGAGATAGGAATTTTTTTTAACATGGTCTGACCATGATCTAAACCTCCTGCCCCAGTCCCTTAAATATATTATAGGAGTGTGTATCCCTACCCAACATATTCAGGTTTACCTGGAACTGAACCTGTACCTCCTAGACAACGTCTAGCCTCCCAAGTGAGTAGAATTATATGCTGATCCAGTAATGCCTTCCTTATTAGTAATGACACAATTGTCAGGTATTGATAATATTTATCAGTTTGTTTTATTCATTAAGTCATTCAAAAGATGATATTAGCATACTTTCTAAACAACAAGGTTGAGAAGCAAGGACAAATATGTTCAATACCTCTTTAAAAAAAAAAATAATAATTATCAGAGCCAGCAGCTGCCGTGGTGGTTAAAGTGGGTGGCTGAACTTTCACATGGCTGACTGTGGTTTCAGTCCCAAACCTGGAAGCTTGCTTTCTGGCTGACTGCAGTTCAAGTCCTGGACCTGGAGGATTACTTTCTCAATTTCCTTATCTAGCTGTCTCTCTTCGGTCAACTTCAAAAAAATAAAATATAAAATAATGAGAATGAATAAACATTAAATTAAAAAAATATCTAAATTTATCTATTATTATTATTATTCAGTTTGACCAGAGAGAGAGAGAGACAGAGAGAAGGAGATTGAGAAAGCAGGCTGTCAGGTCCACAACTCAAACCACAGTCAGCCATGTGGGAGTCCAGCGCCTTAACCACTGCACCACTTGGCAGTCCCAATATTTCAAAAGGAAAACCAAAGTAAGAATTTGTAACCTTAGCCAGCCAAATTATATTCAAAGGAAAAAAAAAATCACGAAGGAATAAAAGAATAAGCAAGCATATTTACAAAACTAGAAGCAAATTTAAATCTACTACTAGAAAATTTAAATCTACTAACTGAAGACAAACCTGTATATATTCACATACACAAATATATTAGTTTGCTTGTATATATTTGAGGGATATTCAAAAGTTTGTGAACTATGCTTTGTTAATGGTTTGTCCTGCAAGGGTTCATGTGTTGTAATTTTGTCCCTAATGTAATTGTATTGGAGGGGTTCAGGGCATAGGGGTATAATACATTTAAGAGATTTGTCTTCAGTGTGGGTGGGCACTGAGGCACACTAGATTGTCTTGTGAGTCAGTGGAATAAGAAAGGGTCAGCTTCAATGTGTATGGTCACACACAGGAAGTGAAAAAGTGTTTCTTCTCTCTCTCTCTCTCCCTATCTCTTTCTCATGGCTGCTGACTTGATTGTTTCTCTTGACCATCTTGTGATTTAGTACCAGAAACTAGCCAGTCCCTAGCTTTGGGATATTTCAGCAACCTCTACTCCTTCTTTTTCTCTTTTTTTTTTGTTTGTTTGTGCAGTCACTGGAGAGATACAGACATAGAGGGAAAGGAGAAAGCAACTCCATGAAAATGGTCACACCACTATATTTTCTCATCCATTTCTTTCTTCTTTAGGGATTTTGGACAGCGCATGTGCGCTCCATGTGTTTCTCAAGCTGCTGCATCTGGACCTCAAACTGCTTGGCCATGTGAAATCCAGTTCTCTTAACTATCCAACTGTGGAGCCTGTAGTCTTTATAAATCACCAAGTCTGAGGTATTTTTTCCAACACAATAGTAACAACAGACTAATACATGTTTATTATTTTTTTAAAAAATTATTGTTTACAAACATTTCGCACAAAAACACAATTGGAGTAGAATTTCATTCTTTCATAAACTTTTTAAACTCCTTGTATTTATAATGATTAACATTAAATTAAAAAAGATGAGTTTAAATCATAAGCAAAGAAAACTCTAAAATTAATGTATTGAATACTTCTGAAAAACAATGTTTAACACTTCTTGTATGTTTCTCATGTTAGTGAATTGTAATATTTGCTGGTTACAAACCCTAGAAGCATAAAATAAGTTGAACAATTTATTTAAGATTTTCCATCTGGGGGCCAGCAGGTGTCATGGTGGTTAAGAGTGCTGGACTCCCACATGACTGACTGCAGTTCAAGTCCCAGACCTGGGTGATTGCTTTCTCAGTTTCTCGCTTTCTCTGTCCCTCTCAGGTCAAATTAAAATAAATAAAATTAATTAATTAACTAATTAAACAAAATAATTATTTATAAAAAAAGATTTTCCATTGAAAAAGGTTCAGAAAACTAAATTGACTGTCTCAGTCCTAATTGTGTTGAATGTCAATGAATCACCTCACATAAGCTGATTGAATTCCTCGATGATTAGAAATGACTAAAACGAAAAGATGCTTACAAACTTTTACATTAGACTAATAATTTAAAGCTATTCAAGGGGATTTACAAAACTTATGAATTTATTTTAGTTCCAATAAATGAAATTTCTGCATTCTGAAGATTCTTCAAGTTCTAAAAGTGATTTCTCATAAAATAAATGTCATAAATGAGTAATAAAGGGGGAAGAAAAGTTTAAGAGAGAAAGAAAAATCTGGTACAACATAAGACTACAGCAAAGGATTTTGAGGAATAATCACCAGGGTTCCAATACAGCTCAACTCTATATTACTTAAAAGACACAAAATTTTATAATCATTCTTAACTTCATTTTCTTAATTGAGAGATTCTTATCTCCTAGAATCATGTAATTACTAATAAGATACTAAGTGAATTAATAATCATGTGATTATAATAAGATATTAAGTGATACTTCTTTAGCACTAGGTCTCAAAAATTGTAAGTGTATACTAGATAATTACTTCTATTATTGAGAAATAAGTTGATTTATTAATCTATTCCTTCATTCATTTACTTTTCAAATGGAATTTGTTGAATACCACCTGTGATGTGCAAATCACTATTTTAGGTGCTAGAGTAACAGAATAATTATAGAAGCTTCTTTAAAAGCAAAACCTTAAAATTGATAAATAGAAATAAATCTCATTTAATCTTGAAATAAATGAGAGAAAGCTTTTGTTTACTTTGGTAAAGTTACTCATATATGTTATGTTCAAAATCTTTAAAGTAATAAAATGTGTTGAATTTTATTATGTTTCTTTCTTAGGTATTTTTATGTACCAGTAGCAATTAGTAACAGGGTTAATTGCTTTGGCTATAATGGGCTTTATTATATTAGTAATTTCAAATGCTGATGGATTAGAAAAGTCATGAAAGTATTTACAAATACTGCTATTACAATATTCTTAAAAATAATTACCTCCTTTTATTATACTATCTATTGCCAGCTGATTTAAGTCAACATAATCCACATTCAACATTGTACATAAATGTAATTGCATTTCATCAATTCTTATGAATTACTAATTTAGTACAAATTCTCAAAATTAGGCATTGTAGGAGACACAGGAGTTATATAAAATATTTTCCTTTTCATTTACTATTTAAGCATCTAATTAAACATAATTATGCTGTGAATTTGAGCCTCAAAACTTTTTGTCACTGAATTTACTTGTTTGCTTGATTTTTTTCTTTCTTTCTTTATTTTATTTTATTTTTTTTTTGAGAGGTATTTGCTGTAGGGCACGTGCACTTGCCAGAAAGAAAGAGTCAGAGAGATAGAATGCAAGAAATCACCCCCCAGGGGGGATGGCCACGCCGCAATCCCTTCTCTTCCATTCTCCTCTCGGGATCTTGGGCATGCACGCACACATGCCTGGCATTAGTTTAAGCCACCAGGTCCGGGACTTGAACCACTGTCAGCTACATGGGAGTGCAGCGACATAGCCATGATGCTAACTGCTGGTCCCTTTGCTTGATTTTACTATATTTTTTCTTTTCATTTATTTGCATTTATTCTATAGTTCTATAATCTATAATTTTGGAGAGTGATAGTTTGTGAAGAAATTAGAATATTAGCCAGTCATTAGTGATGGCTCTTCCATACCCTTCCTCACACTTCTGTTTTAATGTAATGTCAATGTCTCAGAATATTATACTTGAACTTTATACTTCCAGTTATTTCACCCTTTCCAATTTCTTTAAATTATCAGTGGTGCTCTTCCTAGGCTCTCCAAACAGATCAAATTTCCTTAATAAGATCCACTCATTCATCACCATTTCCTGTTTATGTTATAGCATAATCCTCTCACTCATCCAGTCTCCAACCATCTTTGATCTCCACTCCATCCTTCTTTACTTGGTTCATTTTAGTTTAATATCAGAAGCTCTTTACACCTTAAAAAGCCAATGACAACACCCAAATTTCAGCTCGGTTCTTGATTGAACAGTTGGCTATAACTGAATAGTGGACTTGTCAGTTAGGTCTTCCTACTTGAAACCATTGCACTTACAGAGGCCTGAAGAAGGTGCTTTTTATATTGAAGGATCATACTCCAAGGGAGTGCTTTCTTTCTGTTTGTCTGTCTCTCTCTGGCAAGCAATCATGCCCTCTGGCAAAACAAAGAAACAAACAAACAAACTCGAAACAAACAAACCAATCCAAAAGAAAGCAAAAAACACCTCCTGAGTAGTAATGAATAGATACTCATTGATTAGCAAATTTTAAACAGATTTTTCAGGTCAAGATGCATGATCTTTCTCCTTAAGGTCCAATCTGTGTTTCTAAGAATTTCCTTGACTTTATCAACACTGTGGGAAAACTTAATTGTGTGTATCTTTTCTTTACCAAAACATGGCATGGATCGATCTTGATCTATAATCTTTACCTATGAAAATCTGATTTAGGCCCATCTCACCTGAAACAGCTTCTATTCATCCATTCTCTGTTCCTCAGTTCAACTGTAGGTCTAATTACTCTGAACTTCAATCTATACAAACACTACTACTTCCTTGACTTTATAGTGATATGATAGTCACTTGTATATTTACCTAAGAGTTCGTAATTATTTATTATTTTTTCTTCTTTATTTCTGTATCTCTCATTTTAATTCTTTAGGCAACTCTCATTTTATTCCAATAAGTACCTATTACCATGCTTAAGTAGAATTTTTTTCTACATGCAATTATAAGATTTTAGTCAAATTATTCTTAATTCATTAAGCAACATACTACAAGTAGATATTTGATATTGTAGGGCATCTTTCAGGTTTCTTTCTTTCTCTGTACAGCTAAAAAAATCTGTTCGTGTGAAAGCATGGAAGAAGAGGAACTAGGATTAAAGCTGCTATTGACCTGACTCCTAACCCAGGCTTTGCCCCTATGTTACAAGATTGAGACCAAGGGTCAGCTGTAGAAAAATGACAGTGTCCAAATGAGCAGAAAAAGGGTCAACGTCAGTGTCTTTGGTAATACCACTGAGTGATCCAAGAAAGCCAACAAAGCAAGTCCTGGAGTGCATAAGATACACTTGCTCACAAAGACAGAGCCCAGCTCAGGGTTCTGTTCTGTTGTTTAGACTTTAGTCACTAGTCGTTACGTTTGAGGCCTCAGCCATTTCAAAACTCAAGTATACTAGATGAGTGAGCTGACCCAGGATGAAGACAATAGAAAAATGTAGGTATACATATGAAGTCATATTGAAAAGATATACTAGAAACTTTAAGTATGGAAACTGACTTACCCGGACAGTGGACATTGATGACAAACTGTACATTACATAAAACCTCATTGTTACTGCAAAACTTTTTCCCAAAAGGTTTATTTAGTAACAATCTATACTGGATTAGAGGACGCTTTATACTTCCTGCTTTTATAAAAATTGGCTCAGAAATTAGGATAAATCTGAGCTAGAGGTTAGAAAAACTGAAATAGTGAGACTTTAGTGGAGGATGCTAGCCTTAGTGCTTCTTTATGCATTTCCTTCTAGTTGTTTAATAAATACATGCTGAGGAAAAATTACATTGTACTCTCTTACTACTCAAATTTTCCTTCTCAGATTTTTGTTTAGGTCATTTGTTTTTTTCAATATTTTTGTTTTCAAAATTTTTATTTAAAAAATCTTATTTTTACACAGATAACGTAATGATTACATCATTGGACTCTCACTTAGTCAGTTGTCGTCCAAGTCCAGGACCCAGCAACTTAAAATTCATGCCAGCCACATGTGTTTTTGTCTGCCCAATATCCCAAGAGGAGACTGGACAAGAAGAGATTGCAGCATGGCCATCCCCACCCCGTCTGTGATTTCTCACTTTCTGTTTGTCTGTCTCTCCAGCAAGGACATGCGCCCAATAGCGAAAATCTCTCAAAAAAAAATCTTATTTTTTTCCCTCTGGATCTATGGATTAAAACACACACACACACACACACACACACACACACATCTTATTTTTTTCCATCTGGATCTATAGAATAAAACACACACACACACACACACACACACACACACACAGCTTACACCCTTCCTTATCCACAGTTTTGCTCCTAGCAGTTTCAGCATCCTTGATCAACTGAGGTTGGAAAGTAAATAAGTGCAATACAATTAAGTATTTTGAGAGAAAGAAATCACATTCATATAGTTATTGTAACAGCATGCTATTCTTATTATTTTATTGTTATTTACTGCTGTAAATCACTGTATCTAATTTATAAAATGAACTTTATTATAGGTAGGTATATATAGGAAAATAAGTAGCATAAGTACAGGCTTTGGTACTATCTGTGATTTTTAAAATCACAGATATTGGGGAGCTATTGTGATTGACAGGCTTTCCTGATCTTCGGTAAACTTAAAACGATTGGTTAGTGTGAGCAGGGTACCAAAATAATTTTCTTTCAAATGTGTATGTCTTATTGACCATAAATTTTCTTCAAGAACAAGGAGATCCCAACATTTATACTCAATTCCTTAAAAATCTGTGTATAGGGACTAGCAGTTGGTGTAATGGCTATGTCGCTGGACTCGCATGTAGTCGACCACGGTTTGAGTCCAGGAACCGGTGGCTTAAACTCACACGGGGTGTGTGTGTGCGTACCCAAGATCCTGAGAGGAGAATGGAGGAGAAGGGATTGCAGCGTGGCCATTCCCACTCCTGGGATGGGGCTGATTTCTCACTTTCTGTCTCTTTGTTTCTCTCTGTCTTTCTGGTGAGTGCACAGGCCATATAGAAAAAACCTCTCAAAAAATATGTGCATTAATGATAGTTTTTTTCCTCTTCTTCTTTAATTGATAGAGGGCACCTGCATTTGCAATAGAAAACAGAGAGAAAACGAGGGAGAATTCATCACTCAGTGGGGCATGGTCACACACAATTCCTTCTCCAATTTTCCATTTTGTGTTATTAGCATGTTCCTGTTTCCTGTGTTTTCAAGCCACCTGAGCCATGATTGGTGATGAGATATCTGGCTCCCCTTACCACTACCAGGACCCAGTGCTTTTTGTTTGTGATTTTTGTGTGTGTGTGTGTGTGTGTGTGTGTGTGTGGCAAAAACATTGAGAATAAAAGATTTTTGTTCTGGTGAGACATTGCTATTCTTCTTTAGCTTAGCAGAACTCTTTATTACCTTAGCATGTGTACTTGCAAGGGAGAGAGAGTGAAAGGGAAAGTGAAAAATCATCCCCCAGAGGAGATGGCTATGCTACAATCCTTTCTCGTCCATTGTACTCCTAGGATTTGGGGCATGTACGCATGCATGGTGGCGTGAGTTTCAAGATACCAGGTTTAGGACCTGAACTGCGGTCGACCATATGGGAGTCCGACACCTTAACCAACATGCCACCTGCAGGCCCTGGCCTCTACTTTTAGGGAACATGTCATTGGTAGCTTTGATTCCATTCAGAGAACCAAGGAGCAATAAACCTAAGGCAGGATTCAGATATGCTACAGCTTCCCTTGACTTACACAGATACCAGATGTAGAGCATGTAAGTCTGACCAAACAAATGTGAAATTTAAGGCAAATACATAGTAAATGGAAACGTAAATACAATAGTAAAGGTAAAAGCACTAGTAGTATGATTGTCCAGAAACGTTTAGCACACACTCACACAAAGACACGTGATTCAGAATACAAAGACACGGTTCTGTTGGATGTTCATTTTATTTATTTATTTACTTATTTATTGGAGAGGTTTTTGCTATAGGGCACATGCACTCACCAGAAAGACATAGAAACAGGAAGCAAGAAATCACCCCCCAGGAGGGATGGCCACGCTGTAATCCCTTCTCCTTCTTTCTCCTCTCAGGATCTTGGACACGCACACACAGCACCCGGGTGAGTTTAAGCCACCAAGTCCGGGACGCGAACTGCGGTCGATTACATGGGAGTCCAGCCCCACAGCCATTACGCTAACTGCTGGTCCCTGGATGTTTATTTTATAAATTTAGTAAAACTATGATTCTGTGGATCAAGGAAAATAATACATAGTGTGTGCGCGCACGTGTGTGTGTGTGTGTGTGTGTGTGTGTGTGTGTGTGTGTATTCTGGGTTAGAAAACCTCTTGTTTAAAAAAAGCCATTAGAATAGAATACATGTTCAATACAAATTTTACTGAAATTAGAATTAGTTTATAAAATGGATTATTTTGGGTTGTCAGAAAAGTCATGATGTGTTTTTTTCTACAGTTCTCTATGCAAAAATGCGTCATGACTTTCTAACAGCCCACTATATCACACTGACAACAGAATTCTTGAGCCATCCCTGTAGCCTAGTGGTTAAAGGAACTGAAACCTGTTTGGCCAAACAGGGTTTAAATCCCAGCCCCAGAGGATTGAAAACTGTGCCGTGTGTGTGTGTGTGTGTGTGTGTGTGTGGGAACTAAAACCTGTTTGGCCTGTGTGTGTGTGTGTGTGTGTGTGTGTGCATGCACTCCAAATCCTGATGAGTTGGTGAAATGGAAGAGAAGTTAGTGAAGCATGGTCAAGTCCCATCAACGATTGCTTTCTCCTTCTCGCTCTCTTTCTCTCTGGTGAGCATGTGCTCTCTGGCAATTCCAGAATAATAGCACTCTTATTCCTTCCCATGATACATTTTCTTCTTTCCTCAGAATGTACTTAACTGTGTACATTTTTGTTTTAGGTAGTACTTCCCAAGTATGAATGTGTAAAAAATTACAAAATATCTTAAGATTTCATTTCTTAAAAATTGATTAGTCAGTCCCTGTCTTGGGACACACATTAATAATTTAATATTTGTGGGGACCAGCAGTTGGTGTAACGGCTATGCAGCTGGACTTCCATGTCGTTGACAGCGATTTGAGTCCCAGACCCAGTGGCTTAAACTCACACCAGGTGCATGTGTGTGTGTGCCCAAGATATCAAGAGGTGAATGGATGAGAAGGGATTGTGGCATAGCCATCCCCCCCTGGGGGGGGGTGATTTCTCTCTTTCTGTCTCTGTCTTTCTGGTGAGTGCACGTTCCCTATAGCGAAAACCTCTCCAAAATAATTTTAAGAAAAAAGAATTTAGTATTTGTGATATCACCAAAGTCCTCTCTTCTTCCAGAACAGAACTGTAAACCAGAGTTAACAGAGAAAATTCAGGCTGTCGCCTACTTTTTAAATAAAGTTCTATTACAGCACAGATACTTTCATTCATTTATCTATTGTCTATACACTCTTTAATGGTAGAATTGAGTAGTCATGATAGAAATTATTCTTTCCATAAGCCCAAAATACTTACTATCTAGCCATTTACAGTAAAAATGTTTTCCAATTCTTGCTCTAGAGTGATCAATTTTGAAAATAATTTTAAATTCAAATTTATAAACACATATGGTGCTCTTAAACAACTTACTAAAAATCTTAATTACCTTGCAATAGTTGCATTATTTCTATTATATTACATAATTGACCAAAATTTTATAAGGTGAGTGTTAAAAATTTTTCAAAGTGCTTGGAAAAAAAAAATAAAACCCTAGAGCATATATAAAATTCAAATATCATCTTGTGACAGAAATATTCTCTTTGAAGTTGGTTATAAATGTTGCTAGCATGTTAAATGGCTTAGAATGTGCCATTTTAAAAATATAATCACTCAATAGATGGCATTTGATATGGTACAGTTTATATTTTATTACATCAATAATAGATTTTTATTTAAAGTTTCTTTTTTGTTTTTTATTTAAATTTTAAGAATTGTATTATAGAGTTATTGTGAGAAATGTATTATAAAGGTATTGCATTGTTTTTAAAATTATTTATTTATTTAGTTTTATTTGTTGTAGTTGTTATTGTTATTATGATTATTTAATTTGACCAAAGAGAAACAGAGAGACAGAAAGAGAAATGAGAAAGCAAACCACCAGGTCTAGGACTCAAACTATAGTCGGCCATGTGGGAGTCCAGCGTCCACCTGCCAGCGCCTAAGGCTATTGTATGCTGTGGCACAGAAGCCACTGAATGTCATGGCTTTTAAAATTACAGAATATTTTAAAGCATAGATAAATAATATTATTTTAAAATTATTGTCATTTGAGTCTCTATGTTTTGCAATTAATTATTGATTGCATGTATTTTGATTAGCTTTATTTATTTTGGGGGAATATTAAATATATATGAAAATAACATTTGATTTTTTATTATCCTTATACTTTCTCAGAAATGGCATGCGCACTCTATCTGGTTACAAATACTGTCTTATGGTCACCAGCTTCTGCTGAAATCTGTACTTGTTCATCGTGAGCTGTTACTTAGAGCATGTTTTCTGCTACTACTTTAATGCTGATGCTAAGGTCAGGTTTAAGTGGCTACCAAGGTACAACCTGAATTCTTGTCAGATAACCTTCCAAATCTAATGATAAAGGTGTGATAAGATGCATTCAGAAGTGAAGAGATGATTCTGATGATTATCACTTTAGAATTGTATACCATTTCTCCTTATTCTGCTTAATTAGAAATTTGTACTAAGAAAACTAGGAGCTCATTTTAAACCAGCATAATTCAGTGATGTGAGAGATAAAATCATTATTACTAACCTACTAGCTACGTATTGATTGATTGTTGAGTTTTTAAAAGTCAATAAGCAAGGTAAAATTTATAAAATAGATAATTACATAAAATGACTACTAAAAAAATTCAAAAATAATTTTAATATTTGGAATAATTTTTGAAGTAATTATTTATCTGAGTCTGAAATGAAGCAAACAAAGAATATAAAAAAAGGAAAAGGACAAGTTTCTCAACTATGGCTTCTGTGATGAAGACTCCCAAGTCCTGATTTCGAGATTCCATGGAAACTTGAAGATTACACAGTTGCCAAGGATAAGATCTAAGTAATTATCATCTTTTATGTTGCCAGTACTGTGCACACTTCTTGCCAAGTAGGAGAGAGAGGGAGAAGGATTGCAATTTACTGATCCATTTTAGTTGGACTTTATTATTCTTTTCACGTTTTATTACTTAAATACTTCATTGGAATCTCAAATTCATTTTTTCTAAAAGGAATGTCATATTCCACCTATCCCCTGTCTTCTATTACTCTATGTTTTCATTAGATTGTTTTTAAATTATGAATTTCAGACAGTATAGAGATTAGAGCAATGAATTCCAAAATGCCTATTACCTAAATTCAACAAGCCTTGCTTTGTCTGTCTTGTTTTCCTTGTCCCTTTCCTCTTTTGCTAAAAAGAGAGGAAAGCCAATCACAAGATTTATGCCATGCTATTTCATTCTGTATATTATACTTCAGTATCCTTCTCTTAAATGTATGGATATTTTTTTAAAAGCATGATTACATTTAGATACTTTTTATCATTATTATTAAAATCCCACATAGTGCAATGCACTCACCAGAGAGAGGGTGGGGAAGAAAATACACTCTACCTGGGACCAGCAGTTGGTGTAATGGCTATGTTGCTGAACGCTCACGTAGTCAACTGCAGTTTGAGTCCTGGACCGGGTGGCTTAAACTCATGCCGGGCACGTGTGCGTGCGAACCCAAGATCCCGAGAGGAAAATGGAGGAGAAGGGATTGTGGCATGGCCATCCACCCTGGGCAGTGGGGAGATGATTTCTCACTTTCTGTCTCTCTTTCTTGTTGGCAAGTACATGCACCCTATAGCAAAAACCTCACCAAAAAAAAAAAAAAAAGTAATGAAAATATACTCTACTACAATCCCTTCTCTCCATTTCTCCATCCCCTCAGAACCAGGAGCATATGTTCACATGAGCCCAATGTATTTTTCAAGCCACCAGAACCAGAATTCAAACCACAGTCATTCATGTGAGATCTGGCTCCCTTAACCGCCAGACTATGGGGTCAGCCTAAGATTTGAGTTCTAATAGAAAAAATAATTCATAAGAGCTCAGACTTTGAATTGTATTACATCAGGGAGACACAATGTCTGTCTGTTCCACATTTGGCTATGTTAGAGTTGATCAGTGAAATTAGGTGGTGACATTTATTTTTGCCCCATGTAAAATTTCCCATTCATCTCTCATCTATTAGCTTCACCCATGGATGAGCATTACTCAATCTATAATTGTATTAGTGGTTGAAAAGTGTTGACATTTTACTTTTATTAACTTTCTGTATTTATGAGTTGGCACATCTTTGTAAATAAATACTCATCAAGTGGGCCTATTTAGTTGCCTTGAAATATGGTTATACTATAAAGAAAATACTAATGTTAAATTTTTTTCCATTTGCTCAGAAATTTTACTATATGTAGTTATTGCTGAAGTAACAATGGTGTTCATTGAGTTCATTTTTAAAATTTATTTTACTTTTATGTATGTATTAATATAATCCCATGAATTTATCAAATTACATATATTTGACATTTATGATAGGAAATTATGTTTACAAAGGCATAGAATTGGTGTGTTTCTTTGCCATTTTGCTCCCAGTGCCATGTAAGTGCTTTAAAATATTTATTAAATGAGTGAATAAATTAAGACACTTCTGCTATGGTTATAGTATAGCTTTACTAATTCAATATTAGACAGATAAAATACACACTATTTCCCAGTGTAAAAATACACAACTTTGCATATCCATTCCTATACTTTCTGCTCAAACTATTAAATCTGTATGTTTTTATGTTGTCATTACCCCAAATTAGTATTTATCTACTGAGAGGATGTTTCTGTGTGTCAGCTTCCAATAAAGAATAATGTTATATATTGCACAGAGAATTTAGAATTCCCTATATTTGATGGTCTGAGAAAATATATCCTTTGGCTTTGAGTATTTTAAAAAATATAAACCTTCAATTTAAACCTTAAAGATATAAACACAAGGTTATCATGACCAAAAATTATGGTTTTTTTGTACCAATTTTTCATAATTAGGGCTCATCCTTAATCTTATTTTACTACTCTAACAATCTGTTACTGAGCTTGATTTTTGCAAGGCAAAATGTGCCTGTCTTTGCAAACTAAATAATAGCATAATGAATGAGATTTTTAGAAAAACAAAACAACAAATATAATTATATTCAAAGAAGCCAATGAATTCAATGGTACAAAATATTCCTTATTTGTAGAATAGAAAATATTTATGTGAATCTAAGTAAAATAAGCAACTTTGCCCCTAATTAGGAGGGTTGAACTATAACCTGAATAGCACTACCCAGTTCTAATAAAATCTAGTACAATATATCGCTAATAATCCACCCTAGTACCAATTATAATGTACCATTTATATAATTTAAATGGAAAAAAGAGTCCTTTAAAATATATTTGTCGTTGTTACTGGTAAAAAATTCCAATGATGTGTAAAATTTAGAAAAACTTATACTTGGTCATTTTAAATTTCATCAAAATTTCCATGTTAATGATGGCTGTGAATGATTTTCACCTTTTTATAAACTTGTTACTTATAACTTGGATGGTCTATGTGCATCTACATTATCTACAGTATTCATTACATATGTAGTATGTAGTGCAGGCCAAGCATAGAGGAAAGCACTGTAGCATAACTAAAGATTCCGCCTCCTGTGAGTCTAGATCTCTTGCCTTTCTTTTTCTTTTATTTTTATTAAGAGAGAGATTTTTGTTATAGGGCCTATGTGTTCACAACAAACACAGAAAGAGACAGAGAGAGAAAAATCATCCTCCAAGGGTGATGACTACACTGCAATCCCTTCTCGTCCATTCTCCTGTTGGAATTTTGGGCACACGCACATGTGCCTGGCACGAGTTTCAAGTTGCCAGACCCTGGATTCTAACCATGGTCAGCCATGTGGTAGTCCAGCACCACAATCACTACACCACCTGCTGGCCACACCTTCCTTGTTTTGAAGGTGTGAATCTAAATTTCTAAGTAGAAAATAGAATAAAATTTAAAGTAAAATAAAATAAAATGACTAGGTAGAATGTTATACCACTGATTGTTCATGTTCTTAAATATGAATTATTTTAGCTAGTGGTTTGCTCACTACTAAATTTATGAAAAGGGATGAGGTGGCAGTTAAAACTTTCTTGGAAGAAGTTCCAATTCTGGCAGTTTGGCTGTTTCAGTGTATTCATAGGTTGTGTTTTGCTTTGTTTGTGTAGGGGCAGTCAATACATCAACATTTACTTTCTTTTACTATATCCTTATGTTTCATAGACGTGATTCTTGTTAATAGATACAGTCCATGTTTGCTTTTCCTTTTCTTTTTTTAAAATCTAGTATTTTTTGTCTTTTAATTGGTAAGTATAGTACACTTACAGTTTTGTGATTCTCTAACCACAATTTTGTTTTATAGCCTTTCCAAAATCTTATTTCAGTTTGTAATTTCAATTGCAAATTTTCTGCGTGTATGTGTGTGTGTGTATGTATGTATGTATGTGTGGTGTATGTATGTATTTATGTGCATATACATATATATATACATATATATATATACATATATATCTATATTCTGCTTAGGATAATATAACAACCTATTATACTATGTCTAGATGACTTGACCAACAGATTTTATTTCCTCATGGTTCTGGAGGTTAGAAGTCTATGATCAAGGTGCCTACACATTTGGTTTCTGTTGAGGACTTTCTTACTGGGCTGTAGATCATCCCTGCCTTCTCTCTGTATCCTCACAAAGTAAGGAAAAAGAGGCCTCTGGAATTTCTTTTCTTTCTCCTCCTCTTCTTTTCTCCCTCTTTTTATCTTTGCCATCGCCATCACTGTCCCCATCTCCTCCTCCTCTCCCTCCTCCTATTAAAATTTTCAAGAGGGCATGCACACATGATAGAGAGAGCAAGAGAGAGAATTGAGATGGAGAGTGAGAAAGCACCCTCCCCACAAAAGAATGATCATTCTGTAATTACTTCTCCTATATCTTTCTTTCCTGTTGGGATTTTGGGCACACATGCACAGCATCAAACATAATTTTCAAGCTACTTGGTATGGGATTACAACTGTAACTTTGGACACGAGGGCTCTAGCTGCCTTAACAACTACAACACTGTCTGGACCTCTTCTTATTGTAAGGACACCAGTCTTAGGGGATTAGAGCCTTGTCATCTCATTTAACCTTAAAGACCTCTAAATATCTATTTCTTAATACAGCCACTTTGGGGCATGAGGCTTTAACATAAGAGTTTTGGGTCGCAAGACCAGTGAATAGCATAATGGCTACGTCACTGGACTCCCATGTAGTTCACCGTGGTTTGAGTCTCGGACCCAGTGGCTTAAATTCATGCCAGGCTCATGTGCATGTGTGCCCAAAATCCTGAGAGGAGCATAGAGGAGAAGGGATTGTGGCATGACCATCCCCCTGGGTGGGGTGATTTCTCACCTTCTTTCTGTCTCTTTCTCGCGAGCACACACACCCTATAGCAAAAACCTCTCCATAAAAAAAGAAGAATCATTCAGTCAATAATAGTAATAATTTTACATATCTATCTCTTTACCTATTTATATAAAAATCTTTGTTTATTTTTAAGTTATATTTGGTCCTGCTGTAAAAAGGGTTCTCCAGAAGTGAGTATTGAAGTAGATTTTATGTGTTTAGGATGTAATTCAGGTATTATTATCTGTGAAAGAAAGGGGAAGGAAGCAGAAGAAGAAACTGTACTGTTTGGCAGATGGTCAGAGATTCAGCCCTCCCTTTTGGGGGGCATTGGAGTAAGTGTTGCCTGGCAAAGTTACCTACATAGAGCTGAAATGATGGGCACTTTATACACACACTTTGCTGAATCGTCAGTTGCAGGTAGACTCTGATGGGTATACTTTAGATAAAATGGCTCCATGTAGCTGAGGAAGACCCTTGAGAACCTGAGACCAAGAGGCTGTCTACTGATAGCATTCCCACTGCTGGTCAGTGAGTCCTTACTCCAGTGAGGATCTCAGTAGCTTATCCGTGCATCACAGTCCCTTTTCAATACTTTCATATTCTCTTCTTCTTTGTTACATAGTTTTCTTTATTTTTAAAATTATATTCTAAAAATGTTTTAGCATTTTGTTTTCTAAATGACTATTTTATTCAACATTTATTTATTTATTTACTTTGATGAGAGAGAGAGAGAGAGGGCAGGGAGAGAGAGAAAGTGAGAAAGCAAGCCACCAGGTCTGGGACTTGAACTGCAGTTGATCATGTAGGAATCCAGCACCCTTAACTACCATGCTACCTGCCAGCCCCATAAGTATTTTGGTTTTCATGGTTAAGTTTCTATAATTTTGTATCACAGTCTAATATATGTTTCCACAGTATTTCCATGTGGGGAAGTCTTTTTTCATCCATCTATATAGGGTTCTTGTATAATAGGAGTCCTGCTCTCCAACTCTACTACTCATGCTTCTCCAATCTAAGTTTTGTATATCAGTAACTATTTCTCTGACCTTTTATTATCTTTACCATACATATAAAATCAAGTTTGAATAATACACCTGGAGAGCCAGTTGGTGGTCTGGTGGCTTAAGTGGCTGGATCCCATGTGGCTATCTGTGCTATTTGAATCCCAGACCAAGCAGCTTGAAAAATACACTAGGTGCACGTGTGTGCATGCCCAAAATTCCCAGAGGACAATGGAGGATAAAGGATTGTAGTGTGACTATCCATCCCCCTGGGGTGTAATTTCTCACTTTTTCTTTCTCTTGTTTTTCTTTGACTTTTTTTTTTTTGTGTCTCTCTTTTTTAATTAGAAAAAAATATATACCTGTATATTGTACGATTACACACAAATGCTTCTCTAACAAATTAATAGCTTTCTGACTATTCACTGAAGACTTTAACATACATGTGTGCTAGCACAAGGAAAATGCTTATTTTTACAGATTAGAGATCTTCAAGAAGTTCATGGAAAATGTATATTGTGAAAACACTATGCATAGTTTTCAAAGTTTTTTATACCAAAATGAGCTCTTACTTTAATTCCTCTTTCATTTTAATGTTCTTTTGTATATATTTATAAATTTAAAAATATCAATGTGCCTTGTCTGCTTCAATGTGTGCACTAATAGACAAGACTATAACAACAGTTAATATGTATTAATGTCACTTTGGGTAGACAAGGCCTGATGATAAAATACAGATTTCAACCTCACCTAAGTTTCATTTTTCATTAATTTTTATCTTCCCTAGTAGGCTTTCAAAATTTTATATATTAGTAAAAACTGAAATAATAGATGCACATATGTCATTTTTCTTCATTGTTTTTAATCATTCTTTTTTTTTTTTTTTTGGAGAGATTTTCACTGTAGGGCGCGTGTGCTCGCCAGACAGACAGAGAGAGACATAGAGACAGAAAGTGAGGAATCACCCCTCAGGGGGGATGGTCACGCCGCAATCCCTTCTCCTCCATTCTCCTCTCGGGATCTTGGGCACGCACGCACACGCGCCCAGCGTGAGTTTTTTAAGCCACCGGGTCCGGGACACGAACCGCGGTCGACTACGTGGGAGTCCAGCGACATAGCCATTACGCTAACTGTTGGTTCCCTTTAATCATTCTTTTAAGAGGCACTAGTAAAACTGAAGTAGTAACCTGTTAATTCAGTTCATTCAATTTTTGTCAAGTTGAATGCTTTATTTATTTTTGATCTGGGAGCAAATTGTTTTATTTTTTGATGTTTATACTTCTGGTTTTTATATTTTAAACCTGGGTTCATTTATGGGGTCAATAGGTGGTTTGGTGGTTAAGGTGCTGGACTCCCACATGGTTGACTGTGGTTCAAGCTCTGGATTTGGCAGCTTGAAAAATCACACTGGGTGCATGTACATGTGTGCCCCAAACCCAACAGGAAAATGGAGGAGAAGAGACTGTGGTGTGGCCATACACTCTGTGAATTATTTCTTTCTCTCTCTCTTTCTCTGTCTTTTTCTGATGACCACATAAACCCTATAGCAAACAGAAAGAAATATATATAGTAACTCTTCTAGTATTTAGGGTTTTCCAAATATTTTATCTATTATAAAATCAAGAAACTAAGACTAGAAAAATTCAATGAAACACTAGAAACATTTCCTAAACTAACATTTTAAGAAGCCCTGCCATATATAGTTTTCAATCATTTGACACAAAACTAAGTCTATTTAAAGAATCATTCTTATGTGTAACCAACACTTATTGTTTTGTTCATCTACACATCACCTAGGAATACAAGACTAAAATGAAACAGATTGAGTTAGGATTTTGGTCCTCCTCCCAAACTTCACCCTACCCTATCAAAGACTGAAAGGAAGATTAAGAAGAGTGCTGAGAAATCTTTTCACTCTTCCTCTGATTAGCTGTCTGGTTATCTGTGACAGAAGTGGAAAAGGGGAAGATGTCTGTTCTTTAGTTGGCACTCAATAGTTTGTCTATCAACTGTTCCTGTGGGTCTAAACAAAACTTGGCTATTAACATCTGTGCATAACAGTGTCAAAATGTGAACTTCTAAAGACTATCCTAGCAGTGTGTCTTAATATAAAAACACAGTAGTTGCTTCAGTCAATGGTGCTCCTTCCTTAGTATCCCTTCTGGCCTTTTGTTACTGAAATCCCCTTTGGGTAGATACTTCTCTAGCATAGAGAATGGCAATAGTTCTCAACTATAGCTATCTTTCATTTGTTCTACTTAATGCTCAGGGAACCCACTCATCCTTGCTACTTCAAACGGCACTAACTGAGACTCTTCACCTATACTACTCCATCTCTTATCTCCTCTCCCCAGCTCTCTTTACTACCTTTGCACAAGTAAATCCACAGAAAGTCGAAAGGTTTGCTTTCTAGAAGACTCTGTGCAGATAATGAATATTTTTTTTGTCACATTTTCAGTCACCTTACAAACAAGAGATTTGGATGTATACATAGGAAAAAGAAGGATAATTGAATCTCTTGATGGTTCTTAAAAACTAGCCCTCCAGCTAGAGTAAAATCTCATCTCCAGAAAACAATCTGTTACACAGAGTTCTAGAATTGAATTAAAGACTTGATGCAGGAAAAAGACCAGACTGTTGACTGTTAATATGAGTCCTGCTAACATAAATGTAGGTAGTACCCAATAGACCATCAATTAACATATGATGGAGGAAGTGTCAAGGTATGTAATGCCAGACTTTGGCTAGTTGCATTACTATTTTTGTTTGTTCTTGAACTTTCAAATATCTAATCCAATTGAGACTTGCCCTTCATTTCTTCAAGAATAGAGTAATAGAATAGATTAAAAGAGTCTATCTACTTTTTAAATTTAATACTCATTTGAAGTTCCACTATAAAAAGTATACATGAACTTCCTATCTGACCTAGATATTATTATAGAGTAACCTCTAACTTAAATATGTTTTTGCTAACAGAGTTTACTCCAATCCTCCTGCAAAGCTACATCATTTCAAATATTTCCTTTGGCACAGATCAAGAAATTGACAGACAATGACACATTCTATAGCTCAATATTCTCTCCAAAAAGACATGTCATGGTTAATTTACTACCTCAAAGAAATAGCAAATTTATTTCTAAAGCAGTTAGTAGATACAGGAATAGAAACTTAGTAAAATTAAATAAATTTGACCTAGGTCAAAGAATGCTATTAACAGAGCTAATAAAAATAGAAAAGTACTAACTTACAAATTTATTCATCTCTCAAATACATTATTTTTAATATGTTATATTAAACTGAAATTTTACTCACTATAAAGATTTAACAGTTTAACTTTAAAGTATCTATAATATCCAATTATAATTTTTGTAAGAAAAATTAAATTCTATGTTAAATTACTATATAAAAGATAATAGTAAAAACAACCAAATATTTTTGTAAAAATACTTTTCAAGTATGTGAGGAAATATTCTCTATCCAATTGCTCCTAACTTCTTTGACATAGAATAAGATTGCTTCCTTATATTTCATTAAATGCAGGAAAATAGAAAAATATTCTCTATATCCATAAAAGGGATGAAAAGCACTAAAATAGAGGTAATTAAATGTTTTAAATTTGGAGAATAGCCTTGATAAATTTTTCTATTTGTGACAAAGAACATCTGACTACATTGTAGTTCCTGCCATGTCTATTTTTTTTCATTTGAAGTGCATGACATATATTATCTCAAAACTTCTAAAATATAGTAAAATAAGACTAAATTTAGAGTGTTCTGAGGAAAAGATAAGGACCTTATGACAGGTGCTTGTTTTAGAGTCAAGAATAACATCTATGTATTTATCATGATAATGAAATAATTTTGATAACATGATTAGTAGAGAACAAACTCATAATAATTTAAGTGGTCTTCTCTTATTCCTTTTTGTTTCCAATCTTTCATTATATATGTTTTTATTGATCTTAATCAGATACTATAGTAACATGATTACTATAGTAACTTTATGGTATTTCTCTGTGTTCATGATGGTATTTTCCATAACAATGCCCATGTTTAAGTCTATAGGGAAGACATTATCATAAGATTATTGTACACTCTCCTCCTAATTAGTTAGAAAATGATTAAGTCACTGCATTAAGTAAGAATTTTAAGAATTCATGGCAAAATAGCATCAGTGTAGGAGCTGGAAACTGGAATAGTTAGCCTCTAATATTATTAATTTCCAAAGAAACTATTCTGTACAGGATCAGCCCTTACTTTAGAAAAATTGTTAGTCAGGGGACCAGGAGTTAGAGTAATGGCTATGTCGCTGAACTCCCATGTAGTCGATCGCGGTTCGAGTCCCAGACCCGGTGGTTTAAACTCACTCTGGGTGCGTGTGTGTGCGTGCCCAAGATCCCAAGAAGAGAACGGAGGAGAAGAGATTGCAGCGTGGCCATCCCCCCCTGGGGGGGTGATTTCTCGCTTTCTGTCTCTCTGTCTCTCTCTGTCTGTCTGTCGAACACACGCGCCCTATAGCAAAAACCTCTCCAAAAAAAAAAGAAAAATTGCTAGTCACGATGGTGAAAGAGGGACTGGAAAGTCAGGAGTAAAGAATGTGATGCATATTTATTCTAACTTGTTATTTATTTATTTGAAAATGTTTAAAAATTTTCTGTGTAATTGTTGTATGTTTTTACAGCATATGATGTGGATCCTCAAAGCATAAATGCATTGCCTGTCAAAGATTATTACCATATAATATGATATTCCATTGTTGTTTCTGTTAAATGCTGGGTTTTTTCCCTTCCTATCAACAACTGTGCACCCACTTCTATATAGCCTATAGTATCTACGCTTGTCCTTGCTATATTATGTTTTAGTCTTTCAGTTTCTGCCTAAAAGTGCAGACATTCAATATATAAGTGAGAACCAACTTGTTTTTCTGAAGATATGAGATCATCTTTGAAGGAAAATTGTGAAGTCATGCTTTGTTTTATCCATGAACCCCTTTCAACTAGACTGATTCTTTAATCATACCTCATTGCTTCCTAGATCTTTAGTATGACCCCCAAACACTTTTATTTTTAAATTTTTGCTCAGCTGATATCTTTGTATCTGGATTGCTCATCCCTAATTGTGGGGAAAATCCTAGTCATTTCATCATATAATTTAGAGATAAATTACTTCCCTTAGGTTTCATACAAAGCATTTCCCAATATTTCCTCAGATTAGAAGAAATCATATTTCTCCTTTGATCTTCATTTTGTTTATGTTCATATTGTATTGCTCATGCCTTGTATTATCTGCATTCTGATGCATTGACATCTGGGAACTTGCTGATCCTGGAGAAACTGCACCTCTTAGGGTTAGACAGTTCTTAGAAATGGTAAGCACCTTGCCACGCTGGGAGCTTTTCAAATACAAGCCAGCGAATCCAGTCACACCCTACCACCTCAGTGGACTTTCACATTCTGAGTTACTCTTCCCCTATCCTAATTACCGCAGATCCAGTTACCACACAATGAATGACAACCTCAATGCCCCATGGGCTTCTGAAATTACTAAAACTAGCCAAACCTAAGATGCCCTACCTTATTCTTGTTCTTTCCTGAAAAAAACAAAACAAAACAAACAAACAAACAAAAAACACACAATAGAATCTATTGCTCACAGTACTCTTCCCGCATTTCTGTGATATGACTGATCTAGTGCATCCTGGTGTAGCTTTTCAAGGTGTGGCATGGCCCTTTCTTACTGAGAAGTTTGAATAGTAAACTACCTTGCAATGGCAATTTAAACTTTTTTAAAAGAATTTTTACTTAACTTTATCATTATTATTTAGTTTTAGAGACAGAGAGATAGAGATAGAGAGAAACAGAGGGAAAGTGATAAAGCAAGCCATCAGGTCTGGGGCTCCAACTACAGTCAGTCACGTTTGAGTCCAGCACCCTTAACCACCATGCTACCTGTCGGCCCTGGCAGTAAAACCTTGATCTCGTCCTTCAAATGGTTTAAACTTTTCTATTAATACACTATATTTTAAAACAGGAATTTCATAGCATTGTTACCTATCCTGGAGAATTAATACCAAGCCACCATTTGGGGAGTCACTAAAGTTTAATACATTCTTAGATGGATAGTCATCTTTAACACCATGCCTTTTCTCCTTTCCAAACAGTCTTAAGATGTTAAGTAATACTTGTTTACATTCTGTTCTCTTACCATTTTCTCATATGCTCTTTGGTGTTTCACTACTAAAAGGGCTATCTCAGAACCAGCAGCATCCCCATCTTCTGGGAGATTATTAGAAATATAGCTCTGAATCAAAATTAACATTTAACAAGATGCCAAGTGGTTCATATGCACATTAAATTTTGATCAGCACTGCTTTAGGATAACAATTTTTTAACCTATTATTTTTAGCTAGGATGACCTTAGGCATTAAAATAAAATTACACTTTGAAAGTGGAATTTTTCCTTCTCTATATCCACATATAATTACTGATGGATGGCTGTGTGTGTCTTTATATTGTTTTCTCTTCATTTTCTTCATTTTTTAAATTTGATTGTATGAGCAATGTTTTTTTTATTATATATTTTTAAATTTACATTTAATCATATACATCTTTACCTGGTTTTTCTCAGCATGAATACAGTGCATATTAGTCAAGTCAAAGACATTACCATATATATATATATATATATATATATATGTAAAATCATCAGAAGATAACCATTAATTTTTGTGTCTATTAAATGTGCTATTTGTTTTTTCCCTGACTCCCTCCCTCCCACCCCATATTACCCACACCTTATCAGTCAGTCTTTACAATAATCATATGCTCCCCCGATTTCCCTTGGAAAACCAGACTTTTCTTTTTTCTGCTTACACATTAAGTTTTAAATTTTTAAAATATTTTATTGTCTCTTTTCTCTACTTCTGAGTAAGTTGTGCTATAAGAGTCAAAATGCCTCAAGTACAGGCTTTGCCACTTTTATTATTTGTCCAAGAAACTGTAATGATACAGGAAATTTATTTCATTTTAACATAAGTCAATGGTAAAATTATTGTAGTAGATCTATTTTACATTTGTTTGTTGATCATCTCTATCGGTTTTCTGTGGAAAAATTCATGATCTTGGTTGCTAATCATTCACAACTATGTTTCAAATTCAAATAGTAGCCCATTTCAGTAACATAAAATGTTACTGAAAAGACACACTGAATTCTCAGGTGAACTGCTCAATATATTGACAGCTCCAAATTTTCTATATAAAATATATTTAGGGAGGGGATGGCTTGTTAACATTAGAGATTCTGGTAGGTCAACCATGTAACCCCATGGTTAGGGCGGCTATCTCCCACATGGCTAACTGCAGTTTGAATGCCATTCCTGGAAGCTTGAGAGACACACTGGATGTGTGTGTGTGAATGCCCCAAATCCTGGCATGATGCAGAAATGGAAGGGAGGGGGATTGTAATGTGACCAGATCTCACTGGGAGGTTCTTTCTCCCTTTTTCTTTCTTTCTCTCTGTCTTTTTTCCCTCTCTGGTGAATAGACTCACTATTTGGCAAATAAAAAGGAAAATAAAAATATTAGCGATCAAGGACTATTAAAGTTAGCCATGCTTTAAGAAGTGCAACTTTTCTGAGATTTTCAAATTATTTAGGGTATCTTGAGGAATTGATAATAATGATTAACACAGAGCTAGATCTACATGGCAAAACTTTCCTTGATATTTGTATATATGAGAATAAAAAGGGTTTTAAACATGGATGAAGATATTCTATAAACAAATTAAGAATTTGAGAAGTTGAGTGAAAATATCAAAACTATGACAAGGGGGCAAAATGATAATCAGCCAGTTCCCTGATGCCTTATAACATTGTCCTAAATATCACATATTTCTCTATTTTGTACTCTTGGTAGATTAAAATATATAGAATTTTATGAATTGCAAATTTAAATTCCAAACAATCTTGTGCTGGTTCCAATAATTACTTCAATATCATGTTTTTATTAACTGCACTTGTGTTATTGAAGATATAAATACTATAGATATTTCACAATGAGGAAAATTCCATTTTTTTTTGCTGAAGAAAATTTCTGTCAAATTTGATTTACATGTACCTGTAGTTATTCAGACTTGCCAAAATTGGGAATGTGGCTAGGATAATTTTGATACCAAAAAGTCAGTAATACCCAGTTCTGCAGTTGAGCATCCACTTAGAATTCATATATTCGAGACTTGTGAAGAAAAGAATTTCACAAGGAAAAACAACTAGCTATACCTCGGGGTGTTTCCCTCAATCCCAAATGTAGTAGTCAAGTGTATGAGGCTAACAATTTGAAAGAATTTTTGCTTATTTTATCTAGTCCATATCTATTTATATAAAAATAGATGAAGATCCAATTGTCTTAACCTTATATTTTCACAATCTCAGATGTAGCATTTTCACTTGAGGAAAGCTTATTTAAGAAATATTTGCTATTAAGAATTAGAAAAGAATTTGGAGAAGGAAAAACCTGCTTTCTAGGAACAAGATTGTTAAAAATGTTTCCAATGAAGGACTCCTAATAGATAATCAACCCACGATCTTCTCCAAGGCATATCTTGTATCCACAAATATGAGATATTAAAATTGGCAAGAGAGAAATGACAGGTTACTTACAAAGGTTATCCCATCAGGCTAACATCACACCACTCATCAGAAACGATGTGAGCAAAGAAAGAATGGGGAAAAATATTCAAAGTGTTAAGGGAAAAGCAATTTCAACTAAGAATACTGTACCCAGCAAGATTATTTTTCATGTGGGAAGAAAAGACAAGAACATTCTCAGATAAACAAAACCTGAAAGAATTTACCAGCACTGGACCAGCTCTTCAATAAGTTCTGAAGGGATTGCTTTATCAGGAAAACTAAAGACACAGACAGAAATAAGAGAACAAAAAGCAACCAAGAAAATGATGGACTTAATGCTAGGGACAAGTCTAGAATATCAATTATAATGTCAGGTGTTAACTTCCAGGATTTAAATGGAAAGATTGGACCACAGTTACATAGCAAATTCAACAAAAGAGAGATTAATTATATGAGACTAAACTGGTGAAATAGAATTTTATGACGTTTGAGTTGAACATTACTTTTTTTTTTTTTTTTCCTATGGTTTGTTTTCCAGATTTAAAGTTTTTGCTTTCTTCTCCAAAGGTAGAGCATTGACGGGATGGGGAGGGGTGGCGTTATCTGTTAAAGATATTTTGATCACCGGATCTGGGGAGAAATGTGCACATATCGGAATGGTCTCATGGTAAGCCAAACAATATGATTGAAAGTATATACAAAAAGAACAAATAATAAATAATGTGAAAAAAAATAAATAAGAAAAAAGTTTTTGCTTTCTTTTGAGCTATTGATAGGTTCAACAATTTGTTAAAGTGCTTTTTAGTTTGTTTGTTTCTTTAAATTGAAACAAACTTTTTTCCCTTATTGACCCTCTGAAATGGGAAAATATTTCTGAATATTCTTATTTTGTGGCAGGAGGGTTATTTGCATAAGTTCAGACCCCCGTGGCTGGAAAATCATACCAGGTGCAAGTGCATGCATGTCCAAGATCCTGAGAGGAAAACAGAGAAAACAGAGTTCTGTTGCCTTGAATCAGAAATTGGAAATACCCATCATTGACAGGGGTTTTGACAGCAATGACATATCTGAAGATAAGACCAGAGAACTATGGAACTAAAATAGATCTCAATAAAGCCAACAAAAACTCTTGGAAAGATTACCTGGAACCATAAAAGGATCTGCCTGGTAGAGAGAATTAGAGAAGTCTTATGAAAGAATTCATACCATGAAATAACCTGGACTCTTGCAACCCAGCATTGTAATCAGTAGAGACTGCAAAATAGCAGCCACAAACCAAAAGATTACCTTGCAGAAGACTTTGAAGGAAGAAAAAGAGACTGATCTTTGCTAGCAGATGGTATAGCACAGAATAACTGCTAGGCAGGGCTGAGTTGGGAAGGTTCACGTGTGAATTGTGTGCAGGATGTTTGTTGTCTTAACCATTTAAAAAGGTGACATGTAAATATTTTCACAAAAATATTTAAAACCATACTGTCTTTGTTATAGAATTACAAAAAATTTTAACAAATATTTTGAAAGTTATCTTTAAAATTCAGTAATTTGAAATTTTGAAAGTTATTAATTGTCAATAACTCTGGAGTATGAGCACAGTTTTCTTCTTAAGTAAAGTCAATGTTTGTGGGAAAATTTTAAATAAATAAATAAATAGGACAAAAATGGTTTAAATGAGTTATGAACAAGAAAATTGACACAAAGTTTATGTTCAAGCCCTTTTATAGAAAATATTTAAAAACCTGTGGTCTAGATCTGAACTGTCTAATACATAGACACCTCCCATATGAAGTTTTCACATTTTTAATCTAAAATAATTAAAATCAAATGAAATTAAAATTTTAGTTTCTGGATCTTGTTATTTTGGTCAATGGCGACATATGTTTGAAAGTTGTCTTGGACAGTGCTTGGTTTACCCACCCTGTCTCAATTCCTCAGGAAGTTTCACCTTCCAGCAGTACATATAAGAGTGTATTGAAGGGAAGCCTTAGAATACACCTACCCAAATACTATAGAAGAATGTGTCTCTTGTTGAAGTCCAAAATTTCTTCAGTGGAAAAAAAAATGCATCCGGAGGGTTTGAATGAGACTAAGTATTGCTTATTCAGTATCTCAAGCCTAGAAAGATAAGTTAATCCTTGAAGGCAATGACATTAGACTTACTTCAAATACAGCTGCTTTGATACAGAAATCTATGACATTTAAAAACAAACCTATAATGGGACCAGCATTTAGCGTAATGACTATGTCGCTGGACTCCCATGTAGACGACCATTGTTCAAGTCCCGGACCTGGTGACTTAAACTCACAGCGAGTGTGTGTGCATGCCTGCCCAAGATTCATTCTCCCAAGAAGAGAATGAAGGAGAAGGGATGGTGGTATGGTCATCCCCTCTGGGGGGTGATTTCTCATTTTCTGTCTCTCTGTCTGTCTCTGTCTTTCTGGCAAGCACACGCGCCCTGTAGCAAAAACTTTTCCAAAATAAATAAATAAATAAACATACAAGGAAATTCTTGGATGGTATCTGTATCTTTGAAAAGTTTAGCAGGCTGATGAGTAAGCTCTGAGAGCTCACTAGTGGGCCAGTAGATGGTGTAGCAGTTACCATTCCCACATGGCTGACCTCTGTTCGAGTACCAGACCCCCGTGGCTGGAAAATCATACCAGGTGCAAGTGCATGCATGTCCAAGATCCTGAGAGGAAAACAGAGAAGGGATTGAGGGCTGACCATTCCCACAAAGAGTGATTGATTTTTCACTTTCCCTCTCTCTGTTCACTGTCTCTTTCTCTTTCTCTCAGGTGAGTGCACGTGCCCTAAGACAGAGCCCTCTAAAAACAAACAAACAAAAAAAGACTTCATTAGCTACAGTAATAAATACCCAGATAATTTCTAAGACTGTTATATAAAAATTTAATTTAAAAATAATGGTAAAAGACAAGCCATGGCATATAAGAAAGATTCTTATTTTAAGGAAGACAAACAAGAGTAAAGAATATTTTCTCAGTTGCTACCGAGAAGTTGCAGTGTTCATGTCATCTGTAAATAATACAAAGAAAATTTCAGTAAAACTTTGCTGATGTAGAGTAATTAGTATTTTTCGTATGATTATGGAAAGAAAATATAAAACTTTGGCATGTTTGCTTGCTCATGGATTTAGTTAATAAGCGCAAAGTCAGTGCAAGATGCACATCTCCCTAACTTGCCATTTAATTGGTTTATTTTTCTGACAGAGAACTAAAAGAGTTTCCATGAGTTTTAATTAGGTATTTGAGTTAATGCAAAAAAAGAACTTCACATATAAATATATTTTTAAAAAGCATCATATATATATATATATATATATATATAGGTTTCACATTTTTTTGCTAATAGACAAAATTTACACTAAGCAATAAACACAGGATAATAGAATCCCATACAGGGGAAGGGGGACAAAACACTTTATACCACGATATTTTATATTTCTTTAATTTATTAACCATTATCATAGTAACCTTATAGGAGAGCTTCCCTATTAAAGGAACGAATAGTCTTTATATATAGTCTTTCTTCTCTGGAGCACATAGACAAACAAAGAAATAAAAAGAGGGTTTAATTAAATTATATTTGTTTTATGATTTAAACATCTACACTCTGCAAATATAAAGTGATTCATAAAAACTTGTCACCAAAAAAGTTATGAAAAAAAGCCTAAAATAATATTTATGTTTTTATTTCCTCAAAAAAAGAGTAAGTAAATCTGTTAATTAAATTGTAAACTTTTTCTGTGTTTTTGCTATTTTCTACCAATTACCTTTTGAAGACTTTTCTAAAATTAAAACAATTTTTTTTTAAATGTCTATTCTTGGTCCAGTAGGTGATATGCTAGTTAAGGTGCTGGATTCCCACATAACCAACTGTGGTTGGAACCTCAGATCTGGAGCTTGAAACACATGTCAGGGATGAGTGTGTATCTGCCCCAAAGCCCAGGAAGAGAATGGAAGAGTGGTCAGTGTGGTCATCCCTCCTGTGGGGTAAATTCTTACTTTGCCTCTCACTATCTCTGTCTCTTTCTGGCAATGCACATGCCCTATGGCAAAAACCTTAAAAATATATAAAAAAAGAAAAATCTATTCTTTATGACTTTCAGTGTTTGTTTGTGTGTTTGTTTTTTCTTATGAATTTACAAGTTTTCAAGTGGTATCAGTTTCTTATAGTTGAAAAACCTAAAGATTTCTTGGTTGCATATTTCTTGGGAATAAATCTGTAAAATTAACTTTTTCTGAAAATGATTTTATTTCACTTTTTTTGAAGAAAATTTTAGCTGAATATAAATTTGTATTTGTTTTCTCCTTTAAGCATTAAAGTTGTCATCCCATTTTCTTCTTCATCATATTAGATGAAAACCCTATAGTCATTTGTTGATTCTCTGTAATGTAATCATTTTTTCCCATCTAGTTGCCTTTTTATAGAATTATTTTATTTATTATTATTATCATTATTCTTTAATTTCATGAAAGAGAGAAAGCACCGCTTTCTGAAATTCCAGTTGTAGGTACTTGTACTTCTACCTGTTGTCTCACAGGTTCCTTGTCTATGCCAATTTTTTCCTACCTTTTTCCTTCTCGGTAGTTCATATTGAACAGTTTCTATTCTTGTTATCAAGTTCACAGATATGAAAATCTGTTTTGTCCAATCTACTGTAAATCTCATCCAGTGAAAATGTTTTCATACATTTTTTTTTTTTTATCTCATACAATTATATGTATTTGGTTATTGTTACTGGTGTAACAAATTACCTCGATCTCTGGCTAAAACCGCCGACGTTTATTCATCCACAGTTATTAAAGCTGTAAACTTGAATTTAACATGTCAGGTGATCCACATTCCCTCATGAGGTTTAGGTTCTGCTTTATTTTTTATTTTATTTTAATTTATGTTATACATTCAATCACATATGTCACTTAGCTTGTAAAGGGAATGTTCCAACATGAATTCATTTCTCACTAGTCCAGGAGGTTCTGCTTTTAGTCTCTTCCAACTTCTCATAGCTATTTGTCAATGTTTGGAATTCTTCAGCTTACGTACTTATCACTACAGTCTGTCTCTATCTTCACATTGCTCTCTCCCTTGTGCGTATATCAAAATCTATCAACACTTCTTTTATAGATATGCAAGTGTTTGAATTAAGGGCCCTAGTGATCTAAATAAATCTCCATCTGAGTACTTTAGCTGAATTACATATTTTTCCATATAAGGTAATTTTCACTCATTTGTCAAATAAGTAAATATTCATGTTTTCTGAGAAGACAAAGTGAATGTATTTTCATAGAAAGTGACCAGTTTTAATCTATCCCTGTCTGACTTCTGCTCTGATTCACATGGAAAATTAGTCCACCTATTCCAACATTGCCAAAAGTCTCAATCCATTTCAGCAACTACAAATATTTAAAATCTCATCGGTCAATAAATACCAACAGCTAACAATTTTATCGTCTAAATCAGGTATGTGTGAGATGCTGGTATGATTCCAAGGCAAATTTTCTACAGCTATGAAACTTGAAAACAAGTTAATCTCCTTTCTACTGAGGTGGTTGAGTTGGCCTGTGAATCACATGCCTGATGTCTTCAGCAGACGTCCAGCAACATAACCTGCACTTCTCCCCAGAGCATACCTTCCTCATAGTAGATATTCTGATTTCAGCTTCTTTTCTAGTTGGGACAGGCTAAGAACCTTCCAAATCATCAAATTCTGGTTCATTTTCCCTTCACATTAAGATCATTCCTTAGTTTATCTTCCTTTGCTCAAGTTCTATAGCAACTAAAAGAAACCAGGCTGCCCTTCCAATACCTTGCTGGGAGATCTATGTAATTAAATATCCATGTTCGTTATTTACATGTCTGCTGTCTACTCAGTAGTAGAACAAAAATCAGTGCAATTTTCTGCCACTATGTAAAAAGGACAGCGTTTTCTCAAATTTTCAATTATATGTCTCTCATTCTTTTTGAGTCTTCATCAGAATTGCCTTTAATTCTATTGTTTTTCAAAATCCTAATGGCAGTCTGAGCTAGGATTGTTATGACAGATTACTGCAAACTAGATAGTTTTAAAACACGAATTAAGTATCTCAAAATTCTGGAAGCTAAAATTCTAAAACTGAGATACAGGCAATGTCACATTCCAAATAAAGGCCTTTGGAGAAAATTGATCATTTGTCTCTTCTAGCATCTGGCAGCTTTCTAGCATTCCTCCACTTGTTACTACATGTCTCTGCTCTATCTTCTTCACATTGCCTTCCCCTCTGAGCATCTGCCTCACTCTGCCCCTCTCTTAAAAGGGTATGCATGATTGTTTTCAGGCCTACCCAGGTATTCCAAAATGAAATCTTCCTCTCAAGATCCTTACCCTAATCACAGTTTCTTACAATCTAAGATAATATTAATAGGTTCAGAAGGTTAAGATGAGAACATATTCTTTTTAAAATTTTTTTAATAGAGATTTTCACTATAGGGCATGTGAGCTCACTGGAAATACAGAAAGAGACAGAGAGACAGAAAGCAAGAAATCACCCCCCAGGGGTCATGGGCCATGCTGCAATCTCTTTGCCTCCATTCTCCTCTCAGAATTTTGGGCATGCACACACATACACACAGCATGAGTTTTACGCTGCCAGGTCCTGGACTCGACTACATGGGAGTCCAGCAATACAACCGTTACGTCATTTGCTGGTCTCAAGATATGAATGCATTCTTCATGATGGGTAAAGTCTTTTTACAAGCAAAATGAGAAATAGTGATTGTTTTAAAAAATTGGAATAATAATAATAATGATTGGGAAAAACAATGAAAAGATATTGAATGATGAAGTGGGGAGATTAATGTCTCTGTGTTGACTGACATGCATGGATGGCATGCCCTTTTGAAAAAGCAATGTAATACAATGTAAAGTCATATGCAATTCAATGTAATATAAGCAAGATTATGAAGATAATAAAAAAAAAGATGTGAATGTATTCTTGTGGTCAATACTCAGCCTACTACTTGCCATTTATATTGTTTTCATATTTCATTTGTAGCCTCCTTATATACATGGTTTCTCATAAATCTGTGAGTAAATTTGCATTAAATCTTTATAGAGTCCTGTCTGCTAAGTCTATTGCTCCTATTATTTGGGGTCATTTTTATTGACTGACTTTACTTCTGATAATTACTTACATATTCTTAGTTATTTGAATATGTGGTACTTAATTGTATGATAGATGTTGTAAATTTTATTTAGTTATTTTTTAAATTTAATTTATCTCTTTTCTAAAAAAAAAGAGACACATTAAAAAAGACAGAGACAGAGAGAGACAGAAATAGGAACTTTAGCATAGTCTTAGCACCACAATCCACACCCAGCTTTTGTCAACTCCAGATTGTGGGCACACACATGCTTGGCTTACTTAGGGATGTTTGCAGGCATGAACCCAGAACCTTCCTTTGTGAACCAGCCTGAGTGTCACATTTTACTAATGTATTTTTTTCCAGTCACTGGATGTTGTGAGTTTCATATTGTTGTGTGATTGACTTCCTTTGAAGAGTAGTGGACTTTATTCTAGCAGGTGGGCATAAATTGCTTTGAATTAGCTTAGTCCTTTAAAGTTTTATTTTAAGCTCCTATAGCATAGGGTTAGAGATGCTTTTACTCAAGGGCCAATTTAACTTTTTTATTTGAGTGTAAGATTTTGGGGTTCTTAATAAATTCTCTAGATTCACCCTGTAGTCAGATTTTGAACATCTTTTTGCATTAGCTTCTAGTGAGAATCTCTAGGGTTTCTTCTGCTTTTAGGACCCCAGTCATTCCAGTCATTCCTTTCCCAGATACGGAGTTCTATCCCCTGACTGGTCAGGTATTCAGCCACCCCACGCCCCCCATTCAGATATCTCAAGATCTCTTGTAAGAACCTGCCTCTACAGTGGCTTTGCTCCTTACATTCCAGTTATGGCAAGATCCCTAATCCCTAACCTCAATTTTCCATCTCTTCCATTGGAGAAGACGACCCGTGTTCTGTGTGTGTCTGTGTGTGTGTGTGTCTGTGTGTGTGTCTCTGCATGTGTGTGTACATCATAGCATGAAAATTTCCTCTAAGCAGAAAATTGGTGCCATCTGAAGTCTTTTCCACTTTGTTATCCTTCTCTCATTTATTACAGTTGGTATGGCCTATTATCACATGTTAAGAATATATTTTATTTAGCTTATCTGTAATTCTTGTTTCTAATAGGAACAACAACAAAATGACAAATAGATTCAAGCCAGAAGCAGAAACTGAGGTTTCCAACTAAAAACTTCCTTATTTTTATATGACAAATGGGTAGTTTTTAAAGTTTATTTATTTTATTCATAATAGTATATGCGAATGCATGAAAGAGACAGAGAAAAAGAGAGAGAGAAGAAAGAGAGAAGTGCCTTCAACAGGATGTCATCACACAGAATCCCTTTCCCCTTGTGCTCCAGCTTCTCAGAGTCCTGGGGACATGTTCACACACCCAGTGTGCTTTCAAGGCAGCCTGAATCTAAACTCACCACTGGCCCTGTGGCCTCAAGCACTACAGTACAGTTTAGTACTGACTGTGCCATTAGGCTAGGCCAGTAAGCTACTTTTCAAAATAATTTATTAGGTCCCAGCAATTTGAAAATAAAGCCATCACCAATATTTTTATCATTGAATTCTGATTTAAAAATAACCTGTTTAAACAATGTAACTCTAGTTGAAAAATGACTAAAGGAAAAAGTTACTGAATGGAGGTAGGATCCATTGGTTTCTTTGTCTGGATCATTACACCAACCAGGAAGTTAATACTATAAGAAGGAAGCATAAATCTCAGAAGGGCCAAGGCTACTCTCTTTTCAAATCATTGAGTGAATGAAATAGTGCCTTCAAATAGGAAAATCATCCTCCTAATTCATTCTGCTTGACTCTGGAGCTCAAAGAGTAAACTTCTGTGTTTTGGATGGAAAGCAGAAGGCAAGGGCAACATGCAGTCACATAAATCTTTAAGTTTCAAGTTGTGTTTTCTTGTCACATTTAGGCTGAAATAGTACTTTTTTCATCAACTACTGGGCAAAATAGAAATTAGAACTGACAGACTTTATTACTAAAATAAAATTCACATAGGCACAAGATAAATTAATAAAGATGAACCAACTCCACCATCAGAGTCTTGGACCCAATAGCTTAAAAGATACACCAGGCATGTGTGCTTGCAAACTCAAAATCTTGAGGGGAGAATAGGATGGCATCGTGGTCTTCCCTTCAGGGCGTAATTTCTTACTTTACCTCTCTCTCCGTCTCTCTCAATCAAGTGCATGTGCCCTACAAAAAAAATCTAAGAGCACGACAACAACAACGACAAACTAAGGCAAGTTAATAAAGATGAAGTTATTGAAATGTAACAATTACATTTGCAATCTTTGACACACAGAGGGTATTCAAGCAGAATTTGATGATATAGATAAATAATAAGAGAATAAGGCATTGGGTAGGCAGTGCGGAAGAGCTTCTCTAAGACAATTGCATGTGAAGGCATACTCACAAGCAAGATGATAGTGGCAGTATTAAATTTTAACTGACCCTTATGCTACCGGAAAAAGGCCAGGGTTAAGGTTTCTTCCACTCTTTGATGTTCCTGTCATTGGCTTAATGCAAATAAACAATCTTCTCCTTATGACTCAGAAAATATTCACAGATGACCCCCTTGAAAATGGACTTTTCATATTCTCATTTGTTTTTACCTCATAAAAGACTAGCTGGACAGTTTGTACCAATTAATCATTCTAAACAAAACACTTAATAACTTTACTTAACCAAATTTGAGTTAAACTGTTTACTCGTGAGTGTTAAACTTTGCGAGGCCATCAAATTTTGTCAGCACTGAAATGCAGAAAGACATCCTACTCTTGAAAATTACCTGAAGGAAAGTCACTGCTCAGTGAACTGATCATGCCAGGCAGTTCACTCCACACCCACATACCCAGTTATCTCTAGTTTGTTTGCCTTTCCCGATACAAGTAAGTCTCTCTTTCTGAACTTTGAGACTCTTGCCAAGTTTATGAAAAAGAATTCTCCTTATTGTAGTACAAGTACTTCTCCCTAGTTGCAACGGTCCCTTTCCTATATCGTAATAGTCTTCCCATTTAATATCTCTCCTTTTGTAAGTTCAAATTTATTTTTATTTGTCAAATAACAAACAGTAAACAAATTTATCCATGTCTTTTTTATTGTTGTTTTTCTTTTTTGTATGAGAGTAAAATTATGTGTCATTGATATCATGTTGCTTTTTTGCATCTGACTCAAACTATTTGTAGAGTGAAGTTTCCTTTAAAATATTCGGAAATATTAACAATTTTTTATTACTTCCTATATGTGTTTATGTAAAAGTTCTCAATTCTTATCCTATAACTCTTTAATAAATATCAGAGTTATAATTCAATATCTAAGAGTGATATAGCATTAGTTTACACATTTGACTTATGCTGTTTAATGTCAATACAAATGAGAAATTCAACAGTTAATCGATCTAGATTGTCAAAGTTAAAGATTACATGTAGGGTAAAAGTAAATCATTGCGATATTTTCATTTATTTTTTTCTTCTCATTATATTGCTATTAGAATAATCCTGGATTGTTGTAATAAAGAAATTCAAACATATATAATAACTTAAAGACAGCAGTAACTTTTTTTTGGGGGAGGAGAGTTTTGGTTTTTTTTTTTTTTTTTTTTTTGCTATAGGGCATGTGTGTTCACCAGAAAGACAGAGAGACAGAAAGTGAGAAATCATCCCCTAGGGGGATGGCCACGCCACAATCCCTTCTCCTCCATTCTCCTCTCGGGATCTTGGGCACACATGCACATGGACCTGGCTTGAGTTTATGACACCGGGTCTGGGACTCAACCACCCTCAACTACATGGGAGTCCAGTGATATAGTCATTACATTAACTGCTGGTCCCAAAGACAGTAACATTTTAAGGGGACACCTCACCAATTGGCAGTGGTGAATTAATGCCTCTGGTCTCATTTTATGTCTCTCTGGCTTTTAGGACCACGTTATCCTTTGTATCCCCTAAGCTTGCTTTATGTTCACAGATTTTTTTACTCTTTTTTCCCCTCGTATAATCCCTTCAAACACATAAAAAAAGACCTGTTCTATTCATTTCCACTGAGTTTCACATGTCAGTATCTACTCGAGAAAAATGAGAGGAGGCCATTTCTAGTTTGAGGCTACATGAAGACACATAGAAATGAAATAATATTGGTAAAGTTTATCAAGTATTTTTTACTTTGATCTATTGCTAGAAGTAAATTATACATCATCAAGAACGCCAATATGGCTACACAAATAAGCTTATGCATTTAGACATAGTATGAAGATGGTTATATCATATTTTTTAAAATGTAAAGCTAAATAGAAATAATTTTGATAACTCTTGAACCTCTGAGAATTGTTCTATGAACCAACTAAAATCTTTGAATCCCAGTCGACAAACCAATCTATGAATTATGGAGAATTACTGAACTGTTAGGAAAAGGAAGTATTAAAAAAGGATATAAAGATTAAAAACTGTGGATGAGCTATGATTTAGCATTTTTATTTTGAAGTTCAGTACTCCCAATTTGCAAATTTAATACTGATGGCCCTAAAATCATTTATCACATTGACTTGGAAATGACCTCAGATCCTTTTGGGTTAATGCTTTAAGCTTGCATTTTTGCCATATTTAAAAAATCAATTAATGTAACCATAAGAACTGTGGCTAGAATATTTGACTCTTTTGAATTATTAAATTGATTTTTGTTTATTATGTCTGGTACATTTGTGGCTTATTCAAAAGGCAGAAGTATATAAAAGTAAAGTCTGCCAGATCTATGCACTTTGAAGACTTCAATAATCATTTTGCACTCAATATCAATTAATCTCACTTTGTTGTTGATGTCAACTTTACTGTTACTTTAAACATTTTTTAAATTGTAGGGAGATTATTATTCTGTAAAAAAAAAAAAAAAGACTTTCTCGTAAACGTTACACCACATAAAATGTTTTGAATTGATTTGTTCACCTGTCTTAATCGAAAAATGCCCCTGCAGTAAAGAATACCCCATAACAGAGGTTCGAAACATTTTTATTCTTTCTTTGAGATTTTCAAATAATAAATATGTTTAAGCAAGCCAATACTTAGAAATTGCTTATATAAATATATATATATATATTTTTGGAGAGTTGTTTTTTTTTTTTTCGCTATAGGGCGCATGCGCTCGCCAGACAGAGAGAGACATAGAGACAGAAAGCGAGAAATCACCCCCAGGGGGGATGGTCACACTGCAATCCCTTCTCCTCCATTCTCCTCTCGGGATCTTGGGCATGCATGCACACGCGCCCGGCGTGAGTTTTAAGACACCGGGTCTGGGACACGAACCGTGGTTGACTACATGGGAGTCCAGCGACATAGCCATTACGCTAACTGCTGGTTCCCTATATATATTAAATGTGTGTATGTACACACAAAAAATCCTTGGATACACATATATGTATGATTATTTTTATGAATTTTATGCATATGTATATATGCATTATATATATCCTATGTATACACATATTATATATTTTTTAATATAAAATATGTGTATACATAGGATATATATATATGTGTGTGTGTGTGTGTATATATATATAAAGCTAAACATACTGAAGTCTCCAATTCTGATTTAGTACTACATGGTTTATTCCAGTTTTTGCCCTTGCTTACCTATAACCTCCAACTCCAACAGTGAGAAACCTAGCTCCCATGATCCTTCATCCACTTACTTATTTTTTCATTCCCAGTATAAACATGTATTAGGGTTCTCCAAAGAAAGAGAAAGATATGGCAGATAATCAGATAAATAATAGATAAACTGACTAATTGATAGCTAGATAACAAAGGAATTAACTAGGAGAATTGACTCACATAATTATGAAGGCTGAGTCTCATAATAGACCATCTGCAAGCTGAACACATTAGTATACTGAGAGAGTGGTTCAGTCCAAGTTTGAAGGGCCTCATACACTGAGAAATCAATGGTGTAACTCTCGATATGAGATCAAAAGCTTGAGATCCCTGGCTGTTGCTTGTGTAATTCCTGGTGTCCAAAGGCAGGAGTAGAAGAACGTTCCAGCTCTAGAAGAGAGAAAAGAGAAACTACCTTTTCTCTGCCTTTTGGTTCTGTCCCACCCTCTAGCTGAGTGGATAGGGCCTATCTCTTCTACCGCAGTACAACAGTCTCCTCTGGAAACATGTTCACAAACACATCCACAATTCATGCTTCGTTAGCTCCCTAGGTATTTCTTAATTCAGTTAACACCTAAAATTATCCATTTTGTGTGTAGTGGTTTCAGCATTGTTATCAAACCCCATTAGGAAACAACATTTACAATACAGAGTGCAGTGCTAATGTTCAGTCTCTTTTATGTGTAGTTGTATATTCTCCCTTCATTTCAGTATCCCATGCCCTTCTTACATTCAGTGAGGTTATGTCAGGTATTTATAATGCAGTTGAATTCTTTTGTTAAAGTGTCCTTTTCTTCGTGGGATGCTCTTATCTCTTAATTTATTCTTTAAATTTCCATACATTATGGTTCAGTCTGTATTGTAAGGTTTGCTGAATATTGAAAAATGCAATGTTAACTATCCATTACTACATTACCACACAGGATATTTATTTATTTACTTATTTTGAGAGTTTTTTTGCTTTAAGGCGTGTGCGCTCTCCAGAAAGCCAGAGAAAGATAGAAAGCGAGAAATCACCTCCCAGGGGGGATGACCACGTCGCAATCCCTTCTCCTCTCAGGATCTTGAGTACACACACACACGTGCACACCGTGAGTTTAAGCCACTGGGTCGGGGACTTGAACCACAGTCAACTACATGGGATTCCAGCAACATAGCCATTATGCTAACTGCTGGTTCCAATTACCACACAGGATATTCACAAAATAAAGAGCTCTAAGAAATGGAGATATAGAAGAGAAAGGATTGCAGTGTGATCACACCCCTCATTGGGGGTGATTTGTCCCTCTTCCTATCTCTGTCTCTCTGTCTCTCTCTGGAGAGGACAAACACCCCTCTGTCAAATAAAAAGAAAGAAAGAGAAGGAAGGGAGGAAGGAGGAAGAAAGAAAGAGAAGGAAGAGAAAAAGAAAGTAATTTAAAACATTATCTTGGAAATACAAGTTAAGTGATATCTAGTTAAAATGATTTTCAAACTGTGAACACTGGAATATCAGCATTCTTGTGAGGATTCTTGTGATAGGGAATGACTGTTAGGCCTCAGCCTCATTCCAAGTTTTCACCTTTCTCAAATGATTGATACATTTGAGTTACACATTTGTTAAAAAACTGTTGAACAGAGTTTACCTACCTTATGCCTTTGATCTGTGAGGAAACAGCTTGTAAATGACACAAATAGATAAAATATGAAGCTTATATATGAAAATGATATATGGGAATGTTACAAAGATATTACATGTATATTTGGGGTATTTTTGTACACCTCACAGTATACAGTTAGGATATATATTTGTGTGTGCATACAAAAACCCTTACATACATATATCTCTATGATTGTTTCTATGAGTTTTTCCATGAAAATATGCATTATATACATAAGCACTATGTATACATATACATATAATATATATTATATATTATATATGTACATTTATAGTACACAAATAAGGCTAAAAATATTAAAATCTCCAATTCTGATTTAGTACTCCATGGTTTATTGTAGTTTTCCCCCCTTGCTTACCTATAACCTCCAACTCCAGCAGTGAGAAACCACGCTTCCATGATCCTTCATCCATTTTCTTATTTGTTCATTCTCAGAATACACATGTATTACAGTTCTTCAGCAAAGCAAAGAGGGTATTAATCACATCATGTAGCAAATATTTACGAAGATTAGAACGTTTTAATCAACAGAAAGATTTTAGTTCAGAAATGAGTGTTGCCTTTTGTGTGTGACATTGACAAGATGCTTTAGGTTTTTTGTTTAGCTTTTTATGATGGAGGATATGTGCTTGTGAGAGAGAAAAAAAGTGTGAAATGGAGTCAGAGAACCTTCAAAGGAGGCTGGTCACACTACATTCCTCATCTTTTAACCCATCATTCCTGTGTCCTGGATTGATACATAACCCCATGTGTTTTTCACAGTGCAGGAGCTGTGCCTTGAGCCCTGGCAGATCGCATGGGCTTGAGCTCCCTCTGTACAGTGCCTAACTGCTATGCTATCAGGTTAGCCCCAGATTAATTTTTAATTCCCAAGGAGGTGATCATCAGATTACGTAGTGGTTAAGGTGCTGGACTCTCACATAGTCAACCGTGGTTTGAGTCCCAGATCTGGTGACCTAAAATTCAGACTGGGCACGTTTGCATGTATGCCCAAAATCTCAAGAGCAGAATGGAGGAGAAGGGATTGCAGCATGGCCATACCCTTGGGGGAAATTTCTCTCTTTTTTGTCTTCGTGTCTCTCTCTGTCTCTTTGGTGAGCACATGCACCCAATAGCAAAAATTTCTCAATAAATAAATAAAATTCCCAAGGAAAAGTATGCTACAACTGGATACAATTTTTGACTTTTCTTTGTTTTTTTTTCTTGAAAAAGTGATTTATTTTCACTTATTATTACCGTTATGTTTTAATTTGCTCAGAGAGAGACAGAGAAAGAGGAAAAGTGAGAAAGCAAGCCACCAGATCCAGGACTCGAATTGTGATCAGCCATGGGGGAGTCCAGCACCTTTAACCACCACTCTACCTGCCGGCCTCCAATTTTTGTCTTTTCTAATAGTAATATGTGTCAAGATTAGATGATCAATGTCTGGAAGTGATCATTAATATATCACTGAGTGTCAAACATTGACTGCATATCCACATGGCAGCCGTAGGCACACTGTAGGAGTGCACCTTTGTTAAAATTGATATTTGCATTTTTCACAGATAAAGTGCATTTATTCCCATAGCAGAAATATGCTTTAATATAGTGTGATACCCAAGGAGAGTGCTGCTTGTGCCCTTCCAAGCTTGAAGAAAAGGATTATATTAAGTGAATTCTGCAGGCAATGATTGAACCTGTTCGAACAATCTTCCTGAATTACTTGACCTTGCTAAATACATAACAGACTTTTAAAAGAGGCCCAATCTCCTAAATCATTCTACTAAATTTATTTTCTTAAACCACCATTCTCAGCATATTATGTCCTTACTCAGAAACACTTAAATGATTCAATTGTGCAGAGGAAAAAGCTTAAAAAATTACTGACTGTAGCGTTCATGGTCTACCACTAGAAAATTGCTTTTCCAAAAATATTTACCACTGATTATCAGCATGAGCTGCAGAGTGTATATACTTCTGCACAATAACCACCCTTGCATTTCTCGTTTCACCTCTGTCACTTTATTCTATCTCTAGTGCTCTCTCTGAATCTCTCTCTTTCATCTCTCTCTCTCTCTCTCTCTCTCTATATATATATATATATTTCTACACTTCATATTTTAGTGGATGCTTATCTCAGACTCTGATCATCTTTTATTTCTCTATATGCAGTTCCTTCAAGCTATTTCCTATGCATACTTTTCTTCTGCTGCTTTACTGTCTCTTTAAGCAATTTATTTTCTATTTTCATATCTTTAAATGTCACCTACATAGTGATGTATCATAAATATATATTTCCAACCATGACATCTCTATTGATTCCAGACTTACGTACATGGCTGCCTACTTCATATCTTTCCTTGGAATTCTGACAGGTCTCTCATCAAAGTTAGAAGATACACCACTGCATCCTTGCCTTTCCTCCCCCAAATTGCTCCTTCATAATTATTTCCCATCTCTGAAAGGAAATCACAATTCATACATTTGCTAAAATCCAAAACCTACATGTCAGGTATCTTTACCCTCCAGTGCTCTCACTGAGCTCCATTTGTTTTATCTACAAATATATATTTCAAACCTGTCCACCTTCTATCTCTCTTGTCAATTTTGTTGTCTAAACAACTGCCATTATTTGTCCAGAATACTAACATAGATTTATTTCTAGGAGATTTATGTAGCTATAATTAAATAGCATAAAATACACCAATTTTGTTCATATAGTTCATTGATTTTTAGTAAATGTAAAAGTGTCATCACAATCCAGTTTAGCCATCTCTATCACCTAATAAATTTCCCTTGAGTGTATTTGAAATCAGTTTTTACTCTAATCCAGCCCTAAGCCACCGCAGATCTGCTTTCAATGGCTATAAAATTGTCCTTTTAGGAAATTAAACAGAAGTGGCCATGTAAGGAAACAGTAGGTGGCATAATGGTTACACTACTGGATTCTCACATGGTTGGCAGTGGTTCGTGTCCCAGACTCGGAAGTTTGAAACTCATGCTGGGTGTGGGTGCATGCATCGGTATTTGGTTATTCCTCCTGAGTGGTGATTTTCTGCTTTGTGTCTTTCTGTCTCCGGCAAGCACACACGCCACCCCCCCTCCCCCCCCAAAAAAAAAGGGAAGAAAGGGAAAAGAGAAAGATTAAAGAAAATGGCCATGTGAAGGTGAAGGCAGAGAGTGGCCTGGACAGAACTTTCCTTCATAGCTCTCAGAAAGAACAACCCTGATGGTACCTTGATTTCAGACTCGCAGCTTCCAAGACTTAGATCATTTTCTCTCAGTAAAGCCACTCGTTATGTGGTATTATACCACCATACAATTTTGATTTTGGTTATAGACACTGGAATCAGTTTGTAGAAGTAGCTCATTGGGGTATCGAAAGAATATATGGTATGTGAAGAGATGGATAGAAAAAATGTGAGTGACTAATGAAGTCCTTGCCTACAATCCACATTCTTGCAGACTTTTCAGAAATGTGCACCAATAATTTGCTGATATTATTTAAAGCGATTTGAATTGGTCTTTGTGACAAATCCAATGGAAAACTTCTTAAATGATATTGCCATGAATCCTAAAGCTGACACTGCTAATTATCCTTTGAGACTTATGAAAACCGGGTGCTAAATCATTTATATGCTTGTTTTTGGTATAAAATCTAAGAGTAGATTTTGAGATACTTAAGCTTCGGAATTTAAAACTTATATGTATTTTTAAATTTGGCTTTTGCATTTAAAAACTTTGTTTTTCAAGACCTTTATCTTTAGGTTTTCAGAGTTTCAATTATTTGGAAATTGAACATTAAATCCCACTTAAATCTTCAGTTAAGTCCCATGTATTCAAATAAAGTGTTGAAATTTTGGGGAAAATATAATTTCTTATATTCTGTAATTTTACCTAAGATTCTGAGCCTACATTTAAATGTGAAAGGGCTTCTGAGTAAGAAGGAATCACAAGGGGGACCAGCAGTTGGCATAATAGCTATGTTGCTGGACACCCATGTAGTTGACTACAGTTTGAGTCCCAGTCCCAGACCCAGTGACTGGGCGCGTGTGCGTGTATCCCAAGATCCTGAGAAGAGAGTGGAGAAGGAATTGCGGCGTGGCCATCCCCCTGGGGAGTGATTTCTCACTTTCTGTCTCTCTGTCATTCTGGCACGTGCCCTATAGCAAAAACCTCTCAAAAAAGAAGGAATCACAAGGAATAAAGCCACATATAGATAGATTAATAGATCAAAATATCATGCTCCAAATAAAATAAAAGATATGTGTATAAATAAATGATGAACTGGTACAAACATCACTCTTCACTTTCCAAAAAGAGAAATTTTAGGATCTATGTGGCATGGTTATAAATAAATTACACATATAGTCTCACAATTTTGAAAATCATTTCCTCAGGATTCATGACCCAAATTCATCTTCTTGCCTTCTGATGTAAAACGTATATTTGATCCTCTACATTTTCTATATGAACCCCTGACTTCTTTTATAGCTGTTAAGATCCACAACAATCTGCACAAATTCATTTTAACCTGATTGTTTGTCCTATGTATCTAGTTAACCACAATCCTGAACTTCTGTATGTTATCAATAGAATAAAATATAAAGTCTACATTAACTCAGGATATCTATTTATAAAGTAAACAAAAATCTCAAAACATGGTTAAGACAAAAATAGTTAAAATGTGTGTGTGTGTGTGTGTGTTTGTGTGTAGATGAGAATGGGCCATGACTACAATACAATAATATTTAAAATTTCAATACAAAGCTATGTATTCATTAATTAATTACAGATATTTTTTGATTTATAGATTCAATGATTTTATTGTGACTCTTCTTCATTATCAATCATTTCCATGAGCATTAGCCATTTTTCATCATTTCCTATTTTCCTTCAGGCTGGCATTCCCCATTTATGACAAAAGCCTCAAGAAACGAAGACTGAGTAAGAGCAAATGATTGTTAGTTTTCTATTGCTGCTGTAACAAATTACCACAAGCTGAATGACTTAGAACAATACAAATTTATTATCTTCCATTCTGGAAGTCAAATGTCCAAACTTAACTAATATCTAGAGGTCACCAGGGTTCGTTCCTTCCGGAGACTCAAAAGAGTGATGTACTTCCTTTTCTTTTTCAGCTTCCAGAGGCCACCTGCATTCCTTGATTCCTGTCCTCTTTCTCCAGCTTCAATTTAGAGACTGAAGCAGAGGGCGGGAAGATAGTGTAGCAGTTTCTTCGCTGGACTTCCACATGTTGGATTGCAGTTTGAGTCCCATACCCAGTGACTTGAAAATCAGGCTGGGTGCAGGTGGGTGTGTGCCCAAGATCCTAGGCGGAGATAGAGAAGTGATTGTGGTATGGTCATTACCCCCTGTGAGGTGATTTCTTGCTTTCCTTCTCACTGTCTCTGTCTCTCTCTCTCTGGTGAGTGCACATACCCTAAGGCAAAAATCTCTAAAAACAAAGAGTGAAGCATTAGTACCTCCTCTTTGTTGATTGTCCTTACACTGCCTACTCTGACCCTGACCCTGACCCTTTCTTCTTTCTCTTAGGATGGCTCTGTGACCATATGGGGCCACTTGTCCTGAATAAACCAGGACAATCTCATCTCCACATCCTTAATTTGTTTACTTCTGCAATGTCCCTTTTGCCATATAAGGTAAAACACGTAGGGGCAGAGATTATACCTAGACATCTTTGGGGGAGGGCATTCTTCACTGTGTCACAAATACTAGGTGAATTTACATTTTTTTTTTTTTGAGAGATTTTTGCTAAAGGGCGCATATGCTCGTGGGAATGACAGAGAGAGACAGAAAGCGAGAAATCACCCCTCAGGGAGATGGCCACACCACAATCCCGTCTCCTCCATTCTCTCAGGATCTTGGGCACGCACACACACACATGCCCGGTGTGAGTTTAAGCTACCGGGTCCGGGACTTGAACGGCGGTCAGCTACATGGGAGTCCAGCAATGTAGCCATTGCACTAACTGCTGGTCCCTCATTTTCATTTTTAAGGAAAAATCATCCTCAATATTCAGTAGGCCCAAGTAATACTTATATTACTTTCTATTCAAATTAATTCTAGTATTAAGGGCTAAATCTGTGTCAACTTTTTTCTAAAAGGCTTTCTCAATTGTTCAGCCATAGTGATTTGCTACTCTTTTGAAACATTTAGCACTCATCACAGTTATTTGCTTCACTCTATGCATGCATTACCTTGAGGTGCTATTTGAATTTTTGTTTTGTTCTCAGTTTTCTAATAGATTGTGAATTGTTTAGAAGAGTTCATGTGTATTCTCTGACTCTTTTTAAAAAATCTATCACATAGTACATATTAGATGCCAAGTACTAACATGATAATTTTAAGTATAGGTGTTCTAATGAAAAAACAAAATTAGGGCCAACATGTGGCATGGTTGTTAAGGTAGCTGGATGACACATAATGGAATGTTGGTTTGAGGCCTGAATATGGTGCCCTGAGAAAAACTTGTGCATATGTGTGTGTGTGTGATCAAAATCCTAAGAGGAGAATAGAGAAGGAATTATAGCATGGCCATCCCCCCTGGGGTGATGGAGGGGTTCTCGGTTGCTTGCTTGCTTCTTTCTTTTTCTCTTTCCTTCTTTCTTTTTCTATTTATTTCTTCCTTTTCTTTCCTTCCTTCTTTCTTTTTCTTTTTCTTTTTCTTTTTCTCTTTCTTTCTTTCTCTTTCTTTCTTTCTTTCTTTCTTTCTTTCTTTCTTTCTTTCTTTCTTTCTTTCTTTCTTTCTTTCTTTCTTTTTTTGTTTCTTTTCTTCTTTCTCTTTCTCTTTCTTTTTTTCACTTCCCCTCCCTAGCACACAATCCCTATGGCAAAATAATAAAGAAAACAAAAGATAAAAACATAAAATCAAGCTCTAATCTACTTCACAAGGTAATTTCTTTTAAGTTAGAGCTTTATACTCTATTTTACCTCCATTAATATGTGCCATAGATTGCAAGCGTTAAAATGTGGAGAACACCAGGGACAGCAGGTGGCATGGTGGTTAAGGTGTTAGATTCTCACATGGTCGACAGCAAGTTGAGTCTCTAACCTGGCAGATTGAAAATCACTCTGAGCACATGTATGTATGTGCCCAAAATTTCAGGAGGAGAATGGAGAAGGGATTGTGGCATGGCCATCCCCCTGGGGGGTGGTCTGTCATATTCCTTCTCCCTTTCTCTCTCTCTCTTTTTCCTGTAAGCTCACACACTCTATTATTAAATAATAATAATAATAATAAACTTAAAAAAGGCAGAAAAGTGGAGAGCACCTTTTGTAACAGATGAAAACCTTGTAAATAGATATTCATAGAGTCCTAGGGTTTATTTCATATCTTGGGAGTATGAACCTTCTTTATGCAACATCTGTAATTATTATATCATAAATATTATTATTTTTTGAGAGGTTTATTGCTATAGGGCGCATGCGCTCGCCAGACAGACAGAGAGAGACATAGAGACAGAAAGCGAGAAATCACCCCCCAGGTGGAGGGTCAAGCTGCAATCCCTTCTCCTTCATTCTCCTCTCGGGATCTTGGGCACGTACGCACACGTGCCCGGCGTGAGTTTTAAGACACTTGGTCTGGGACGGAAACCGTGGTCAACTACGTGGGAGTCCAGCAACATAGCCATTACGCTAACTGCTGGTTCCCTCATAAATATTATTTTTAAGAAAATTATCTACAGTTTCTCTCTGCTTCATTTTATCTACTCTATATAAGTATTGCATTTAAAGTAAAAAATATCTAGACTACAAATTTCTCTTGTAAATAGTGTTAATCATAATGAAGTAGTAATATATTTATTGATTTCAAAGATATTTATCCATTTATAATTTCATGTAATTGTGATCAGCAAATATTGAAAATATCCTTGAGTCAGTAGTACACTTGTGTTATGAAAATGCTCCAACAATTTCTAACCATTCGCCTCTTTTTTTTTTTTCTTTAAGAAAAAAGAGGCACAGTCCTCTTACCTGACTGGGATTCCAGGTGCACATCAAAGCGTCCAGCCTTGGCTGGGGATTGAACTAAAGGCTTTCATGTAATCCTCACTGGCAGAACAAAAGCGTCTCAACAGTGGGCACCACTGTGTTTGCACCATCTAAATTTAAATGAATACAAATTTTAGAGAAAAACTTATTCCTCATGCCTATATCCAAGTGGATTTTCTCTACATGCTAGTTTTAGAACTGTCTTATGGCCAAAGGAATCCCATTATTATTTTAGTATTATTTTTAAATTTCTTTTCAAGATTTATTTCTCTAATTCACAAATAATGCAAGTTCTAGTTCCCAAATACTTAAATGTGGCTGAAAATTTCAAATTGAAGTTTCAATCATGCGTTAATGTGAAAACACCTCAATGTGAAAATAACTAGACATCATATGAAGCAGAGGCTGAAGAGGCCAATTTAATAGCACAGACCAATTATCTACTTATTTTACACATAAAATATACAAATAACTTGAACTCAGAGCTCTTAACGTGAGAGTTCAGTTCATTAACCCACTGCACTGACTACACAAATCTCCTGATACTGAAATACCCTAGGGAGAATCATCCCGTAATGCATATTACAGTGATTTGCTATCGAGTAAAGGGAAGATTTCCTCAATTTCAGCTGTGTAACCGCACTGTATTACCGCACATGGGGCACTTCTCAGCATCTTGCCATCTGAAATAAACATGAGGGCAACTCCCATAAAAATGATTTATTCCCTTTTTTAAAGAACATGCTTATCATAAACCAGCATACTATAGCATGTTGGAGAGGAAGTATGGGTTTCATTTCCAGCAAGAATGGAATAATCCACTCTGTCTATTATACTTATGGTAAACTTTGTAGAAAATATAGGAGATATTTTTATGGTTTTGTCAGGAGAGGAGATGAAAAGAAAAAAATAATCATCCATGGACCTCCAGCACTTCATACCATTGTGCTGAAAGTTGTCATTGTCAGGTTTCAGTCCCCAAGCTTGTCCTGCCTGTTCTGTTCATGAAAATAATGGAATATGTTAGAAAGGCAACTTTAGCTGTCCTATATTAACTTGTTCTGATGTTTTAATATTGGGATTCTTCTGAAATTTACTACTTAGGTTTTATGTTTCTGTTATTTGTGATAAAATAACTAAAAAAAAATTGGAAAATGAGTGTAAAAACTTTGAATACATTTTAAAGTGACTATTTTTGACTTTGTACCTCTTAATTTGGATGCCAACATCTATAAATGCATAGTAACATAATGGAGTCCTATAATGGAGTCCTTAAATGTTGATGAAATCTCATAATTTAAGGACATTTATAAATAAACTTGGGCAATTATTAAACTGCAGTATTGTTGCAATGGCTGGTATTGGTTTATTCTGTATGTTTACTGTGTTCTTCTATAGTCTCACTAGTTTCTTTTCTTTTTGGTTTATTCTGTATGTTTACTGTGTTCTTCTACAGTCTCACTAATTACTGTGTTCTATAGTCTCACTAGTTTCTTTTCCTCTCAGATACTGAAGAAATAAAGGGGAGCTTTATTTATTTTTCTGTTACATGCTCTATGTCTATTCCACTTATATGCAGAATGAACCTTAAATGCATATCACTGGCTTTTGAAATAAACATATCTCCTTGTCTGTTAAGAAAGTCAGTAACGCTCAGAGTAAGCAACTTATTGTAAATGGAATGTTAGGCATTCAAAATTAGTCATAAAAGCTAAAACTATCTCTTGAAAACCAATCTGTCAATTTAAATTTATTATTTTAATGCTATAATATGACCATATTATAGAAAGAAATGTTCTCAGAAGTACTGATGTCTGGCATTTAAGTTTCAAACATTCATTAGACTTAAGGTTTATATTTTATTTTACAGTCACTATGAACTTTTAGAAAAATATAATAGTTTCTTTTATTTCCTTTTAAAAAGTTTTCCATGATTTTTTAAAATGTGTACTTTCATTTGTTATTTCTGTCTAGTTTTGCTTTCATAATATGAATTAGAGAATTTTTTTAGAATAACACGATACTGTAAGTTTCATTGGATTGACTTAGATTCAGCATTATAATTGACTATACTTTATAGTCATTATAATTGACTTAACTTTCAGCATTATACATTTAGTAAGATAGTATGCTTCAAAATAAACAAATAAGGACCAATGCTCAGTGAGATTGGCCCACTGGGGAAGGTTCTGGATTAGCATTCAGAGAATTTCCTTCACATATTGGGACCCATACATGACAGGATCCAGAGCTGGTTAAAGCTGGGGGTGTATTGTGGAGTAAAGACCTTTGGGATCTTTTCTCTCTCTACCTTCTTAACTAGAAGAAATGAATAAATAAATTTTATGTAGACAAGTGAATGAACAAATATTTTAACCAATATAAAATTTATGTTAGAACAAAATGGAATGATGATGAGACCCCATAAAAATATTGACCCTCGAATAAAGAGAACAGTTGAATATTTTAGGAGACTGTTTTTGTAATCTCTTTCTCTTCTCAGTCATACAAAATTTAACAATAATTATTATAAAAAACACAAAAATGCAATCATGTGCATGGTATTGTAAGTATCAAGATTTCAGAAATATGGAAAGAATAATATTGAATAATAATGACTATAGAAATTTTAAATGACATTATTATATAATACTTATTTATGAAATTTACTGACAAAGTAAGGTCAAGGTATAAGTCTATGAGGTATATAAATATTCCTAAAAAAATTTTTTTGAGGAGATTTTTGCTATAGGACGTGTGCACTCGCCAGAAAGACAGAGAGACAGAAAGCGAGAAATCACCCCCCAGGAGGAGGGATAGCCACGCTGCAATCCCTTCTCCTCCATTCTCCTCTTGGGAGTTTGGACAAGCATGTGCATGTGCCCAGCATGAGTTTAAGTCACCAGGTCTGGGACTCGAACCACGGTCGATGATGTGGGAGTCCATCGACATAGCCATTACGATTTGGTAGTTGCAAGTAATATTAATATGATCCTATTTTTCCTATAATTTCAGTAGTCACAGGTATTTTCCTGGTTATGTGCTATTAAATTACTTATTAACCCTCCTAGTCCTCTAATGGCACACTGTTTACTAGAGAAAAATAAGAGCTTCTATCATAATGCAGTATTGAATGGACAATCATTCAATGCTAAACTTTTTGTTGGCAAGAAATCTTTCCACTAAATAAATCAAATCTTTCCATCACTATAATCAAAGCTTCCTACTAATAGTCTAATTCATATCTAATTAGTATTGTTTTCCTGTGTTGTACACATCATGATATTTCCTTCAGAGGAAAAATAATGTATTTGCTTTTTTATTTTTAAATAACTCAGTGTGTTCTATTTGCCATTTGTATCAGAAGTCATTGTTTATTTATTCAGTATATTCATTTATAGTGAGATGAGAAAAATTAGAAAAATATTTTTTAAAAATCAACAATCTAACTCAAACAAGGACAAGAATTAAAGTGCTGTATAATTATAAGTATTTGTGGACTGGTAAACAAAAGTTAACTAATGTTTACATAACTTGCTGAAGGCCAATGGTTAGATTATTAAAAATACACATTTGCATTTGAATTGTGATAGTTACAAAAGATGACAATTTTAGTTTTAAGAGCACTTTTTTGGGGGGAGAGATTTTTTTGCTATAGGGCGCGTGCACTCGCCAGCCAGACAGAGAGAGACAGAGAGACAGAAAGTCAGAAATCACCCCTGGGGGGATGACCATGCTGCAACACCTTCTCCTCCATTCTCCTCTCCGGATCTTAGGTACGCACGCACATACACCCGGCAAGAGTTTTAAGCCACTGAGGCCAGGACTTGAACCACAGTCAACTACATGGGAGTCCAGCGACATAGTCATTACACTAACTGCTGGTGCCAGGAGCACAGTTATTTTTTTATAGGTGTATTTATTTTCTGATTTATAACTTTAGAAAATTCTGTCAAGCTATTTCTACTGTATCTGCTTTTTACTCACTATTTTAATTTGTTTCTTACATGCTTTAATAAAATTATTTACTAATTATAATTTAGACCCCTTGGTCACATAAGGCATTTTGGAAGGATATAGAAATGAATAAACAAATAAAAACAAAAATATTCAAAACACAAGTGAAATATAAACACAAAATAAAATATATTCTACTGAGTTTTCCTACATTTAAATGTTTTTTGTTTGTTTGTTTAGTTTTTGCTATAGAGTGTGTGACCTTGCCAGAGAGAGTCAGAGAGAGAGAAAGAGAGAGAGACAGGAAGTGAGAAATCACAACCCCAGGAGATGTCCATGCCACAATCCCTTTTCCACTCATCTCAGGATTTGGGGCATGCATACACACATGTCCAGCATGTTTTTCATATCACCAGGTCCAGGACTTCAACCCCACTGTCAGCCATGTGGGGTCTAACTGCCTTAACCTCTGTGCCTACTGGGTCAATGCATATGCTATTTTTAAATTAAAACTTACCTAAAATCTAAACATTATAGCATTTAATTTAAATTATAATAATGTTTACTTAATACCATTTCCAACTCCTGACTTCCTAATAATTATGTAGCTATAAGGAACAGGTACACATTTTAGAGGATTAATAGATATTTTCATGGTTGCCATGGGAACATAACTTTAAATTTTTAAGCTTGAATATATAAATATTAAAACATTGCTATTTAGATGTTTGAATGTTTCTCTTTATGGGACACAGAAATAGGTTATTTTCTGTTGATGGTAACGTCTATAATATCCTCAACTGGACTTGTGAGAAGTGCTTTCTTGTTGGAACATTCACTTTACTAGCTAAGCGATGTATGTGATTGAACATATAAAATAAATAAAAAATTGATTAAATTTCATTAAAAAAACACAAAACATATTTAAGAAATGATAGAAATATCTGAAGATATTCTACAAAAGGGCACAAAATACTAACTAGTGTTATTTTAATATTCTTTTCTTGTAGACAACTAGTTCCCTAAAATCCACTTGGTAAAATTTCAGATTAGATTGTCATTTGTAATATAGCACAGGGGATTTTCTTTATGCGGCTTGTTTAGAGGAATTTTTCTCCCCCTTTCATAGCAACTAGTCATTCTATGTAACGTCACTTAAAAATCACACAGATTCAAATAACACAAATAAAAATTAGCCTCTACAAAATCAACTTGTCTTTAAAAAGCAGATGCTTAGAATAAAAGAAGCAATAATACTACCATGCTATGTATGTGGCCTTAATATATTATTAAAATTTAAACTATAATCATATATCTCTTAAGTAAAGCTGATTATAAATTAAAAAAAAATTACTATTTGGTCCACCAGGTAGTGTGATGGTAAAGGGGCTGGATTACCACATGGCTGACCATGGTTTGAGTCGTGGACCTGGAAGTCTTCTTTCTCACTTTCTCTCTCTCTCTCTCTCTCTGGACAAATTGAAAAAATAATAATAATTATTTAAAAGACATTACTATTTATTTACATTAAGATTGGATAAAAGAATATAGTTCTCTAACTACTTTAAACCATCTGATACATGTAAATGAGTTTTACATAATAAAAAATCAAATATAACACCAGTTAAAAACTTCATAGAAGTGGAATTGTTAGTATATCATAATCTTTAGATAAATAAAACTCTAAAGGAATTATATGTGTGTGCCTGTGTGTATATATCTATATCTACCATCTATCTATCTATCTATCGTGTATATATGTGTGTGTGTGTGTGTGTGTATAATCTTAAACATATACACACACACACAATCTTCTAACTGAATGTCAATGTTTGGTATTTTGGATTTTCTTCACAGGTAGATTTTTTAAATCGGAATCAGAGAACATATTTTATCATAGTTCTTTTAAAAATTTAAAGATTAAAAATATCTAACTATCAGTATGATTTCAAATAAACCTATAAAAAATCCGACCCTCAAAATTAATAAGTAATTTAAAGCACCATTGATCATTTTATTTTGCTTGTAAATGATTCACAATAGGAATATATTTATAAGAAAAAGATTAAAATGTTTGTGCATATTTATATTTTCAAATAAATTATTATTATTATGTAATATTTAATAAATTTAATTAATAATCAGAGGCTTTTCCAAAGTGTGCATTTAGTAATATTTTTTATTGAAATTTCTTAAATATTATAAAAATATTCATGAGGAAATATTTTCAGTATGAATTAGCACAGCTATTATTTTGAAATTTTAATCCCCTTAAAATGCTATTGTTTACAAATATATGCACATATACTTATTTTTAAAATGTTGTAAGATCTGCTCTGTAGTATAGCAGTTAGGTGTTACACCAGGATGCATATCTCATGGCTAACAAGGGTTCGTCTCCTGTCCTGGTTGGTTTGAAATGTGTGAAAGGGTAGGGTTTGAGGAAAAACAATCAGAAGAAAAATGGGGAGAAAAAACATTAATGGGACAAAGAAACATGCCAATTTCTGTTAAAGATATTTTGTAGTTTAGTCAACTGGAGTAGGGAGAGATGTTCACATGTTGAAATATTCACTTTGTAAATTAAATAATGTGATTGACTGTATAAAAGAAAATGAAGTTAAAAAACACATTTAGTACCTGTATACATGCCTGGGATTCTGAGGCGATGGAGAATTGAAGGAAAAAAAAAATTATGCATGATCAGCCCTTGTTGGGGGATTCTTTTGCTATGTTTTGCTTTCTTTTGTGTACACTCATATACACTCTAGAATAAAGAAAGAAAGAAAAAGAAAGAGAAAGAAAGAAAAGTTATAAATTATTGTTTTTTCTCTTTTCCACTTCTCCCTATTCTCCACAAAATTTTTGTACAAAATTTGATCTCTATGGTGATTTTAGAACTGTAGAATAATGTGACTAGGTGAATCTTAAGCTGCGTAACTTTTATATCATTTGTATGATCTAAAATTTGATAAACTAACACCAGCTAAACACATCTTCAATCCAGCTTTCAAACCAAATTGGTAACTTTTAAAAGAATTTTTAAAGCAAACTATAATGAAATATTAGTATTTCATTCTTTTCTTTTTTAGAAAGAGATTTTTGTTATAGTGCTTGTGCACTTACTGGAGAGACAATGAAACAGAAAGACAGAAAGCAAAAAATCATCACCCCTTCTCCTCTATTCTCCTCTCAGGGCTTTTGGCACATACACACACATGCCTGGCGTCAGTTTCAAGTCACCAAGTCCAGGACTTGAACCACGGTCCGCCATGTGGAAGCCCAGTGACATCACCATCATGCCATTTACTGGTCCCATTATTTTTTTGTGGGTGGATTCAAATATAAAGCCTTAGAAACACTTCAAGCATAATCAACTATTGAAATATGAGAACGGAGTCTTTGCAAACACATTTTTACCAGGGGAATTCTCAGCATGTTCTTTAAGTAGTTTTATTTATAGAAAGGTTAAGGGAAATAATTATATCATAAATATATAATAGTTTTCTTCATGAATTGTGTATATGTCCTTGTTTTATGTGTTTTACAACTGAAGGTTTAAAAAATGCTGTTGTAACAAAATATTGATGTCTTTTATATTGATTTTTTCTGCATTTGGGTAATTTCCTTGGGTCATTTTACAATGAGATGGATTCCTAAACTCACCCTTCTGATATACAAAAAAATTTATGTCTGGCAATTTAGATAAGTATTTTCTTAATATTTATGTTGAAATATTAAGCGAGATTTGCATACGAGATAATGAGAAAATAAAACCCAATATAACAAGTGAACATCTATGCACATATTAGTGCATTGGCTAATTTATAACGGTTGATGTTAAGTATGGTCACAGTACTTGACTACCCAGAGTATCATATAACAATTGCCAGGAATCAAGTAAAGAATGGGATGTTTAAATTCATTAACATGAAATATTTCGAGCAGGTCATGGTTCCAATTAATCACTGCATAACTGTGCATAATTTTGTACCCTGATATGCTCAAAGAATGGAATAGAAAAGCAGCTTAGTTCCCAATAAGTCTTTTCAAAGTCAGCAATAGAAAAGTCAAAATTAGAGGTTTTACTTGTCAACAGATCCATGGTATAAGGAATCCTACATTAAGTTTGGCCTTGAAATTTCTGTCTTGCTTATCACAAAAAGAAATCTTTTTAAAAAGAGACAACAATGAAGCAATAAAAAAAAAAAAAACAGTGCTAACGGAATCTGACAGTTGTAAAACAATAAAATATTCAGAGCAATGAAGGAGGTTGCCTGCTATCAGTAAAGGATGGAAGAGGAAAAATCAATATTTATTTCTTTGAGAGTACTAACCCCTACTTGTGGTATTGATATTTTCAACAGGATGGAAAAGCTTTCCAAAGAAAGACTTCTCATTTAAAATTTTTTTCACTTTAAAGATATTCTATGCATTAGGTTGGATATTACATCTATTATATCATGACAATCAATATTTTAAAGACAGATCATGTTTGCTTACTGTGAAATGTCTTGATTCTAAACATTATGTTAATTGGTTATATTATATTAGTAAAGATATTTACTTCTACACACTGATAGGCTTAAATAAAATACTTTTTCTTTTGTGAGGTGAACAAAAACGCTTTATATTCTTAGCTCTCAGCTCAAGATGCTTGCTGATCACAGCGCTTACTTCTGGCACCCCCAACAAATTTCTGTTTTCTTCTTTGGCCTGCCACCCTTGGGGGCATAGCTATGGATTAGAAAGACACTGCTGTGGGTGACTTTTGGCTGTTATTTAACTTTGATGCAGTTGAGATCGCTTTAACTAATGTTAGCTAGCTGACCTTTGGCTTCAAGTGGAAGGAATTCATTTGAAAATGAAATGCTTCTTGGAACATTCCCTAGTGTTAGAACCTGAGTCTAAAAATGAATCCTTGTTTGCTCTCCATTGACCTCTGTTTTCAGTGTACTCTGTGACCTAACAGCATTTAAATAGGTAGCATTTCCTCTAAAAATGAGCTAGGGTTAACATGAGCAGATGAAGAAGATTTATTTCTTCATTATTTTTTTTTAAATGCTCTGCAGTTGACATAAATATAAATGTGCACTTTTGCTTATACACCTAAAAAATAAGTAAAATTAGCCTTTTGTAACAAAGTAGAGGTACTTTTTGTCCTTTTTGAAAACAATGAGTAGATTTTTGGGATTAGGAGTTGGCTAAGACTAGTAAGATATTTGTGCAATAAAATAGATAGAAAACTATATATTAATGGACATATAGGGATGGAAGGAAAGTGATATAGGTGATATTTGAGTACTTAAGATAAATACAATATCTAAACTCTTACTAATAAATATCTTACAACTTATAGATTACTGATATAATTTAAACTGCTGCAACTATGGTGCAGAAATAAAGGTTTTTCATGATAAAATTGTCCATTTGAGAGGATAAATTACTTATAAAACATTACTAATAATTTACGGTGCTATAACAAGTTTAATATCAGTCATTCTCCATTTCCTATACTGTTTCTTATACATTCTGCTTTTGTTTTATTTTACTCAATCAGTCACTAAGGCTCCCTCATAAATATTTTTAAGTACATCATCCTTCATTAAAATCAAACCGATGAACTCTTTGGCCACTCTAATTGGTTGCTTACTCATAAAAGTTCATCCTGGGTCTTCTGGAATGATCCTGGTTTTGATTCTGTGATTACACACGCATCTGATAGGCCTGATCCTTCTGGTGAATCCTTGTACACTCTCTGCTGTCTAGGCATAGTAAAATTCCCCATCGCAAAGACTGCTGACGTTTAAAGCTCTAACACACTGTCCCTGTATTGTTTTGGATATATTCAAGAGACTAGAGCATCCTGAGTCAGGTGTAAGTTAATCAGAATCCCAGTGTGGCATGCACCAATCAAAGATGGAATCATTAACTGGATATAATAAAATCTATAAATATGAACTGGGATGAAAATGTGCTGTTTGTTACTGAGAAGACAGCTCTAGACTGCTCTCATAGGTAGATGGGGTTAGAGCAAATTATTTCTATCTGAATGGACAATGCCATTCTAATTGTCACAGCAGTATAGAAACGCTCTATACAAAGCAGACTAAATTCCGACACCGTGTTTTAAAATCATGAGCAAAATTCATGTTTAAATTTGGCGTGCCTTCAATATACAGGTTCTCAAAATATCACTGCATTAAAACAAAACAGTGTTTATTTGTTATTTTTAAAAATGTCCTGTTGTAGAAAATAATTCACAGAAAATAATTTTAAAAAATCCATGAATGAATTGCTAAGGGACTAACTTTAAAATATATAGATGATTTAACAATATGAAGGTTCTTCAATGACCTACACATAGAACTACCACATAATCAACCAATTCCACTCCAGGGTATCTGCCCAAAGGATAGGAGAATGCTCAGTAGGAAAAGGGCTTGCACATCTATGTTTATTGCAGCATTATCCATGATTGCTAACACATGGAACCAACCCAAATGTCCACAAACAGATGAACGGATTGAAAAAGTGTGGCATGTATACTCCGTGGAATACAATTAAGCCATAAAAACAGCAAGACCCTGGCATTTAATAGAAAGTGGATGAATGTCAAAGATTTATTGCTGAGTGAAGCAAATCAGGCTATGAAAGAAAGACATTGTATGTCGCTGCTTTACATATATTGACTGTCCACACTCTATGGTAGAGACTGAAAGATTGGAGAAAATAAAAGAATTTAAAATAGTTGGGGACACTGAATACTGTGTGGAAGGAGGGCGTGATAAGGGAAGAGTGTCGGGAAGAAAATTAGGAAAGAAAAAATAGAGAGGTAAGACATTGGTGGGGCATAGAAAGGGTTTATTACCTGTAGATGATAATGTGTATAGTATTCTCAACTGGACTGGTCAGAGGTGTATTTCATGTTAGGTAAATTCTCTTTACAAGCTAAATGATGTATATGTGATTAAATGTAAATAATAATAATAAAATTAAATAATTAACTCCTAAGAAAAATAGAAAGAAATAGAATATTAAGTGCTAAGTTTAATAAACCAGAGTAAGAAAGACAAACACTATATATTCTTGCATAAAATATGCCAAGTGTCTGTACTCTAGAGTAGAAATTTTAATATACAAGGATATAATATTAGAGAGGAAAACTGTATATTCCAGAAACTGAATGGGAAAGGGCCGGATAGTAGAGCGTGGGTGAGAGGAGTCCAGGGAAAAACCTTTATCAGATACAAGATTGCGATTTTTTTCTGTTGAATTTGATTCTTATAGTGATATCTTTGATTTGATTATCATGTACTATATATGCATACCTTATAAACAGATTTTGTGCTATAGAGATGTACAATGATTGAATATAAATAAATAATCATAAAAACATATATATTTACATACACACTCATGTACTATCTATAGAAACATAAAAAAGGTACAAGACCTTTTATTTTGTAGTTGGTTTATAAAATATATGTAAGCCTATTACATTTACATTGAAAAACCTTTAAAATTTGCCTCAGTTAATATAAGTATGCAATTTGACATTTTAAAGTTAGATATTACTGGTTTTAAACAAGAAAACGTCTTTGTTATAGAAAGTATTATATGATAACAATATTTATAGCGAAACATTCTACCCACAACCCATATCCTTCATAATTTCTCTGATTACCTGTAGGACCTACTATCATCCTTCATTGACTGTGAAGCTGTGCAAGAAAGATTATAGCTTTACCTCTTATTTTTTCTTTCTCTGAATTGTCAGAGGGTGCATGTGTTCACCAAAGAGAGATGAAGTGACAGAGAGAGAAAGAGAGACAGAGAGAGAGAAAGCACCTCCCACTGAGGCACAGTCACACAACAATCACTTTTTCATTTCTTCATACTGTCAGATTTTGAGGTATGCATGCACACTTGTCTAGCATGATTTTCAAACTACTGTGGTCAAGACTCAAACAACACTGTCAGTCATGCAGGTCCTGGCCTCCTTAACCACTAGACTACAGGGCAAGACCAGCATTGGCTCTAATGTTCTCCTTTTTCTGCCCTATCTTAAACCTACTTTCAGCACAGCACTTATGGTGATCTTATTAAAATGTCCATCTGACCATGTCAATTCTTTGTTTAAAAGCCTCCAAAACCTTCTTGTCCTGATTGGAATTAAATCAGTTTGAAAATAATAATAATAGCCAAGGTGTCTGGTTCCATGCTACCTCTTTGACCCTATACACTGTATTTCCCCCTAACTTAATCTACAGTCACATTGCCCTTTTTGTTCCTTACAAAATTGTTACTACATGAAGGCATTTGCTTTTGATAATTCTCTCTAGAAAACTCCCAAAATAGCCATTTAGCTTACTTTCTCACCTAATTCAAGTCTTTATTTAAATGACTACTTTTTAACGAGGCACTTACTGACCCCCATAGTTAAAATGGTATGAATTCTATCCTGGTAAGGACTATCTCACTGTACAGCCTTTGTTGTTGTTTTCTGTAGTACTTATTACCCTCTAACAAGCTAATATATGTTAATTGCCTGTCTTACCCTGTCTAGCTCAATGAGGAAAGAAATTTTATTTATTTTTTGCTAGCTTAGTTTTTTTTCTTTTTTTTTTAGATAGAGCTTATTGTGTCAAAATGCTCCCACCTTAAACAATCTGCAGGAACTGCAGGTAAAACCCATCATGCCTCACTCTTTCTCAGACAGGGTTTTGCTTTGCTGTCCAGACCTACCTCAAGTTCATGATCTTCTGGCCTCAGTCTTCTAAGTTGCTGGAACAACAGATACATGCCAGTTTACCCAGACTTAACATTGGACAAAAAATTAAACTTGGGCCTTTCATGTGGTCCCAGTGTAAAAGTGTCTCAACAGCACACTACCATGGGGAATCCAGGGCAGAGATATTTTTAACAGCTCTTAATATAACTAGTTCAATTTGCTGTAATGTGTAAACAATTTTTTTTCAGCTATTCTAATCTGTGTCTAATTTTAGAACTTCATAGGTTTATTCAGTTCCTGTTGATTTTCCCAAGCCTCCTAGTCTTATAGCTATTTCACTTTTATACTAAAATCTATGTTCATATTTTATTTTAGCTTATTAGACCATATCATCTGAATATGCTTCTAAGTGATATTATTTAAGTTTATCTAATAATTGAAATGTAAGTTTATCATGATTGAATTTTTCACACGTTATCATTTTCTTAGTTTGTTAACCTCCCAATCACAAACATTTGACCATTTTTTATAATGTAATCAGTGTATACTTGACTTTTCAAAGGGTGCATGTAGAATTATCTTGGCATATAATTTGCAAAAGTCAAGTACGCCTTGAATTTCATTTGAGTTAATTGCTTGGATTAAATTAAAACTAGCTATACTTATAAAGTCATAATGTGTTTAACAATATATTATGAAAATGTTCTCTTATTTTTCATGTGTAGAAATTTATAAGGTTGTAATGAAGACCTATGTTTGGGATAAGATATATGTGACTAGAAATAGAAGTTGCTGTATTTGTGTCTATAATGTCAACCATTTTTTTTAGTTACACATTATGGTATTTATACATGCTTATAATTAAGTGTATTTTAAAGTAAGCATGGTGTTGGGACCAGCAATTAGAGTAATGGCTATGTCTCTGGACTCCCACGTAGTCGACTGCGGTTCCTATCCTGGACCCGGTGGATTAAAACTCACGCCGGGCATGTGTGCACATGTGCCCAGGACCCCAAGAGGAGAATGGAGGAGAAGGGATTGTGGCGTGGCCATCCCCCCGGGGGGGTGATTTCTCACTTTCTGTCTCTCTGTCTTTCTGTCTCTCTGTCTCTCTCTGTGTCTCTGGCGAGTGCTCGCGTCCTATGGCAAAAACCGCTCCAAAAAAAAATGTTAAAAAAAAATAAGCATGGTGTTTATTGAATAAGCAAATTTTAATCGGATTAAATATCTTCAGAATGAATGCTGAATTCTGCATTAAATACAATTCTTTTCAGGCACTGATCTTTTTTGTTCCCTAGTCTTATTGCCTTAAAAGTTTTCAAGCACAAACACTGAACATTCTAAAGTAGTTATGGTCAGAGTCACTAATGCCTGTTATACTTGTGTGCCTTTACACGTGGTCTTCCTGCTGCCTAAAATGCTCTTGTGATAGAGTTCCCTTTCTCGCCACCTCCTTCCCACCACCTCAGTATTTATAAGTGTGAAAAATATTGAATTTTTCTAGATTATTTCTCCAAATGGATGAAATCCTATATTGTTTTATACTACATGATATAGACACACACAATGACTTTGAGTAAATTAAAATATAAATAAGACAGGTTATGAAAGTCAAATACTATTATGTCTCCACTTAGCGAACACTGAGTATCCTCACTCATTAGGAGAAAAAAAGACTTGGTAGCAAATGAGTACCGAGGAATGTTAGATACTAGAAGCTCCATGGGGGTGGAGAAGTTTATCTGGAGAAATTGGTTAAAAATACAAGAATGTATATGAACAAGCGAAATAGCTCATGAAATAGTGTACTGCAGTAGAGTAGAAAACACTGCTGACAAATTAATATGTGCTTCACAAAAATAAAAGCTATTAGAAAGTTTCTCTCTCTCTTTCACGTACACACACATGCGCTGTAGCAAATTAAATAATAATAATAGTGATACAAATACAATTAAAAATAGAATGTTATAAAACATACTGTACCTTATAAAGATGTATAATAATTATATGTAACTCAGAAATTGCAAATGAAGCAATAAACATATAAAAATATAAAAATCTCTATCAGTCATATACTTACTAGAATATTTGTATAAAGATTATGCCCATGTCTTTAACATACTTGAAAACTACTGAGTTTCTGAAACCTTATAGATGAAGTTTGATTGAATTACAGGGTACAAGTGTAATTAAGAAAAGCAGATTTATGAGTGATAGAAAGCGGGGATAGAGAAGTAGCCAAGCCAGGTTGTGAATTACCTTATATGAAAATCAGTGCAGTTATTTTAATCTTTTGAGTAGACGGTAGAACATCTCCCGTTGAAGATCTCCATGCTGTAGACTGAACTATTGTATTTAAAAGAGATACTATATAAACATATATTTAATATTTTACTGCAAAGAATAAAATATACTAATAAATAATGGATAATCTTAGTAAATTAGTGACCATTTAATGCAATGTCCCTCAGCATCTCTTTCTATGTCCTCAAACACTCTTCTATTTTTTCTTCATTGAATTGACCCCTCCTTCACTCATTCCACTTGGCTGAAGCAGGTTGACCCCACTCTTAGCCCTGCACATAAGATTTTTTTTTTTTTTTTTTGCACATAAGATCTTGACTCAGGCCTGGAAATGAGAGCATCTCAACACACTGTATAAAGTGACTAGATATTTGATAGTTCTGTGGGAATAAGTCTTGGATTTTTTATTTAGAACCATTAAGAAAGTGAGACTCTATTTTTCTGTGTGACTGGGTGACTTGGAGCATTTAGCAATAGTTTTAAGATCCCCTGGGACTCTGCCTGAGAAGGAAGTAAAGAAGATGATAATAAGAGAGATATGAATAGCCAGGCCATGGTGATATGATTAAATCCCCGGATGATTTTAGCTTAGAGTCATATACCGCCCAAAGATTCGTAAGTAATACAAAGTATCTTCATCAAGGCAATGATGAATTACAAAAACGTTTATAGAAGAATTCCGTGTTAAAACATTTTATCAGATATTTGACTCTTTTAACTTTTATTTATTTATTTTTGTGTGTGAGTTTTTTGCTATGGTGTGTGTTTTCTCGCCAGAAAGACAGAGAGACAGAGAGACAAAAAGCGAGAAATCATCCCCTGGAGGGGATGGTCATGTCTCAATCCTGTCTTGTCTATTCTCCTCCCGGGATCTTGGGCATGCAAGCACACATGCCTGGAGTGAGGTTAAGTCACAGGATCTGGTACTCAAACTGCAGTGGACTACATGGGAGTCCACGATGTAGCCATTACACCACCTGCTGGTCCCTCTTTCAACATTTTCTAAAATAACACTAATTTAGACTAATGTGGTTGTTAATTTCTGTACAACACCAACACAACACAGTAGACTGGGATACTTTTTCCAAGGTTGACCACACAACTAAAGTTTCTAAAAATTATACACACACACACACACACACACACACACATGCATACATTTTTATAATTACCAATAATAGCAATACGTTATTCATCAAAAGCAGCAATAGGTTTTTCAGGTTCTTCAGCTATCTGAATAAAGTATAGCAACATTCAGCACACTCTATTTAAAAAGAAAAAGAGAAAGAAACAAAAAGATAAAAACAACAACAAAAACTCAGAAAATAGAAAAGTCATGTTGCTGTTGTGTTACCTGTCACCATTATTTAGAGTAGCTTTTCAATTATCATCTTGAGAGAAAACATTCAAGAACTTCATTAAAAACAGCTCTGATAAAGCATAGTCACTACCACGTATCATAAAAAGCAAGTGCAAGATATTTTGCATTCACAGAGGTATGATAAAGTGCTGTCCTACATATATAATACTAGAGGATACAATTTAAAAAAGCATTATTTGGGACTGAATTCTAGTTTTCCAGCAGAGTCCAGGGATGGTATCACAGCCGTGTAAAGAAATGCACTTTCTTAGATAAGATTCCTTTCATTAGCAGCACAGTTCTAGGTACTCAACTGCTCTTCATGAATTTCAACTAAAAAAAAAAATTAAGTAACATAAAACAACAGCAACAAACCAATGGATTCATACAAAGATGGCCAAGTGGAGGCTAGCAAGACTCAACTTAAATACTATTTTACCAAATCTGTCATGTTTAAATGGTAAGAGCTTTATGGAACAAAGGAGATGCCAAATAGTGCCTCAAAGCTTTGGATCACAACCAAAACACAGAATCATTTCACTGGGCTCATATCTATGCATGCCCCTAAATCCTAACAGGATGGAGAAACGCAGACAAGGATATCAAGGATATCATGGCTTGTCCATGCTTCATTAGCGCATGTTTTTTCCCTCTCCCCCTCTTTTATTTATTTATTTTTTTTGGTGGGCACCCATGACCGATGGCAAGAAAAATAAAAACAGTGTGTGTTGTTAAAAATCTGTAACTATCTTAAGAAAAAGAGAATAAAAAATCAGCAGATTCCAATAATTAAAGGGAAATCGAAAAGAATAGCCAAGGACTCACAGGTAGCATGGTGTTTAGGGCACTGGACTCCCACCTGGACAACCGCAGTTCGAATCTCTAACCTTGTGGATTGCTTTCTCACTTTCCCTGTTTCTCTCTCTCTCTCTGGTGAACACACATGCCTTATAGCAAATTTTTAAAAATAGTAATAATAACAAGTAAAATGAAAGTGAATATTTCTTAAAAACAGAAGAGTCAAACTAGCAGCAAACTAAGGCTGCTATTAGATATGTAGGTAAACTGAAGAGTCAAAGATGTTCCTTTTAAAACCTACACAGTAAAGAAAGGCAGCAGGCACATACAAGGCTTAGGACACTCTTAAAGCCAGTTATGGACTAGTCTTCTGTAGGGCTGGACCCTTGCAAAAAAATCTCCAACAATCATACATTGCATATTGTTCATAAAATTTGCTGTATGTGTAGAACACTGCATGAAGAAAAACTGAAATATCAACCAAGTTATTTTAGTTTTAAAACAGGTTGTGTGGGAATGTAACTGCAAGGTGGGATATAGTAGAATGTAAAAATTTTACTACAAAGAAAATAATGGGAAAAAGTAAATTAAATTTATATTTTCTAAGTGTTTGATTTTAGAGCATGGGACACCTAGGAAATTGAATGAACAAAATTCAAAAGACAAAACTGCCATTCATATGTGAGCAGAATCTTTAGCAGCTTTATTACCTAGTAGTGTATGTTCTTATATTATTTAAAAGATAATTGATTAAAACAATTAGTATTAAGCATTAAGGGATTATAATACAGACAGAAATGAAATATATGATAGCAGCACTACAAAGAAGCGGAATATTTAGGTTAACTTACATTGCTGTGAAAGTATTATTATAAATGAAGTGATATAATATTATTTTAGTAGAATACAATAATTTGAAGAGATAAATTATAAGCCTTATAACAATGAATAAAATAATCATACACACACTAATACTAAAGCAAGGCACTTTAACAGAAAGCTAACTGAGAAGATTAAATGGCATTCTAAAGATAGTGCTTTGATTTGAAGAAAGAAGAAATGAAAATAAATGGAAAGAACAGTCCATAGGAAACAGATAGAAAGATGGAAGCTTTTTAATGAAGAGAAAAACAATACATGATTATATATTGCTTATAAAAGACACTTTCTATAGTAAGACACGGTAAACACAGTCTGTATCTGTTCATTTTATTGTCATTGTTGTCTGTTTTGATTTTAGATTTCCTTTAGACTGATGATGTTGAACAACTTTCATGGACTTTAATTTTTAAGACGATGAGCAGAGCAGGAATAAAAGCTGTGGAGTACATGTTTCACTAGTGGATCATCAGAAGAAATAAGTGCGATAAGACTTCAGTTTCTATATCTGAGGACATTGCTATATTCTAAAGGTCATATCACTGTTATAAAGGGTAGCTGTGGGACAATCAGTAGGGCAATGCTTAAAGTGTATGCATTCCACATGGCCGACTCTTCAGTTCCACTCCTGGATCCAGCAGCTTGAGAAACATCAGGTGCATGTGTGTGCATGCCCGGAGTCCTAAGAGGAGAGTGAAGGAGAAGGAATTGAGGTTTGGTCATGCCCGCTGAAGGGTGATTTCTCTCTCTCTCTCTGTCTGTCTCTCTCTTTCCTTCTATCTCTTTGGTGAGCATGTGAGCCCTATAGCCAACAATGACAACAACATCTTAAAATAAAGACTAGCTGCTTCAAGATGGTGTGTAGCAAGGTAAAACTAATATAGTAGCCAACCTCCAAGATGGCTCCCAAGGAATCCTGCCTCTTGGCAGGAATATTTGGTAATAAACATTTATTTTATGTTATAATACTCCTTTATATTATGTATAATACTCATTCATTGTAAGACTAACATATCTCAGTAAATAATTGTATGTAAGTGGTTTCCAGTGTGGAATATTATTGTTAATTGACTACCTTTAGTTAAGCTTTCATTTCTGTACTTTACACAGTTGTTACAAATGGAAATATCAAATTGACTTCAGAACATTTTTCATATAAATGCATGGAGAGCAACTGTGGACACTTCATTTGTTTTTTTTAACATAATCAATTCTGGGATAGTAAATGGAGCACAGGTTAGAGCAGCTGAATCCCACATGACAAACTGAGTAGTTCGAGTTCCAGACTTGATGGCTTAAAAAACCATAAGCACATGCCTGGCATGTGCATATGCATACTCAAAATCACAAGATGAGATTAGAGAAGAAGGGATTGAGGTACGGCAACTCACCAGAGGGATACTGTCTCACTTTCTTTCACTCTCTCTCTCTCTCTGTTTTCTGTTTCTATCTCCCGTAAGTGCATGTACCTTATAGCAAAACTAAAAAACAAACAAACAAACAACAACAAAACCTGTACCTGGAAATATCCTTCACATGGGAAGAACAAATAAAATCATTCTTAGATAAGCAAAAACTGAAAGAATTCACCAGCAGTAGGCCAGTTCTTCAAGAAGTATTAAAAGGGGAACCAGCAGTTAGCGTAATGGCTATGTCGCTGGACTCCCACGTAGTCGACCATGGTTCGTGTCCCGGACCCGGTGGCTTAAAACTCACACCGGGCGCATGTGCGTGCGTGCCCAAGATCCCGAGAGGAGAATGGAGGAGAAGGGATTGCGGCGTGACCATCCCCCCTGGGGGGTGATTTCTCGCTTTCTGTCTCTATGTCTCTGTCTGTCTGGCGAGCGCACGCGCCCTACAGTGAAAATCTCTCAAAAAAAAAAAAAAAAAGAAAGAAGTATTAAAAGGAAAACTATGTCAGGAAGACTAAAGAGAGATAAACAAACAACAAAACAAAACAACAACAACAACAACAACAAAACAACCAAGAAAAAGGCTAAAAAGATGGCGGGAACAAGTCCACAAACACAGATAATAACATTGAATGCTAATAGATTAAATTCTCCAATCAAAAGACACAGACTGGGTGAATGTGTAACAAAATATAGAAGCCTTGTATATACTACTTATGAAAAAACACATCTCACTTGCAAAGACAAACATAGACTGAAGGTGAGGGGCTGGAAAAAGATATTCCATGCAAGTGGAAATAAAAAAAAAAGGTGGAGTGCTGATACTGATATCAGACAAAATAGATTTTAAGTCAAAAACTGTAAGAAGAGATAAAGCAGGCCATTATATAATATTAAAAGGATAAACGCATCAAGGAGATATAACACATAAATATCTATGCACCCAAAGTTGGAGCACTCAGATAAGTGTAAGAAAGACTGCTAGATCTAAAGGAAGTGATATACTGCAACACAATTGTTGGGAAACTCAACATCCCACAGTTTCTTCTGGACAAATCATTAAGACAGAAAAATAAAGAGATACAGGATATAAACAATACCATAAATCAAATATATTTGACAGACATCTACAAAAGTTTTCACCCAACAATCACAAAATATACATTTTTCTCACTTCCACTTGGAACATTTGCAAAGATTGACGACATGATAGGCAAAATCAAGCCGTCATAAATCCAAAGCCATAGAAACTATACCTAGCATCTTCTCAAAACCCAATGAAAATAAACTTGAAATTACAACAGGAAGAAAAATTGGAAATATACAAATACATGAAGCTAAACAACCTACTCCTAAATTACTTCATAACCACTGAAGAAATTAAGACTGAAATTGAAAGATCCATTGAAACCAATGATAATGAGCACATGAGTTTTCATAACCTATGGGACACAGTGAAAGCAGTCATTAAGACGGAAATTCATAGCAACTAGTGCACATAAGAAAAAGATGAAAAGGTGGCAAAGAGATGACCTGACACACCTTAAGGAAATAGAACAACAACAATATATAAAAAAATAAATACAAGGAGAAAGGAAATAATATAGATTCAAGAAGAAATAAGTAAAATAGATAATTAATTAACTATACAGAAAATAAATAAAACCAAAAGCTGGTTCTTTGAGAAAATAAATAAAATTGACACACCAAAGTGATACTAGACTAATTAAGAAGAGAGAAAGGAACCAGATAAATCAAATTCACAATAAAACAAACAATATTTCAACAGACAAAACAGAAATACAAAAGATCTAGAATATTGTGGAGTGACTATATGCCAAAACAAAATATCTCAATGAGATGGACGAATTTCTGGACACATGAAATTTACCAAGATTGAGTCATGAAGACAGAAAATCTGTATAGACCAATAACAAGCAATAAGATTGCATCAGTAATAGCCTACCAATGAAGAAAAGCCCAAGTCCTGATGGTTTCACTTCTGAATTCTGTAAAACTTTTAAACAAGAGATATCCCTGATTCTCCTCAAACTATTTCTAAAACTTCAAAAGGAAGGAATCCTCCCAAATTAATTCTGTGACACCTCCATCATCCTCATCCTCAAATAAAAGATATAACAAAATAAAGAAAGAAAATTTCAAAATAGTATCCCTGATAAATACAGATAAATAATTATCATCATGATAATGGCAAATCATATCCAACAACTCATTAGAAAGGTGATACACCATGATCAGGTAAGCTTGTTTCCAGGAATGCAAGGGTAGTTTATGCAAAACCACAAATGTAGTATTAACACATCATATTAACAGAAGATATGATAAAAACCATATGATAATATTAATCAATGCAGGAAAAATATTTGATAAAATACAACATTTCTTCATGATTAAGACTCAGCAAAATCAGCATATAATGAGCATTTCTCAACACTATAAAAGCAATACACAACAATTAATAGCTAACATCATACTGAGAAGCTTATCCACTAAAATTGGAACAAGCCTGCCCACTTTCTTCAATATTTTTCCTAGAGAGAGACTTTTGCTACTATAGGGTGTGTGTGCTCCCTAGAGAGACAGAAAGCGAGAAATTACCTCCAGAGATGGGGTGGGGATAGCTGCACTGCAATCTTTCTCCTCCATTCTCCTCTAGGGATCTTGGGCACACCTGCACATATGCCCAATATGAGTTTTAAACCACAAGGTTCAGAACTCAAGCCATTGTGGACTATGTGGGAGTCCAGTGACATAAACATTATGCCATCTGCTGGTCCCCCAATGTTTTTCAATTTGTATTGAAAGTCCAAGCCATTGCAATCAGACAACGGAATAAAACAAAAGACATTCAAACAGGGAAAGAAGTGAAATTATGTCTATTTGCAGATGACATGATTTTATATATACAGAGAGAGAGACAGAGAGAGAGAGAGAGAGAGAGAGAGATCCACAAAAATGTTCTGGAAGTGATAAATGAATATAGTAAAGTGGCAGGATACAAAATTGACACACAGCATTTTTCTACGCCAAAAATTGAATAGGTAGAATTGACTGAGGTAGAACTGAAGAAAGCACTCTCATTTACAATAGCCAAAAAATATATAAGATATCTTGAAATAAACCTAACCAAAAAAATAAAAGAACTCTACAAGTAAAACTATGAAAAACTCATAAAAGAAATTGAAAATGATACAACAAGGCA